>NC_091119.1:79052891-79417891 GCF_040183065.1 Periplaneta americana
GTTGTTCTGTAAAGAAATTGAAGGTGAAACAAAAGAGAAGATTTGTGTCAGATTATACTGTAGATCGTTTTACGATGAGAAAAATGAGTTGGAATATGTACTGATGGAAATTCATCGATGACAGGAAGCTACCAAGGGCTTGAAGCTTCCATTCGGCCCAAAGCACCTCATGCAGTTTGGATCTGATGAACAATACACAAAGAGACTTTGACAACAGAAAAATTCAGTGAAGAATTGTATGATATTTTGAAGTACCGGTAATCGACACATTAAACTTCATTCAAACAAGACCAAAGAAAGTACGATTTTTTGCTAAAATATGTGATGATACGGGTGCTGACACTCATGCCTTTTGTTTTACAGTAGTGTTTGATGGTTGTTCCTAGTCAATTCATTGCTAATGGCCTGATCACACTTACACATCATGATATGTCACACCACTAATATTTTCTCTAGTCTGGCTCTCATTAGAGTGATATACTGTGGTACAGTTGAAAAAAATGGATTAGAGCTATTTTCTCACCTGTAGTGTTTTGTAGTATGTCACTTATTTCCCTCCAAGTATATGACTATATTATTATTACAATAGAATCAGTCAAACTTTTACGAAACCACCTATATGGACTCTAATTCAGTGTACTGAAAAAACTAGCGCAACATTATCTTTTTTCTTTCTCTTATTAGCTTTCATTGCTTCTTTACTTGTAACTTTTTTTATTCTGTAAATTGCCATTGTTTGTTTGTTTGTGTACTTGTTTACTTTTTTTCTTATTCTGTTATCTTTCATCATTTATATTGTTTTGTATGCTTTGTCTAATGGCAGCCTCTAATTTGAGGAAGCATAATAAAATGAAAATAAAATTGTAACTTTTGCCAGAAAGAACTGGATTTTGTCTACCAAATTAATCAGCTTTTCATAATCCATTTAATTCTTAACCTATAAAAAAGTTAAGATGCATAGACAGGCTATATAAAAAGATAGCTGACTGTTATGTCAACAATTCAGCCCCAAACAGAAAAACCCAATGTCTACCTAATAACTGCTAATTCTGATGCACCATCAAAAATTAATCTTTTTGATTGTGTCATGCCACACTGCACTGTGCTGCAGCCTCTCCTCTCATTTAAATACATTAATATGCCTGAGTGCGACGTGCAAGTGTGAGAGGGACATAAAAGTTTTTGAACTCAGAAACAAGATATATTCCTACCTGAGCAACGAAAATCATTTTCTTGTTGATCAATTTAATGATGAAGATTTTTTATTAAGCTGGCCTTTCTAACTGATATTTTTGAAAGACTAAATATGCTTAACAAGTCACTACAAGGCAATGAAACAAACACTTTTCAGCTTTCAACCAAGGTTGAAAGGCTTTAAAAAGAAAGTGATCCGTGGAAAAACAATATGACAAAAGGAGATTATGCCCATGTTTTCTTCTTCGAATAAATTTTTACAAGAAAATCAAATAATGTTAAAAGAAGAGCTCAAAACTGTTATCATGAAGTACTTATCAACACTACTTTTATATATCGAAAAATACGTCCCTAAATACGAATTCAAACCATTCTAGTGGGTTAGCAACCCTTTTAAAGTAAGACATCCCAACACTTACAGAATGAGGAAGCAGAGCAGCTCATTGATATTTCTACTGATTCAACATTGAAAACTAATTCCAGTCACAGTCACTGTTAGAGTTTTGGTGTAGTATTGAAGATGAATAGGCGGCCGAGTAGTTCAGTTGGTAGAGCAGCTGACTACGGACTGGAAGGTGCAAGGTTCGATTCCAGGTGGTGACGGAATTTTCTCGTTGCCAAACTTTCAGAACGGCCCCAAGATCCACTCAGCCTCCTATAAAATTGAGTACAGGTCTTTCCTGGGGGTAAAAGGCAGTCAGAGCATGGTGCAGACCACACCACCTCATTCTAGTGCCAAGGTCACGAAAGCATGGGGCTCTAACTCCATGCCCCCCAAGTGCCTTGATGACATGTAAAGGGGATACCTTTACCTTTTTTTCTTATTGAAGATGAATATCCAGTAAAGCAAGAAAGCACTCTGTACTTTGAGTCTGTTCACTACCTTTTACCTTTGTGAATGTGGTTTTTCTACAATATCTGTAATAAAATCGAAGTATAGAGTTAAACTCAACATCGAAAAAAGGTCATTCGTTACCTTGTGAAACATATCTGTGCGTAAGGGGAAGAAAAAAAGCTTTCCACTTGCAGCTAGCTAGCTCACTTATCCTGACCATAGGGGTTCTTACTGTAAGCTATGACGTACACATGCATTTGATTTCACGAGATAATGAATGACCTGTAAGTGTTGCAAAATAACACCAAGACAACATTCTTCTCATTAGAACAGTGAAACTGAATACAAATGAGGAGGATCGTTTCAAAATGTGTTTTGTTCATTCTTAAAAAGTTGAACATGTAGCATTTTTTCTAATTCTATGAACACAGAATTCAAATTTGCAATGCTAAAGTAACAAAACAAGCTTAAGTACTTCCATCTTAATATGATGTTAGAAAGGAAGTCTTGATCAGAAGAGACCAGATTTGTTCATTTCACGAGAAATATATAACAAGGAAACCTTCAAAAACCTGTCATGTTGAGGATTTTACAAATACAAAAAACAGTTGGATTATGTGAACTACAAGGTTCTCATAAGGTGGTATGAAAATACTGAAAATCGCTTGAGTAGCCCAATGACTGTACTCATACGGTTCGCTTTCCGAAAGCCTGAAGCGCTCTCTCCCTTTCTGTGTGGATACTATAGCAGCTAGCTAATCGTATCAGGCACTTTGCAAGCAAAGCGTGCACACAAATATTTATTTCAGTCAGTATAAGATTCCAACAACTTCGTTTTAATCATTCAATTGGAAATCCCCTATTTTTGTTATTCATACAAAGAACAAAATGAATGAAAAAATATATATGACGTTCACGTGGTACCTTGAACTACGTTTAAAAATATCTTAGTTCACTAGTTTTGGCTTGGGAGCCATCTTCAGAATTGTGTGGTCCTTGCGTCTTCGCCCCCCATGGAAGTATGTTTGTGTTGTATACTGTGGAGTCAAATAGTGTATGTGTTCTGAAATTCAGTTGTGTGTTGATTTATGGGTGTGTTTTTGTGTATCTGTATATTTCGTATTGCTCTAGTGTGTTTAGTTTCATTCCTAAGTGACAAAGTGTTAGAGTTGTGTAATTAAAATGTATAATAAAATGAACATGAAATGAAGAAATATTAAATCTGAAGTTTATCTAATCATGCATTTATAAGACATAGGTCTACATAATAAACTTAAAATTTATTATACTTTATTATTTTTTATTATTACATATTGACCATCTATACATTTAACTTGTTCTTTTTTAGGAAGAATCACATTTCAGGGTAATGTATCCCATTTTTAGTGTTCTTATTGATATTATTAGTTACATTGTGTGAAGTCCATGATTTTCAATACTATTGTAACTTAAGTTCATGTTAGGTTTACATTATTGAAATTCAGTTTTTATATTCACTTGCTAAATAATTACTTAGTACAAACTAATTATTTGCATGTTGATTCATAAACAAATATTATTATCTTACTTATTCCAAAATATACTGTAGGCCTATATACATTTGTATTTTTAATGTAAAATCCTAGTATATACACATTCATATTTACATTAGTTAAAAATGATTACAGTACATATAATAAAATGTTCACTCTCATATGGTGATAAATAGAACCCGGATGTTTAGGCATTTATAATAGGTAAAATAGGCAGGCAAAAAAGGGCAATAAAAACGTAAAAAAAAAAGGCACAATAATCTTTGAAAAAGGCATAATATATTTTAGCAATGAATTTAAATTATATCAACATAACTCACATATTTACTTCGTAGGTGACACATGTTGACTTATAAAATACTTTTTTTCGTGATTAACTGTCTTTTCACAAACCTTACATAACAAAACTGTTCCATCGGTTGAAAACACATAGGCACCAAATTCACTAACATAAGCATGAAGTTTACTTTTTCAATGGTTTACTGAATTTAGGCAATCTAGCTAACCGATCTTATACCTTCTGTCACCCAACAATAACTGACTGTTCCTCACTCAAATTTCTTTCTCCTACAATAATAACCACGTGTAGCACAAAACTGTAATAGTAAGATTTGAAAACATGAAAGCAAACAATTGAAAATCCTATGTAACAACTTCTATGAGAACGAGCTTAATATTTAAAATTATCAAGCTGATTGTTGGTATCATGAAGACATAGATGCTTTATGGTTGTGCTAACAGATGGAGTTACTTGTCAACAATGAGATGCTGAAACGTGTGTTCAGGTTACTGCCCAGTGACAGTCCTGATGTATTTTTATATATGTGACGATTGGTTAATTAATTAATATTAACTCACAATCATACAAATTTCCAGATTCTAAACACCCAGGGAATTCTTCTTCTTCAAGAAAAATTCACCGAGAGCCCAAACCCGGGAATCGAACCCGGGACCTCCCGATCTGGAACCCAGCATGCTGACCAACAGACCACGGAGACAGTCTATATTATATTTGTAACTGTGGAATATCGATCACCAACAGTAATAAAGCACAATTATTAGCAGATTAAGCACCGAAATAAATTACGTACTTTTATTTAGGTAACTAATGTTAGTAAAGTTAGTCACTGTTTCAAATATTTAAATTTCATACACATTACATTGCAATTAATTAGAAAATTGCAAATAAACAAGAAATATTGCTTTAAAATGACAAAAAAAAAGGCATTTATTAGTAAGAAACTCCTTAAAAAGGTAAAATAGACAAAATAAATATTGGCCCTATCATTTTGATTTACTCCAAATTACATTTATATCTATGCAAATAATTATTTACTTCCACTCAGTAAAAAAGGCATTTTGCCAAAAATTCAGGCTCTAGTGATATGATTATTTAAATTACAATATTATACAAGTTAGCTTAGTCAGTATATTTATTTGATCATGTTGTGAATTCTAGCATATTTTGAATGGGTTTTACTTTATATGTGAATGTCATTCTGTTTAGTAAAATTGTTTCATTTGATTACTAAAATTTAGTATAAGTTTTTCTTATTGCGTCATGGTAGACTACTTGTTGCCTATCACATTTTCCTTCATTGTGATACTGAGGTAAGAGCAATATACATCATACTGCACAGTCAAACTTTTTCTCAAAACTGTACAAGACTTTATAAATCAGTAGTTAATCTATGTCTATTCTTTTTTTGTGTGTAGAGTTATTGTAAATCTATTGTAAGCAAGTTCCAGACCTACATGGTCAGCTGTTGGAGCAGCAGCAGGTCTTCAATTTTGTTAAAGTATTATTATAGCAGAGTATATGAATGCATACTATTCTATTTCACACAAAATATAATTGAAGTACATAAATAAAGCATTGTTTCGATTATTTAGTTTCATACTCTAAATTCTTGTGTATTTAATATCATTCATATCATTGTGTAAATGCAGACATCTAATGGATGTCCATTATGTGTCTACTAGATCAAATTATTATTTCGTTTCATTTTAATAATATTTATTTCATAGATTCAAAATGACGACTGTGACAAAACTTTATAAATACCGGTACTGTATAATATCGGAATGATCTTCAGTGTACAGTTCAGTAATACAGTTCCTTCCCTACTTCCTTGCTATTGCTGCAGTGCAACGTAAACATTATGGCAGACGAAGCACTTGTTATCTGTCAGTGTGAGACTACTCAACCTGTTTCGACGATAAAGTTACCTCCAAAAGAAGCGCCTGGCAGTGTAGATAATGGGCTCATTTTTTGTTATATGTCTTTTCTTAACAAGACCTTACAGTGTGCAAAGTTTGGAAAAGCACCTCAACATGACACATGTGAAGGTTCCCTTGTAAGGTGGAGAAAACTCATTTTGAAATGATGCTCCTCAAATATACTTGTATTTGTTTGTAATAAGAAGAACTGTTCTTTAGAGATACATTTTTATAACAAACATGTATTTTCTCAGTAGTGAAATAATTGTGTGTTCGTGAAGAAGTGTGAAAATACATTTTGTAAACATAAATCTGCTGTAGGTGTTTTTTTGCTACATTAAATCACTTTTGTATTTTTGTTGTTAATGAACTTCATTTCTCTACCTAAAGTAGTAACCTAGCCAAAAATAAATACAGGAATCAGAGTTTACCCAACTTATATGATTGTAACTGCTATGAGGGTCTACCAGTAGGCCTATATGATCAGCAAGGAAAGGGAGCTGCAGATGTCAAAAATTTGGAAACAATTGGTCGAATTTCCTCATGAAATTTAATCCAATGTATGGGACTGATGCTCACCCAGCATCGTGATGAATTTAGGGAGCTATGTTAGGTAGAGAAATCCGGTTATGGAAACCAATTATAATGCTAACCACACGATATCTCCGTTCTGGTTAGATGATCGTTCACCTCTGCCTAGGGACGTGGATGTGAGGCCAGCAAATGGCTCGTCGGCATTGCTCCTTCATGGGCTTATAACTTCACAAATTTAATTTTGGTTAATTCTTCAAAAAAAAAAAAAAGCTACATTAAAGGAGGCATCCTAATATCTTTTTTTGCTTCACTGGCTTCTGGGAGATGTATACCAATAGTGATAAACATGCGGTTTTCGTTAGCATCCATAAATACTTTCAAAATAAAAATCTTTCATACTTACTTGTATATTTAATGGGTATTTCTTTACAATTGTGTTACCACGTTAATGTACAAATGCGTTTATGTACTTGGGTTCTAATCGAGTTATAAGTTATGTGTTGTAAACAAAATAAAAACTGAATGCCAATGTCAATTTCGCACCAAAATAAAGGCGAAAGTTGCTGTGAAAGTGGGGGGCCAGAGGAGAGCTGTGGATAGGTTAAGTCGTTCCATCGAGGTTGAAGGAGTAGGTGGCAGTGAGGGGTAGGACGTACATCTCATTTCCGTGCATTTCCTTAGGGTAATTTCACACACACTGGTTGCAACTGGATGGTATGAACCAGCCGGTAGTAGTAACAAATGTGAAAGCATTGTATTTTCCACACATGCCAGTCACCAGTGACTCACAATGAGACCACTGGACACTCACTAGAAATCTGGTCACCAGGCTCTTTCAGTGGTGTACATAACTAAATGCATGCTTGCACATATCAGCATATCGGGCATCAGTTAGTTAATGCTGTCGCAAAGTACACCGTTCTGTGACAATGAGTGAATATCAAATTAATATAGAGTTATTGATAATGTTGGTTGAGGCTAGATCAGTTTTGTGGGATAAATCAAGTGACATCTACGAGGGGTGTCTCAAAAGTAAATTTACAAGGCATTTATTGTCCGTGACCTTAAAGCTAGAACAGCATCTAACTATGGCGAAATGTTTGTACTGTTTCAGTTGGTAACGTCATATTGGTTGGTAGCACTGTGCACTAGCATTTTCTGACAAAAGCCAGTTAAAGATGGAGGGTCGACTGAAACAGGAAATTCGTGCTGTAATTCGATTTCTCAATGCAAAGATGTCAGCTGCAGAGATTCATCATCAGTTGCTGGACGTTTATGGCGAAAGTGTAATGAGTCATTAGAGTGTGGCAAAAGGATGCACCAAATTTCGAACCGAGAGGGTGACAACAGTTGATTGATTGCAGAGTGGTAGACCCAGAACAGTTGGCATGGCAGAGAACAAAATACACATTGAGCATGCAATACTGGAGAACAGAAGAATCACCATTACAGACTTGTGTCTGTCAAGTGGAACAGTTAGCCGAAGTATTGAGCAGTTGGAATTTTGCATAATGGGTACCACAAAACCTTTCTGAAAACCACAAAGCTCAGAGAATGGCTTGTGCCCTGTCATTCTTGCAGCAATATGCCATTGGTGGCCAAGATTTTCTTGTATTGTCACTGGTGTTGAGTCATGAGTTCACCACCATACCCCAGAAACAACAAGGGCAAGCATGGAGTGGAAGCATCCAGGCTCCCCACGAACCAAGAAATTCAAGGTCATGAAGTTGGCTGGCAAAATGATGGCTACTGTCTTCTAGGGTCAGAAGGGCGTGTTGTTGATCGATTTCTTGGAGAAGGGACCAACAATAAATGCAGCTGTATACAGTGCAAGATTGGAAAATTTACGAGCTGCCATTAGGCATAAACGTCCTGTACTGCTCTCAAATGTCATGACTGCTCCATGATAATGCTCAGTCACACAATGTCAATGCCACTCAAGAACTGCTATGACATTTTCGGTGGGAGACTTTGGAACACCCACCACACAGCCCTAATCTCGCACCAAAGTGATTATCATCCCTTTTCGACCTTGGAAGAACATCTTGGAAGGCACAGATTCCAAAGTGACGAAGACGTCAAAACAGCGGTGAAATGCTGGCTCAACACAAAGGACACCACATTTTACAAGAGTGACATCGACAAGCTCGTTCAACGGTTAATCAAATACCTTAATCGCCATGGAGACTATGTCGAAAAATCAAGTGTTGAGCATACAGCACAATGTACAGTGTTTTATGTACAAAATAAAATATGAATATTAAAAAATATGCCTTATAAACTTACTTTTGGGACGCTCCTCATACAAGGATCGAGATGGCACACGGAAGGCCTGGCAAGAAGTCATTGAAGGACTGAAGTCGAACTTCGGAACATTTGCATAGGTTGAATACAAGTTCTCATCTTAGTGTTCTGACACTGAAGATCATATTCCAATCGCTTATGTATCTCATCAAAAGTACTAATGGACATGCTGAAATGTTAAAAAAAAAAAAACTTTTTCTCATCTTTCCTCAGATCTTCAAATGATGTGTTGAACAGACCAGCTTCTCCTTTCTTTTTCATTTATTGGATGAACACAATAAATCCTATTCCATCTGTACAAAAACCACATGGCAATAATGTGCCTACAATCCATAGCAACCATAGACGAGGACTGACTGCTTGCTGGCCAGCTCCTGCCAGAAAAAAAATCAAAATCAATTACATTTTTTATTTAAATCGGATTTTTAGATTAAATTTTTTCTTCGAAATCATATGAAATTATTCTCAGATTGGTGTATGTTTCACTGTTTACGAAATACCTAGGACAGCTCTGGGCACAACGGGAAAGTGAAAGGGAATGGAAAAACCCTACATCACATCCCTTTCACTTATACTGCCTTATAAACAAACGAACAATAAGGCACTCTTCTACATCTGTGGTGGATTTCAGCCAACCAGCAAGAGCTGAAAGTTCGTAAAAGCTATGATAATAATATGCAATGGAATTTTATATAATAATTATTTCCATATCTGTTTGGTACTTTTTGTCAGTAAGAACACATACATGGCTTAAAAGATCTTTCCTCTATCTTATTAATTTCTGGCATAGTCACTATTTTAAACAGCCCTGGGGACTAAAAAGCCAAGAAGGAAAGTATGTCTCCCCAATTTTCTTATCCCATTTCTACGAACAAAACTAGTTACATCAATGTCACGTATTTGTAGTTGCATCATTGGCAGAATTCATAACTTTAATAAATCACAATTTCTGTTCTATTCAATGGAAGAAAATAGTGACTAGAAAATAAACGGATTTAACTTTGTTTTTAACAACAAGGCCTTTATCCCATTTTAACAAAACCTAAACAAAAGAAATAAAATTATTCTCTTAAACTACAGCTTGCAACTCAGGAGCATTGAAACTGAAAATACTTGTTCAGCCCTATTTAAATACAATATTATTCAATGTTACTCAAGCTCACATGAAAATAGACAACATTTTGTGTTTGTTAATAACTTGTTTGTTTGGTTCATAAGATGTCAGTGAAAGTCTGAGAAGACAAACTAAATGCAAATCTTCAGGCATGAAAGAGTATCACAAGATCCAACAATTCTTCATGGATGTTAAAAACAGAATCAACTCACCTAATATTGGGTAGCCTATATGATTAATTTGTGAAGTGATGCTAAAGTCAGTGCTTTCATCTATTGCAAACAAAAACCACATACAGAATTTTTATTTGAATTTCTAATTGACTTTCAATATCAAACCCCATTTCTTCTATTCTGCTTGTAATGTATGTCGAGAAAGATTTAAAATTTTAAATAAATTGACTTTCTCAGGGTGTATTTCGTCGGCTGCTACAATAGGACATTTTTAACAAACTCATCACTCACATGAGGTCTTCATATTACAATTTGCTGTGAAATTCGATAACTAACTCTTGCAGTGTTTCCTATTTATATTGGGAAGTTATCACTTATGTATATGTTTTAGCTCTTCTATGTTCGTTATTCGTGTTTTTCCTAAAGAAGAAATTAAATTATGGTTTCTTTAATGACGCTCACAACTGCCGAGGTTATATCAGCGTTGCCGGTGTGTCGAAATTTTGTCCTGAAGGAGTTCTTTTACATGCCAGTAAATCTACTGACATGAGCCTGTCGCATTTAAGCACAATTAAATGCCATCGACCTGGGCTGGGATCAAACCTGCAACCTTGAGCACAGGAGGCCAGCGCTATACAGACTATGCTACCAAGGCCGACTTAGAAAATCATGATGATAATTATAGGAAAGACTGGAGAAAGCTGAGTTTGCAGTGAAAGACCTGCCCTTGGGCAGAACACTGAATGAATGAATGAATGAATGATTATTGTAGAATACTGATACAGGCAGCCTAAAATGCCCTTTTACATTTAAATTTGTTGCAAGTTATAGATTTATATGTAATATATCTGATGCTATGGTGTCCTTCCTAAACCCAAAAATTATTATTATTCTAGTTATGCCTTGTGGAAAATATAGCGTGATTAACAACTTTCCATGACAGCCTACCTTATACAATCTGTCATGGAACAATGTTTATCTTCCTTGTCTAGTTGTATTGGACCAAAACATTACTGTCTCAGCCGGGGAAGATGGAGTGGGGCGTTAAGGGGTAGTCTACAATGACTCGATTTGGATATTAATGCCCAGGCCTGACACAGGATGAATAATGAAGAATCAATCCACATGCTGTGTTTCAAGAATTTTGCATTGAGGTATGATGGGCCCACATTACAAAATATTTAGCTTATTGTTTAAGTTTTTAAACAAAAACACAAACTAAACTAGAAGCTTAGTTTACACCAAGCCCATTTCTAAACTAATTCTTCAGTTGTATTCAGTTTCCTTATTTAAATGCTTATAAAAGACACAAGCTTGGAAGCTTTGTTTACAGAAAGTCTGTTCTTTAACAACACCAAACATAGAAAACTCACGTTCTACACCACTGAAGGATATTCGTAGCTGTTAAGAGTTGCGTAACTTCATCTATTATCATCTTGCAATATTCGATTTACATCATATTTTTATTTTACTTAAGTTACTTAGAAATCTCGCCTCTGCTTTTTATAATCTACATGAACTCTATGATATGTAAATGGCGTTTCCAAAACCCAAACAAAGGCTATGTTTCCATAAACAGACGGATCAAAATAGAAACAATCCTCTTCGAAGATAACCAGGTTCTATTGGCCACTTCAGAAGATGATCTCCAAAAGTCAACATATTCATTAAACACAGTTGCAAAAGACAATAATATGATATTTTCTGTAGAAAAGTAAAAAGTCTTGGCTTTTAAAAGTAAATATTCAAGAAGAAGTAAAATCTGTATTGAAAACAGCATTCTAGAACACATTTAACAATTTAAGGTAGCATCTTTTATATGAAAAAGAAAAGGATATTGATACTAAAATAACTACCGGTAATTTTGTAAAGTTATCAGCATTAACAATTCAGTTCTCAAACCCAATTTAGTACAGAAACATACAAGATTAAAGATTTACAACATTTTAGTCTATGGATCAGAAGCCTGAACTTTGAAAAAAAGAAAAAAAAAAAAGGTTCAATGTGTAACTATCAACAAAATGAAATTCATGAGGAAAATGGCATGATATACATGTTGGGACAGAAGACGAAATACAGAAATTTTGGAAGAATTGAATGTTCAACCTATATTAAATTTTTTTCAAATCTATAGAGTTAACCCTTTCATTCACTGTGTCCTCTACACAGGACAGCAACTTCAATGCCACTTCATGGACAATGAGTGGTTGAGAGTGAGTCCTCTCAAGTGGACAGTTCATTTCTGGAAATCCAGGCATCTTGCTGTAAAAATGAGACTGTGGGCAATACACAAAAACTTAGAAGAAGTCAAGAACAAACAATTAGACTTTTTCGAACAAAAACATAATTCGTGACTGAAAGGGTTAATTGGAAACAGCATGTCGAGAGAATGCCAACAGAAAGATGGCCAAAGGCAGTGCTACATTACTGCCCTTCTGTGCAATGATCTGTTGGAAGACCATTAAAGAGATGACATGAGATTGCAACAGACCACTAGGTCTAGTCACATTCTACTATATACAGTCACGAAGCTCAATATGTAGTAAAAATGCAAACATGGGTAGTTGCCCACCACTAGGATCGCTACTATCACCTCATCATCGCAGATCTCTCTCCTAGCAGCCGACAAAATGTTACACTTTCGTTGTGTTCTTTTGGAAAAATTAACACCTTCCTTCCATTATTGAAATATTAAATGCATAAAGTTAATTTATTATTTTAATGAAGTAAATTAAATTCCACCATAAACTCGAAGATACCTGCAAGAAATAAGTTAATATAATTTTTTTTATGCAAAACGAACTGAAATTTACTATAATAGCTTCACTCATTCAAGATTATAGTGATAATTAACTATGAAACCAATAAATATTAATTTTCATTTCTCTTTACAACAATAATAATGGAAATATGAATTAATGGAGTAACTTACATGTACCGGTACTTGTAGTGTAGGCTTACGTAGTTAACAAAGTGGGATGAGGTTAAGCAATAATAATCACACCAGGATTGGAAATAAAATGTGATCAATAAATTTTATTGTAACAGACTTTTTCTACGTCTCTAGTAAAGCAACAAATAAAAATAACAACAAAATTAACAGCTATAATTAAAAACATATCCTTTGAAGAAAAAAGTAGGCCTAAGCAATAATAATCCCACCAGAATTGAAAATAAAACATGATCCATAAATTTCATTAAAACAAACTTAATTTTTCTACGTCTTTAGTAAAATAACACATAAAAATAATAACAAAATTAATAGCTACAATTAAAAATATATCCTCTGAAAAAAAAAAAATAGACCTATCCTTTATTTCTCTGGAAATTTAGCAGCCTAAGTGACAGAACTTTAACCGGTATCTAATGTCCTTTCGGTTGGACTGAAACATTTAATTGTGAAATTTAAGGATATAATGTATTCTAACAGTCACAAAGAACTTCAAATTAACAGTTTTGTTTCTGCACAGCATTTTTGTGGAAACCCAGGAACCTTTCTGAATCTTTCGGAAATCGGAAAAAGGATAACTCTGGCCTCTTTCTCTTACTGTTGCTACAATTTATAGCACTACAAACGTCTCCTCTTTGTCCCATATTATTATTCCAATTATTATATTTTAGCCATTAACATTTTCATTATAACCAATAACGAACATTTCACAAGCATCAATGTGAAATACGCAACGAGCTAGTACTTGATAGAAATACGACACAGTCCAAAGTCGACCATGGACAGTCTATTGTTTCTAGTTGCTAAACGCTTGGAGCGCTTTATCATGAGATTTGCAAAAAAACACCTCATGCTTCGCGACTGTATATAGTAGACTGTGGTCTAGTGCTTGAGTTGGATGATGATTATGATTATGATACTTAGAAATCATTTTAAATTATTCTCAGATTAGTGTATGCTTCACTGATTATGAAGTATCTAGGATGAATAATGAAGACTCAATTTAGTTTTATGAACATTTTGAATTGGGATATGATACATTATAACATATTTTTTTAATCAGTTTTTTTCTCTTATAGATCGCTAAATGCAACAGAAGGAACTGTCTGTAGCATAACAGAATTTTGCAACGTTTATCTACATCGCCTTCCTGTTTTCACTTGTTCGGACAACAAAGGGACTAGTGGCAAAGCTAAGGTGTAAATCCCAGGTAGGCTGAAAAAATTTGCTTAACTTATAGAGGGTGTCAGTAAAATGTGTATAAAAACTTTAGAGGCATATTCCTATCATTCAGTCATTCATTCATTTAGTGTTCTGCCTAAGGGCAAGTCTTTCACTGGAAACCCAGCTTTCTCCAATCTTTCCTATTTTCTGCCTTCCTCTTTGTCTCCTCATATGATCCATATATCTTAATGTCGTCTATCATCTGATATCTTCTTCTGCCCCGAACTCTTCCCCTGTTCACCATTCCTTCCAATGCATCTTTGAGTAGGCAGTTTCTTCTCAGCCAGTGACTCAACCAATTCCTTTTCCTCTTCCTGATCAGTTTCAGCATCATTCTTTCTTCTTTTCTTTCAGTAGGTTATTTTACGATGCTTTATCAACATCTTAGGTTATTTAGCGTCTGACTGAGATGAAGGTGATAATGCCAGTGAAATGGGTCTGGGGTCCAGCACCGGTAGTTACCCAGCATTTGCTCATATTGGGTTGAGGGAAAACCCCGGAAAAAACCTCAACCAGGTAACTTGCCCCAACCAGGAATTGAACCCGGGTCACCTGGTTTCGCGCCCAGACGCGCTAACCATTACTCCACAGGTGTGGACCCATTCTTTCTTTATCCACTCTTTCCAACACAGCTTCATTTCTTATTCTGTCTGTCCACTTCACACGTTCCAATCTGCTCAATATCCATATTTCAAATGCTTCTATTCGCTCTCTTCACTCCGTCACAGTGTCCACGTTTCTGCCCCATACAATACCACACTCCATACAAAGCACTTCACTAGTATCTTCTGTAGTTCTTTTTCCAGAGGTCCGCAGAAGATCCTCCTTTTTTGTATTAAAAGCTTCCTTTGCCATTGCTATTCTCCTTTTGACTTCTTGGCAGCAGCTCATGTTACTGCTTATAGTACACCCCAAGCATTTGAAGCTG
Source organism: Periplaneta americana (assembly GCF_040183065.1). Classification (NCBI taxonomy): domain Eukaryota; kingdom Metazoa; phylum Arthropoda; class Insecta; order Blattodea; family Blattidae; genus Periplaneta; species Periplaneta americana. The sequence continues at coordinate 79,067,900 of NC_091119.1, forward strand.
TCCACTTGCTCTACTGCCTCATTTAGAATTCACAAGTTTATCTTCTGTATTTTTCTCCCTATGACCATGCTATTCGTCTTATTCGCATTTATCTTCATCCCATACAGCTTACAGCTGTCATTTAGCTCCAGTAATATATCTTTTAGTATCATCTCCTCTTCTGCTAACAACGCCATATCGTCTGCAAATCTTATGCATTTTGTTTATCTTCCTCCCATATTCTGAAAACAGTATTTTACTAAATCCTCCAGGTATATGTTGAACAGGGTAGGTAATAAAGGATATCCTTGACGTACTCCTGCTCCTACTTCCTATCATACAGAGGATAAAAAATATTCTAAGAACATTCATCCAGAAATGCTTTATTTCCTTGTTACAGCCCTTTTCCTACAACTTTGCTTACATTGTATGATGCAGTACATTATGAAATAAAAATAGCATCTGTCTTACACGAAGTGCTCAAAAAGGCTCCTGTTAGCACAGATACATGCATCAACCAACCATCGCAATGCACATTTCACTTCACTTAGTACTTAGCAAAAGCCTAAACAACCTAACGTGTCACAAATTCATATATGCAAGGCATACCAACTTAATCTAACTTATGGCAGATTTGTATATGGAAGGTATACGAAAAGCCTAAAAGAATCTAACTTAACCTAATCTGTCACAGATTCCCGCACCATAGAACTTGGAAGTTCAGTGTTGCATAGAGAAGTCAATTCATTTTCTTACCGTTCTTTCTTTAAAAATAGATATGTGGACAGAAGGTTATTTAATTTCATCACAGGAAAATTTAGTTTTTATTCCACAAAGCTATTTTGATATACCAATCCAACAAATTTTGTCTTTTCAACATCTCCAAAACACATTTTAATTTGTATAGTCAGTGTGTCCAAGATTTCGTAGGTTAAGAGTTTTAAGGACATGTTCACTTAAATGCTTATTTCACTGAAAATCCAATTAGCATGTAACACACATATTCATGCACTTTTCATTAAACACTCAGCAATGCAGTGCATTCACAGAACACGAATACAGCACGGTGTATTACTACAGTCTAGTATATATAGTCACGAAGCTCAATACATAAATACATAGTAAATATGCACCCATAGATAGTTGCTAACCACTAGGATCGGTACTATCACCTCATTACAGACAATGTGAATAGTACCTGCACAGTCTATTGTTTCTAGTACCCTCATAAACTCAAGCTTCGTGATTATATATACTAGACTGTGGTATTATATCACAATGACGAGGCTAGCCCCACTTCCTACTACCAAGTCATAGCAAATCGATACCCCCTTTCCCCAGCCTTTCATCAAACTTGTGAGTGGTGCTGCATATGAGCAAGGCCATCGCTACAAGACTTCTATCACAAAGCCTCTCGCAGTAAACTGTGCATCCTGGAACAACTACCAACAGTGAATCTATACTAATACTAAATCTGTAGCCGAAATGTTTCTGGTAATTTTCGATTTTCCAAAAATAATTGGTCCTAACATATATAATTAACCACCCTGAAACCGAAAATCGCTTTTTTGAAATTTTTGTTTGTATGTCTGTCTGTATGTTTGTTACCTTTTCACGCGATAATGGATGAACGGATTTCGATGAAAATTGGAATATAAATTATGTTCGTTGTAACTTAGATTTTAGGCTATATGGCATTCAAAATACATTATTTAAAAGGGCGGTTATAAGGGGGCCTGAATTAAATAAATCGAAATATCTCGCTTATTATTAATTTTTGTGAAAAATGTTACATAACAAAAGTTTCTTTAAAAATAATTTGCGATAAGTTTTATTCCTTGAAAAATTTTGATAGGACTGATATTTAATGAGATAAATGAGTTTTAAAATTAAAATAACTGCCATCTAAGGTCGTATAATGAAATAAAAAACAAATACTTCGTCTATAAGGGGCCTTGGACAGCAACAATCGAAAGCTATGAAAGATAGCCTACAGAGAATGTTTCTGTGTTTGTATGAAGTAATATCGGAAGCTAAATTAACCGATTTGTATAATTAATTATTATTTCACCATTGGAAAGTGTAGTTTCTCTAGATGGACATAATGCTATAATGTTATTACAGTAACTTCTGATATAATATATGATATAATATAATATAATATAATATAATATAATATAATATAATATAATATAATAAAATATAATATAATATAACATAATATAATAAAATAAATATAATATAATATCTTATATATAAAAGTCAATGTGGCTATGTATGTATGTATGTACTCAATACAAATCTACACGCTTTGACCGATATTTGCCAAAGTTTGCACATTTAATCTTCATAACCCAGAGAAGAACATAGGCTACATTACAATTGGACAGATGGACGTTAAATTATTGAAAACAATACAAATTAGAACGTAAAAAGGCCTTTATGATATTAAAATGGCCTCTTCTACAATCAATTGTTTTTTTATTGACGTCATCCAGTCACGTCTTCTTCCGTTGTAAAAGCGGCCATATTGTTGTTGGAATATAAAATAAAATAATATTAAATTAAAACTACGTAAATGACGTACGATCTCTTGATTGAATGTATCATGGGCAATAATATACAATACAAAATGACATAAAACACATACTTGTTTAGTTTTTATAAATTCAAAATCAAACATAATAGACAGCAAATGTAAAACATTCATAATACTTAAATTCAAGCACTTCGATACATAGCTTTCTGTAGCGTAGTGGTAAGATGTGTGATTATAGTGTAAGGGGTCACAGGTTCGAACCTGAGCACAACTCCTCTTTTTTTTTTTATTTTGATAATTTATTTACATTATTTTAGATACGTTATTTTAACCCGTCATAAAGGGAGTTTTACTACATAAATAATATACCCGTAGTATTTTATTTATGCTGTCTCAAACAAAGTTACCATACAATTATACTGATATAGACAATTATATAGATATACAATTAGACTGATATATATAGACAGCCCAACTGGCAAAATAAAAAACATAGTAGCAATGAACACAATGATACAACTTTAATATCGTCAGTTAATCCTGACGTTATTTTGGATCTCCTGTCAAACTCTACATAACTCCTCTTCTAGGCAGTTAAATCAATATCATCAAGAAATGTCTCACTGGAAAGCTGAATTTGAAAATAATACTACTGAAGAGGATTTCTATAGTAAAGTTGACAATTTTTCTCAATTTCTTGCTAACGCCATTTCATTACTCCCTGGCCCGAAACACCCAGCTCGTAAATATTACGAAGCAAGACAGGATAAACGTTTACTTAACAATCAATGCTCTTACGAGCAGTCTAGCAATCCCAAACGCGCCACAAAGAGAGATAGGGAAAAACGTCGATCGAAATACATGTACCAACTTACACAATTCCAATATTTTAATCAAAGAAGAAAAGCTGTCCATTCGATACTGAGACAAATTAATCAGCGCTGTACTATTAACGTCAACAAAGTACACAACTCCTTCTCGAAGAATTTTTCCGTCCCTAATAATTGTATTCGTCCTTCTTACGAACATGTCTCTGATACAGATGATTTAACCCCGACTGAAATGTTTAGCACTACCATAACCAAAGAAGAAACTGTAGCGGCTGCTAACAAAATAGCTGTTGATACATCACCTGGACCCGACCACGTGCTTATGAGAGCAATTCGTAATGTAGTTTGCTATGAAATAATTTCTTTAATTGCAACACATATGCTGTCGTTGTGTGAAATACCTCCTTGACTCACAAAAGCACGGACTATATTAATCTACAAAGGAGGCAATGTTACTGACTTAGGCAACTGGCGACCAATTACCATTTGTTCCATATTGAGAAGAATCATCGGGCGTGTACTCGACAAACGTCTTAGGAAAATTGTTACATTTCACGAGTTCCAACGCGGATTCACAAACAGCCCCGGTACTTAAATAAACACTTCCTTACTTAATTCTATTTTAAAAGAGGCTGAATCCAGAAAAACGAACACCACCTTGGTATTCTTGGACATTTGTAAGGCGTTTGACAATATTGGCCACCTCCATCTGAGAAACACTTTATCCTCTCTGAATGTGCCATCTCCCTTAGCCGAACTTATCGCTAAATTACAGGAAGTTAATACCACTCAGATCGAGGTTAACCACAGAAAAACGGAACCTATAGTAATATCAAGAGGTGTGATGCAAGGTTCACCCTTATCGCCTTCATTATACAACATTGCGACGGATCACATCCTTCATGAGCTTACTTCCGAAGAACTTGCTGAAGAATATGGTTTTAAACTCGTACCAGGTCTTCCCAATGTAACCGTTCTGAGCTTCGCTGATAATATGGTAATTGTTGGGAAAGACTCTGAAGCTGCCAAACATATTGCCGAAATAGCAACTAGAAGACTTCATGAAATTGGATTGGAGATTAACGCGAAAAAATCTAAATGCATCTCTATTGTAAACGGCAAACTTAATACGTCTTCTATTTACCTCGATTCCACTACAGAAGTGCCCGCATTAGACATCAATGAAACCATCAAATATCTTGGAGTAACTTACAATGACGAAACCGTCTGACCACCTCACCCTTGCTCCAGCCTTACCAAAAATACGTGGTTTCTTCCTTCATTTGTCCGAAGCTTGTATACCCTTTTCAAACAACCCCTCCTGATAAATTACCTGTCAAGTCCTCAAAGATGTAGATCTTCTTATTAAAAGCTCAATTAAGGACATCCTACAACTTCCTAGAGATATTCCAGACAATATGTTGTATTCCGACAAAAAAATTTAAAGGCTTAGGTATTTTCTGCGCACGTTGGGAAGCCTACTTGCAACACGTCAACTCTTGTATGAAGTTGAATATGTGTAATAATATGTACATAAACAACACTAGATGTCTAATGGAGGAAGCTAAACATTGTTTGAACAACCTTCAAATCGATGAAACTGAACACCTAACTTCTACGAGAGGACTAATAAACACCAGAAAAATTAGGACCGAATTACGCCAGCGAGAGTACAATGCATGGTGCAACTTACCTCAAAAGGGAAAAGGCGTTATTCTGTACAGTGAATTCACTCCTTCTAACAAATGGATAACTAAGCCCAATGGAATGACTAGCGGTGAATGGAAGGAGGCTATCAAGATGACTGCCAATGTAAGCGCTGTAAGAGCCATACCCGGTAGGTCTCAGGACAACCACTGCAGGCGATGCCTCAGTGAGATAGAAATCTTGGACATGTCCTGGGAGCCTGCCCTTATGGCGAAACATTGCGTATACATAGGCACCATGCAATTAGAACTAAATTGGCCGATGCCCTTAGAAAACTAAAATACACCATCTATGAAGAAGTCCACGGAACTGCCGACAATGGCAGTAACAGACGAATTAACATAATCGCCATTAGCGAATCCCTGTCTCAGGGTATGATAATCGACCCCCACCATCAGGTTTGAAACGTATAAAGGACAGCCCGAAGACGTACATGAGGAGAAACGAGCAATCTACGGGATTGATGTTTGGAGCAAGAGGAAAGATACCCAACTTCTCTTCTCAATTCTGTAAGACCCTAGGACTGCACAAATCTTTTCTGAATGACTGGCCCTTCTCATAATTAGAGAGTCAGTCAAACTCTTATGGAACCACGTATATGGACTCTAATTCAGTGTATAGAAAAAATTGACGCACCATTATCATTTTTCTTTTTCATTCTTAGCTTTCATTGATTCTTTACTTGAATTTTTTTTTTCTTCTGTAAACTGCCATTGTTTGTTTGTGTATTTGTTTGCTTTTTTTCTTACTCTTTTAGCTCTCATATTCTATTTGTTCTTGCATTGTTTTGTATGCTTTGTCTAATGGCAGCCTCTAATTTGAGGAAGCTTTGATAAATAAATAAATAATATATATGGTAAAAGTGAATGTGGGTATGTATGTTCTCTATACAAATCTACACGCTTTGACCGATATGTGCCAAAGTTTGCACATTTAACCTTCATAACCAGGAGAAAAACATAGGCTATATTAAAATTGTACAAATGGACGTTAAATTAATTAAAATATAAAACATAGAAATAAATACGACCAAACATGTAATATTAAAATGCTAGCTTCGATAGTCAATTGTTTTTTTATTATTGTCTTTTGTATTCAACATCGACTTTCACAAGGCCATGGAAATTATAACACGAATAACATTGTTGGTAAACATCATGAAGGCTAAAACTAGATAATTCGTACAATAAATATCTTTACGCAGTCATTGACCGTATTATGATTTTCTTGATGCAGTTGTAGATAGTGAGCAGGCTGTGTTTTATCCAACTGAATTCTAGAATTCTTTCAAACTATAAGGATTGTTACCACTTAATTTACTTAATATTGAATAACCAGAAGTACTACTGCGAAATATTAACCCACCAAAATTATGCACCAACATGAATTGGTGTGAAGAACCCATGCGAAACGTAATAAAGTCGCAATATTAACTGGAAAAACGAAAGGATAAGATGCTTTTATCTCACGTATTGCTATGGTACCCATTCTATTTAATGCAATTGCAATTCAGTGCGACTAGCATTTGTAATGACCATATTAAAATGAAGCTCAAGGACAGTACCTCAAAGTTGCAGACATTTACTTAAAAAGTGCGTGTTTTTCACATCCTCGACTATATTTTATACAAAGGACTGGGGGAAAAAAAAAAAAAGATTTTACACATATCAAAAAGCAATTCAATGATATTTCTGTCATGTTGCTAATGTAGTATGTGAATGTACATAAGCCGACTGACAATAGCATTGTATTAATTCTAAAATATACGTCTCTCAAAATATTGTTGTTCACGTTGTTACTGCGAATTTTTATCTGTATAATCACGTTGCAAATGTAGTATGTTATGGGTTGTGGAAATAACAATCTCTTAATTTCTAAAATACTGTCAAGCCTATACGTCTCTCAGAATATTAGTCTTTATGTAAAAAAAATGACTTATTGCAAGTTTATATTGTATCTGTATTCTGTGTATAAAATAAGAATTAATATAATATGTTCTGAATTTGTGAGATATAATTTTCCAAGTCATATTAAAAAAAAACTGGGTATGATATAAGTGGGTGTACAGTGGTCCCGGGGGTAAAAAATCTTCCAATATAAATTAAATTATATATGTACATATTGATTCGATGCTGAAACTGATCAGAAAGAGGAAAAGGAATCATATTATTGTTGGGTTTTACTTTGTTCATAGTTCGATTTTTCTATTATTTTATTTGTATTTCTGGCGGTGTGGAAGAGAAGGCCTAATGGCCTTAACTACATCAGAATAAATAAATAAAAACAAATATATAAATAAAAGAAAACCTTGAATGTCAGGAACATGATGACATGTTTTCTTTTCGGTGCCTGATTTACAACTGTTTTAAATTGAGTTAACGCTGGCAGGCATTTCGCTAAGGAGTTCATCAATTCATGTAAGTGACGTTAAGTAAAGAATAAATCTTAGCTTAGTAAAGGCAATTCGTTATGGTTGTCTATAATAGGTTTCCGAGATTTCCGAAAATGTAATAAGCAGTTTAATTGAAAACAGAAACAGAAAGGAAAACCCGTGCAACGCCGGGTGGTTTTAGCTAGTAATATAATATAATATATGTAATGTAATATTATGTAATGTAATATTATATAATATAATTTAAGTTATTTGAAGGGTTCAGAACCATAGTGGGCCAAACGCCATTTACTGAATACCGGTACGTAGAAAACAAGGGTTAAAATTAAGTTATTACCATAATTCAATGGAAACCTGTAACAAGTAAAATAAAGTATACACATTAAATCTAAATGATGTCAATGTTCATTAAACTATGGTTGCATGTAATAAAAATTAGAAACATGTTAAAGGAATTGTCACTGCACCAATGAGTGGTCTCTGGACCAAAATGATCGCATTTTAACCACTTCCCTGATTAACCCGAGTTAACTCGGGTTCCTAACATGTGTCAAAATTTATTAACCCGAGTTAACTCATTTGAGTCCCATTGTCTATTTCATAGTGATTTTTTAAGTATGTAAGAAAATAGTGATGTACAGTGATTGTGCAATATTAAATGACCTCTTTACGAAAATAAAAAAATATGACACTTTTTTTCACAAAATATATAGTAAGGGAAGAGGTTAATTATTTGGATGCAATTTAAATTAAGTAACATATTAAACGATTTATCCTTCTATCAAACACGAATGTTCCCTGGATCAAATGTCCTATTTTAATTATGTAATTACTTTATATTTATTTCTAATGGGTGCAGCGGAGGCACGGGTACAGCTAGTTTAACATATGGAAGGAACAGAGTGAAGCCAAGTGTTATGATACATCATTATTATGAACTTATACTGTTACTAGATACAACTCAAATTTTTTGAGTAGGCTAAGCCTCAAAAACCTCTTAAGAGCTTCACCACTGAAAGGGACTAAGATGACTTCACTGAATTTTCAGAGATGGTGTCTCAGTGAATACCTGATACGTAAACTAATGATCTCTTTTGTTTTGATACTGAAGGCGCACCTACTGGACTAAGGTAACCAAATGTCCCATATTAGATGGGACAGTCCTTTTTTTTAGTCCATGTCCCGGATTTATTTAAGGTGAAACAGGACTCCAAAATGTCTAGCAATGACTTATCAGCATAGAATTTCTGCAACTATATTTCTTGTATACTCCTTTGTATTGGTTTGGTGAGAACTTTAAATATTACTGACAACTGTGTGATTGGTATTATTGGTACATATATATACACCTGCACTGGTGTAGCTCAGTCGGCTGAGGTGCTTGCCTGCCAATCTGGAGTTGTGTTCGGGCATGGGTTCGGTTTCCACTTGGGCTGATTACCTGGTTGGGTTTTTTCCAAGGTTTTCCTCAACCATAAGGCAAATGTCAGATAATTTATGACAAATCCTCGGCCTCATTTTACCAAATACCATCTTGCTATCACCAATCTCATCGACACTAAATAACCAAGGAGTTGATATGCATCATTAAATAACCAACTAAAAATAACAGTGTGGGGTGAGGCATGAGGAAGTAGGCAAATGATGAAGCCGACTATCGTTGCTCTGTGTTATGGAAGACAATATCAACCAACTATCGTTGCTCTGTGCTATGGAAGACTATGCCAACCAATTTGTATTGTTTATACTTTTATATGAATTTCGCAAACAATATACTGAAAACTGCAAATGGAATGCCAGCAACAATACTGAAAACTGCAAACAGAATGCCATCAACGATATTGAAAACCGCAAACAGAATGCCACCAACAATCCTGAAAACTGAAACTCATATGCTTCCATTGAAATGAATTAATTGCAGTTGTAGCTTTGATAGAAGATGGTCTAGTGTTCTAAACTTGTAAAATACAGTACTTTTTTTAACTGTGAGTGATAATATGTATGGAAAGAATATGTCACCGCTTAAAAGAAAGTGTGTTTTCAATAGTGACCTACAGAAGGAATATACATACATTAAAAAACAATTTATAATTTTCTTGTTTGCTGCAATAAGTGTTTATTCACTTTCTGTATAAGCCACGGGGCCACCAGACTTAACACAACATATAAACAGTGAAAAACATAAAAGAATGGTCTGAACAAGTGCTAAAGATATGGAATTAGTAGCTGTTGAAGGAGGTTTCACATATCATACTGTACAGCACCACCAATCTTTCAGATCCATGGACTGTACTTCTAAATTGATCTAATGTACTTAGTGTCCCATATTAGAGCAGAGGCAATTGTACTATATGTAAAGAATCCTATGTAGATAGAGAATACCATACATAAAATTATTATTATCCTCATTCGATACAGCTCAACGCTTGGTCGCACTGAGTTGCTTGTATTGCATCTTGATCAAAATAATAATTATATCCGTGAACAAAAATTCAAAATTCTGCTCTTAAAGCTCTAAATCAACTACATGAATGGAATACATCAAATTTGATGACACTCAATTTAAGCAAAAGTAACTACCAAATATTTTCACTTGGTAAAAAAGAAAGAGAATTCAATATCCAATACAATGGCCAACACCTTCCTAGGACTTATGAATCCAAATATCTTGGAGTTATTTTCGATAGTAAGTTAACATGGAGCAACGATTTGAAACACATTTCTGAAAAAGCTCGTAAAAGATTCTCCCTTCTAAAAAGACTAGCAGGAAAGAAATGGGGATGCTCTAGGAATACTTTGAACACTACATACAAAATGTTTATACAGCCAGTGCTGACATACTGCGGAGAAATTTTAATTACTTCACCTTTCATAAACGACATAGAATATGTTCAAAACCAAGCTCTCAGACTCATTACTGGTGGAATCAAAACAACTCCAATAGATTCTATGAGATTCCTCACTAATATTAACAGCATCAAAATGACAATAGAAGAAAAAGCACTGATTCAATATGAAAAACTTATTAGATTACCAGGAAACAATTGGCATTCATACAGTCCTCTCTGTAGATTGAAAACTCAAAAAAGTTTCATATCCATTGTTCAAGAATTAAAACAGAAAATCAATATCCCGAATTTAAAAGAAAACCTAAAATTAAACCAAACTCTTTAACTCTATTAAATATAGAATATAATCTAAATTTAACAGAAGAAATACTAAAATCAGAAGTAAACACTGAAAAACCAAAACAATTGTCTTTAGAGACAATTAATATTAGGTACCCTCCACAAAACTGGCTTCATTTATACACTGACGGATCCTTGATCTCCAGAGAATAAGGTGCCAGTGCAGGTGTTACGTGCTCTCTTTTCTCACTTTATAGATCTCTTGGGTATTCAACAACAAGTTTTGATGGAGAAATCATTGCAATAAGTGAAAGTCTCAGGAATCTTCTATGCCACATCAATATATTAAAAAATGCAGTTATATTGTCAGACTCCAAAGCAGCTATTCTATCAATAGTCTCTAAACACACATCTCAAACAGCAGAAATAACTAAAATACTCCCTCAATTAATATCACTCAATAAAAGAATTGTATTCCAATGGATACCATCCCATTGTGGAATCCTGGGAAACGAGAATGCGGATGCTTTAGCAAAGAAGGGCAGCACTGCTACTTACAGACCTGTTACTAAATCTATGTATTACTCTGTGAAAAGATTTATTAAATCTACATACTTAGACTTCAACAAACAAAATTTGATAACACAATCCCAAGGAAAAAAATGGAACTCTCTGCATCAAAATCCACAATTAATTCCCGATTTACCACGAAAATCGTCTGTAGCTGCATTTAGATTGGCAACAGGCCATGATTGTTTGGCCAAACACCTGCATAGAATTGGAATATATCAGTCCCCTAACTGACCATTGTGCAACTCAAACCAAGAAATGGATTCGGAACACCTCAAAATCTGTGCTTCATTGGCTGGTCTAGATAATATCTTTGAAAAATATTGGAGTGCAAGAGGTCAAATGACTTTATTGTCAAACGCCTGGCATTAGAAAACAACAACAACAACATATCCGCGAACAGGCTTAAGATAAGATGTGTAATTCCTAAGTTATTGATTGTTGTCAGCTTGCTGGTGATGATAATACAGTAATATTATTTTCTTTGCTTACTTTGTACTTCATAAAGTACATATACTTGTATTAAAACAAGTATATTTTGTGAGTAGGGGCATAGAAGTTACCCTGACAGGGATATTAATACACATTTATGAGAAGGGGAATAACTTTCCAATCTGGGGAAATCCCCCCTCCACCCCTCCCCATTAATTCGCACCCTGCGTATTATCTGCACAAAGAGCGATTTTTTTTTTTTTTTTTTTTTTTTTACTTAGCATTTTCCAAACAGTCACTCAAAAATGTAGCATTAGTTTCTAAAGTTTCTCCAGGCAAAGATTTAAGAGCCAACATTTTAACTTGAATCTTCTCAACAAATACCTGATGAGCAGTGGGAATATTTTTACATTCTTATGATTCGATTCATACATCATTATTAAAATAAAATTTGCTTCCTGTAAATCAGATTCTAGTTCACAAATGGCACAATTTCAATTTTCTTAAAATATTAGAATTTATTCTTTGTTTAACTGGAACTTTGTTTTCTTCACCTGACATAATTAGGAACATTAAATCCAGATGTTTGAGATGGGCAGGGCATGTAGCATGTATAGGTGAATCGAGAAATACATATAGAGTGTTAGTTGGGAGACCGCAGGGGAAAAGACCTTTCGGGAGGCCGAGACATAGATGGGAGGATAATATTAAAATGGGTTTGAAGGAGGTGGGATATGATGATAGAGACTGGATTAATCTTGCACAGGATAAGGACCAATGGAGGGCTTATGTGAAGATGGCAATGAACCTTCGAGTTCCTTAAAAGCCATTTGTAAGTAAGTTTACCTGGAACTAACATCCCTACTGAACGAGTGTTTTCTTACATGAATGATTTATGGACAAGTGACAAGAATGCTCAATCCATTAAAACTTTGAAAGCTATGTTGATTAAAAGGTGAACTTCAACCACACGTGTGTCAAATTTTACAAAATGCTTTGTGATAAGAGAACTTAGCCTACTAAAGAAGATCCATTCATCAGTAAAATATCAATGAATGCTGCTTTAATTCTAAAGGACTATTTAGTTGGAGTGAATTGAATACTACTAGGGTTATATTAATGTAAGTTACTCAGTTTTTATTACTGGTAGTTTATTTACTAGTTTGCAAACCTAATTATTTATGGCTAAACAATTTTTATAAAATATCCACATTTTGCTGTCTTTCTTCCTATTTTTGTCGAGGAAAATATTAAAATGCTCCGTTTTGTTTTAAAAATATGGTGACCACTGGACCAGTCTCTGAATTTTGATCTTCACTGTCAGATATTGCAGTATTCTGATTTTGTTCATAGTTATCTTTTATGCTGTTACATATCTGAATATGTAACTTTTTTTCTAGCAACTAATTTCTAAACCACATGATTTGCATTTAGTTTTCATGCCTTTTCACTTGAAGTGGGAAGTTTTTTAAATTCTCCCCATAATATTGGATCAAGTTTTCGTCCTGAATTATTCATTTTACGATCTTCTTGTTATACTTTTAGAAGCAGAACAATTCAATGCACTCAACAAAGAGACTCTTCTGTTAGCAAGTTACTACTAGATGTTAACTCAACAATTACATAAAACAAACTAAAAAGAAACAGCAGTATGAATTTCAACAATAGACTATACAAGTAATAAGGCAATAACAAGAAAACAAATTGATTTTAAATAATTGATTAAATGGCGATCTTACTCGTGTTGATTGTGTAAGCATGTGCGGCTTACAGCCGTTTCGATGCTTCTTCACACCATCCTCAGAGCCTACTAGATCTCGGCGTCATCTCGAAGTTCGAGTAAGATCGCCATTTAATCAATTATTTATATTCAAGTGTTAAAAGCAATGTACGAAAGATTCAACATTATTATTATTTATTTACTCATGGGGTATGTCAATATTGTTAACACGTCATAGTATGTATACTTACATAAATTGTTTCTTCAAAAATTAATACCGGTAATAAATTTAATTTTAAAAAATAGTTCAATAATTTTACCGTAAAAATTATTTCATTTACATCAGTAATTTATATTATAAAATCAAATGTTTAAAATCCTGATGTATATCACTATGATTTAAATCATTGCACCCTGGTGACGGGTTAGGTTAGTTTGGGCTTTTGCTATGTCTTGTAATAATGTGCCCTTTCGGTAATTCGGTAGCAAATGTTGGTCAATATGACAGACATCAATAACACCATCGAGGATCAGTGATAGTTACGTTTAGTTTGTTCAGGTTTTTTTATATGCCTTGCATATTGTACATTTCTTCGGTAGTCATACCAAAAACCTGAACAAATCAAACCTAACCTGTCATTGGTCCTCGATGATAACCGCCATATTCACAACGTTTTCTACCGAATTACCGTCTTTTTTTCAAAGGCATACCAAATGCCAAAAGTAATCTAACCTCTAAACTAACCTAAGCCGTCACTAATTCGACATCATGAAAACTCGCTTTCTTCCAGTGATCAGTAAGGAAACGCACGAAAACAAGATGTGCTACCCCTCTCTGCCGCCTACCTCTTCCACCTCATCACTCTAGCGATCCTGCCTGCACGCACCTCTCCACTGGTCACAACTATCACAGCAACTTTCGACCCTTATTTTCGGTGTGAAATTACCGTGTGTTACGTGGTAACAAAACAATAATAGTAAACAAATAACTATAAGGGAAACCTAGTAATTCGTTTTGAACCCTTCTCATATTATGAAATTGGTAATGGGTAAAATATGTGCCTCCCTGTACTGTTGTTCTGCTTAATTTTTTTGTAACGAATCAGCGACAGTTGCAATAGTTCACCAATCTATCGCTTCATCAAAACATACCTAACCTCATCCCTAACCTCAGGCCCGTTATCCTTTTGTCCGGGAAACATTGTTACACAAAATAAAGGCATAAAAATAAAATTACTATTACAAAGTCGCCGATATATTCCATTGCACAATGCGTTATGCAACCATATTGCACCATATAGGCTAATGCACCAACGACTTTTGCCATACAATTACCAATATTAGGTATATAACCCATTAATTTCGTATCTCAACTTTCAAATCTGAACTATAACCAATAATATACACAGTAAACACCGCCGTCTAGATTGTAATAATCGTTGCTTACGAGATTATACAAGCTGGCGCATAGAGCTTGAAAAACGAGTCTGAAGTGGTTCCATCGTAATGCCAATTCCGCCGCTCGGAGCGCTGTTCTGCCCTATATATTCATAGCAGAACACTTAAAAGACATTGACATTTGGGACATTTAAAGGACTCATCATTGCTTATTAAATGCTTCGTACAATATTTTATGGACAATAGACGTAATTTGCAAACTTCTACTCCTCAATTATATTACAATAAAAGGCTGTCATTCTTCATATTAAAACATATTACATATAATCTGAGGGACTGTCTGCTCTGTACTTCAGTTCATACACCAAACATTTCCGGAAATAAATTAACTTGACATCTTATATATACGCACTATAGCCTACCCTTTTCACCTAATATTATTAATATTGTTATTAAATAAGATATTGCAACTAATTAAGGTACTGCATTATCTTTACGTATCCGTATATAATAAAACTAGATATTCCAGATATAATTTGTTTCACACGATAACCACCTCAGCCTATTTCGGCAGCACCCATTAAATTAGTTACAGTTTGAGGTGCATTACCTAATCTCATACTAACCTTGTTAAGTTCTCTAACCTGATTCACTGATAATTACGTAACAATACACAGGTCTAAAATACAGACAAATACACATTAATTACCTAATAAGTACAGCATGAAGATAATTCATTACTTTTGTCGGTATTTTCTAAAAGAGAAAGGGAAAACAGTAACATTATCTTCAATGTTTACATCACGTCATTCACATTTTCATTAGGCCTATATCAGTAATGCTTGGTAAGTGAAACAATGCATGAAATTATTTTACATTTCGGGTCACATCATTCGAGAGTCGGAAAATGCAATTCGCCACTTTTAACATAGCATTGCTTGATATATGAGAGAACTTTGACATTTACCTTAACCTATAAAGATACGACCTTCACATAGCAAAACACAGACAATTTTCGAATATAACTTAGCTGAACAAACTTCAAATAACATTGTAATATGCTTGGCATATTTATAATATTCGTACTCAATCAGTAATGCACAATTAATCGAACTATTTTCACGATGCACAATGCTTTGTAATGGTACTATTCATCATTTCATAGGGCAGAGAGGCGAACCTAGCGGCAGAAATTGTCATGACTCACAGAGACCTACTCTCGATCATGCTATGCGCCAGCTTGTGTAATCCCGTAAGCAACGGAAATAATACAGCCTGCTCTACTGGCATTCAAACATAACTGACACAATTTTATGATCGTGTAAACCAAAGACCTTATAATAGTATAAACGAACTTTTCAACCATGGGTTCAGAACAGAGCCTTCTTTAGTTATAAGCCGGGGCCATACGTCGGCAACACTGTAATTATCTGTCACCCGGAGGCTGACCGTACAGTACACGTGTTTGTGCTAATGCCGATTTCCAATGTAAATTAATGTTACAATATAAATGTGTGTCGATGGAATTATGTTTGCGGTCGTGCCAAACGTTAATTGTTTATGTATTATAAACTAAATGCGTGTTGGTGATAAAAAACAAGACAATAAATGAAAATAAAATGGTTGCAGTCTTTGGGAATTTTCACGGTTATGGATGACAAAGTAATTGACTATTCTATTAAATATTGTATAACCGCATTTTTATATTCTTATTTGTGATTTGTGTGTATCAGAATTCTAGTCAAATTGTTGGGTCTCGCCTGCTATATCAATAAAGTTACGCCGTGGTTTTCAAAGTCATTGTAAACAGCTGTTTCGTGATCCCATAAATGTTGCAGTTTTGTTGAAGATTCGGAATGCCTGCTATACGTCAGAACTATCTCTAATTTGTACGTGCATATAATCACTTCGTTGGTGGTCAATGTTACTTATGTCCCGCCCACTATAGAGACATAGGCCAATTTTACACATATTTAGTATAACTTGTTCCTTCTTTGACAGGTTAGGTTTGGTTAGTTTAGGTTTTTGTTATAGCCTACCTTGCATATACGATTATAGCGCAACATTGGCAGTGATAAAAGTGAAATATTCGTTCAGTGGGCGTTGGATACTCTACATTCACCCACTTGGTATTTACAGGATTTAAAGTCCACTGAGTTTACGCTAATTGATACATACATGTACTTAATAGATAATGTTGCGTTTTGTTACGTATTATGTTGAAGGGATGTGTTTTCATTTTTTCATAGATTGTTTTACTTTACTTAACTGTATTTACATCCTCATACTTTTATTATAATAGGAATGTCAATAGTTTCTTCTGTTTACATTTTATTTTAGGCCTATTTGCATAATTCACATTCTTAGTTTGTTTTCTGTAGTTATATTTATTTAAAATTATATTTTAAAAAGTTTATAACAAATAATTTAGGATAACAGTATTATTATGGTGACTGGCCAGGTTCAAACTAAAACTGGCCTCCTGGACATCTGAAATATTTATAGAAAAGCACGACATAATCACATGAAATTAAAATGCATATGATATCCTACATCTTTCATGGCAGAGGTGAAACAACATTAAGCGGCAAAACATTGTCAATTTACTAGCCACATAATGGTTAATTGATTGGAATAGGGTATTGCGAAAGTACGTCATTATTTTATTTATTTTTGGTACAAGTAACATTTCTTTAAGTATTTATTTATTTTCCCTTGTACCATCAATAAAAAAAAACAAATATGTTTTTATTTTTTTTAATTATAAGTGTAGTTGCTACGACACATAGGCACACAGCACTTTCTAGGCATCTGAAATATTTGTAGAAAAACACGATAGATAATCGCAGAAGATAATATTAAAATATATCCTAAACCTTTCACAGATGAAACACCATTAAGTCGCAAAACATTGTCAATTTGCTAGCCACAAATTTGTTAACTGAATGGAACTTAAGAATACTGCATAGGAACTTACGTCTTTATTGCATAATTGATTTTATTATTTTCGGTGCAAGGAATATCTTTTTTATTTATTTATTTACCTTCGTACTATCAATAAAAACATGTTTTTTTTTTGTAATTATTTTAAGTGGCAGCCTTTGTATGTAAGTAGCCTACTTACGCCGTATTCTGAAGTATAGCTAATTGATTGCAATAAAACACTATTTTCGAACCCGTAATAATTTACATCACTACTCTGAATCTTGATCTTACCTTTGTGCATGAAGTAATATTGAAAAAATACGCGTTACGTATAACGAAAGCAATGAGCAAACACAATATCACTCTAAAATCTCCCGCCTCCACTCTGCGTTGCCAAACCTACCCATGCCCCGGCTTGTAACTAAAGAAGGCTCTGGTTCAGAACCAAGGGTGAGACCAACGAGTTAGAAAGAGAAAGATATAGAGTGGTCATTGCGCCGCCATGATTGAAGAAAATTGAACGACCGTCGGTAATGAACTTATGCGCCCAAAACAAAGTGGGCGTGGTGATAACTGACATTAGAATCGTCAGCTGTCTTAATTTCGTTTGCATAAATCAGTTAAACTGAAGTGGAAAAACCTAGTATTTCGTCAAATGCGTGCTAGGAACTTAATCTAAACTTATGTATGCTAAATTAAAAACACTTGAGCTATTCCTAGAAGGAATGCTTAAAAGAATAACCTAAGCAAAATTGTCATGTAGTATGACAAGAAGTCCTAGCAAAATATACTGAAGAAAATGTTAATATTCCTAGGTTCTTTTAAATGCGACCTGCAAGATTGCCTATAAAATGAACGATTATGATTCGGATGATTTTATTAAATTGTTTTCCCAGTCTCTACACGTTGCAAAACTATTTACTATACCATAAGATATAGAATGAAAGTAGGCCCTATCTGTAGTAAACAACCTTTACCTCCAAGCTTGTAACGTGGGTGAAACATGACAAAACACGCTTTCAGTCTTTTTGTTACAGTAAAGTATAATTATTATCGAAATGTGAACGTGAGGCCAACAGCCGGCTGGTCTGTCTGAGCATTTCAAGGGCTGTGGCACCACAGATAATTATTAGTGTATAATTGAGCACCCACGTACAATAATGGGGTAAGTAGTCACGAAATATATTCATACTTACCCCATTATTGCACGTGGGTGCTCAATTATGTTCTTTCATGTCCTTCCAGTCAAAATACTAACAACAATACCACCTACCCCAGAGTTTTGCGTTATTTTGGATGCGAGTGTCGAAATACAATTTTAATATTTGATTGCTATTACTAGGTTTGAAACGGAATTGTAGCGATTTTATCCGTATTTAGTTTAACTTTATTACTAGTGAACCATTTATTTGATTAATCGTTTGTCTTCGAAATAGACCTACTTCTTATAAGCTACAGCTCATCGTCTTCTTGTATAAGCAGTAAGGACAGAAGGAGCAGAAATAAAGGATGCCGGTGTCGAAATACAGTTTTAATATTGTATTGCTATTTGTTTTTCACTGGGTCTGAAACGGAATTGTATTGGTTTTATCCGTATTTAGTTTAAGTACATTACCAGTGAACCATTTATTTTGTTTATGCCGGGCGTTGCTACACATTTATGCATGAAAAAAAATGCTGCTAATTAACAAAACTATGGACTTAACTTCATAAAATTTGCATGAAGTATGATATATCAGTTGTCTTTTTCCTTTTGACATTGCAGTTATATGCAGCACACACAACAGACATGTTTTTTCCTTCGTTTTTTTTTACTTCTTATCTCCGTTATACAACATTGTAAGCAGACGAATTTTTACAAAGGTGGGCGCTTAGCTCAGATCGGCCGTGTTTCGCGGTGGCACCACAGTCTAAGACATACAGTCACGAGACTTCAACACTTTTTCTGCCAACATTCGCGACACTAGCGCCCAAGCGGCAGGCAAGGCACTGGCCATAGTCTCGTTCAGCCAGCACGTGCTTTAAAGGGATGCGAGATGTTATAATAACGTTTTAATCATGCGTCGGAATAAACGCAATGTGTGCAATAACGGAAATTGCAGTAACAAGTTTAAATCTCCGAATTTGTCGTTCTTCAGATTCCCTAAAGACCAAGAGAAAATCATAACTCAGGAATAACCAATAATCCACGTTGTAGGTAGCCTACGTATTGTATTCTATAAAACATCTATTAGTTATCAGTTACCTATTTGTATGTCAGGAAGGAGAGTTTAAATAAAAACAAAGTAAATATATTTTACAGTATATTATTTTTTTGTAGAAATCATATGTGTAAATGTGTAACCATTCCGAGTTTGGATAATGTATCTACAGTTTTTAATGCAAGTAATTCCATACTTTTTGTATTCGTGTTTTTTTCTATATATTTTTCAAAAGTTGAACGTTATATTGCATTCAAGTAGGGATCATGGTGTTAATTTTTCAAGAATTCATGGAATATTTTAATCCTTTTGCAAAATATTCACTTCTTGAATAAATCCAGACTGTGTCGATAGATTTCTGATGTGTTGGTGTAGATTCATGTGGCAGACGTATTAAGTTCTCAAGAAATAAAAGAGCCTTTTTAAATTTAATATAAAAAGCAATCTTTTCCGTAATAATTTGTATGACTGTTATTGGTGTTGATTTTACATTACCAGTGATTATTTGAGCTGTTCAGAGCAGAAGTGGTGTAAGTCAAAATTAGGTAATGAGATATAAAGTAAATATTCTGTAAAATACAGCGCAAAGTAGGAATTAATATATCCTTCATGCTATTCACTGACTACTAATAGTTTAAATAAATGCAATATTAATTGCTACTTTGCGCTGTATTTTAAAGAATGTTTACTTTAACCCTCATTACCCATTTTGACTTACACCACTTCTGCTCTGAAAATAAAATTAGGCCTACATTTTCTGAGTTAATTGAAGTCACAATTTTTTCAACAAAATTGTGTGTTCATTTATTTGTTCTCACCTACGTCATATTAACAGTAAGGGCATGTAAATTACGTATTATGGATAAGTTAAAATTAAGTTTATGTGTGAAAACTGGAAATGTAATGTAAAATGCGGTGAACTTGTCATAAACATTTAAACCATAATATCAGCACTATTTGTCACTCAAAATAATAAAGCAAATACCGGTTCTTAAGAAATGAAAAATAATGAACTTCATAAATTAATGTCTGTCATATTAAGGTTTAAATCTTCCCCTTTTTTATTTTCAAGTTTACTTCAGCGGCCGAGTTTACCCCAATTTGCGGTATGGAAAATAGTTAATTTCTCAGGAAATAGGGAGAGGAGTTCACCACGCAATGTACCCTACAATTTTGAAGCTACTAATTTTGACTCTTCTCACAGGAAATATAGAGTTCTAATGATTCATAAATATATTCAGGAATGAATTTAATTAACCATCCACGTACGAACAATTATATTATTTCAAACCATGATACGTGAACAATTCCATGATTCAGTTGTAAGGAGCAGAAAGAATTACGTTTATACTCAGCTTCTGAAACTTGAAGATTAACTGCGTGTGAAATTCTTCTAGGATTCTAAATTAAAATTAATAAGAATCATATACATTTACTGTATAGCATAAAATATAAAACAAATTACGCAAATTTTCTGATGTGTTATCATATGTCGTGTGCACACTTTTAACTTGCCTGCCGCTAGAGGGCTACTGTCGCGCCAGCTGTCAAATGTTGGCATATTTTATACGTATGAGTTGCGTGACTGTAAGTATTAGACTGTGGTGGCACCGCAAAGAGCGCTGTACAGGACAAAATGGCCACTCTATAGTCTTCTCTTTCTAACTCGTTGGGTGAGACCAAAGACTTTGGTGAGACCGAGCCCCTACCACGCCGTAGCGGAGAACTGAGAAATATGTTCCCAAATTGAAGCAGCAGAAAGCCGCCATTTGTAGGTAGAAAACGCGCGGGATTTCGAAACCGCTATTTGAATACGTGTCGTATTGCATATCCGAAAGCTAAATGGTTTTGTTTAAAGGAACAATACTTTTTTTACGATACCTTTAATACCGTGTCTCTACTGTCAGCAGAGTTGCTAGGTTTTCTGCGAGGGAAGTCGGGATATCAGAAGCTAACCTAAGACATTAGACTTGTCAACAGTTTAGCCTATCATAAGATTTATAGCAGTTTTCTGCAGTGTTCGCGTGCTTTTTAATGTAATAGGCCTATTCGCCTCCGTGAGAAACACTAAAATACGAAGGACACACAGTACAGTGAACACTACAATAATTTTTTCTTTCACTAACCGCGAATAGCCTACGTTTTAACAATTTGCTAATAAATTAATTTTGGAACCGGTACTGCAACAGTTTCACTATCTGACGATGAATCCATGTTTAAACATAGTTCACTAAACTATAAAACGCAGAAATTGTATGTTCCTATTATTAGTGTAAAGTACGATATCAAAATCCTATTTTTCTTGAGATACACAATGTTTACAAATTGCGAGAACAGCGACTAGGGACCGGAACGGAATAATCAACAATGCGGTAGAACTAGAAGAAGTATTATTTTGCGAATTTAGTTGCCTTACGGCAATCAGCTGGGCTACCTCATAGACTTACTAAATATCCGCAGGTTATCTCTGTGTTTACAATGTTACCATTTGAGTCAATATATAAATAAAAATATCGGATAATAGGAAATACAGACTAATTTGTTTAAGTTTGTTCAAGGCTAATATCTGTAAAATCGGGATTTTTGTCAATCCCGACTCCCTTTAATCGGGACTCAACCAGGAAATTGGGAGAATCCCGCCTACATTGGGATACCCGACAACCCTGGCTGTCAGACATAGGTACTGTGTTCAGACTTGCATCATGTTCATGGGAACTCTGAATGTGAACATTCATAAGCACGGTTAATAAAAGAATTAATATGTCAACTTTTTAATTCAATCTGTAGGTTAAACTGATGTATGAAAGTAAAAAAAGTAGTAGCAGCAGTAGCAGGAATAGTAGTAGTAATAACTTAATAGCAGTAGCAGCAGCAATAGCATAAGAAGATGTTTCCTTAATCCGTAACTAAGACAGGAATTACTTTCAATCAATTAAATATATATATATATATATATATATATATATATATATATATATATATATATATTATAATTTATGCAGTTTCTGTATGTTTAAGTTCGGTAAATAATTTTATTATTCATGTATGCACTGAAACAACAGCTGTTTGAAGAAAATGAATGATATAGAGTAAGGACAATAACA
Organism: Periplaneta americana; assembly: GCF_040183065.1. Taxonomy (NCBI): domain Eukaryota; kingdom Metazoa; phylum Arthropoda; class Insecta; order Blattodea; family Blattidae; genus Periplaneta; species Periplaneta americana. The sequence goes on from NC_091119.1 coordinate 79,090,825, forward strand.
GTGTATAATAACGTAGATTGAAAGGTAATTACTATCTTAGAAATGAGTTGAACACACTGAATGATTCAGTGTAGGGTAGAAATTCTCTCTGCGGATTGCACCTATCCACTTTCGGTTAAGAGAATCTTTACTCAGAGGAAACTTGAAGCATAAAGAGTCACATGGCAAGTACAATAGTTTGTCTTCTGTAACATAATATGGAGAAAAAATCGTCGTAGAAATTAAGGATTAACTAACCAGCGAAATATAACATTCCTTCCTTCTTTACCGTTACATCCTTGTGCATTGCTGCAATAAAAAGCAGCACAGGAAAGAACCATACTTATTCAGCTCTACCAAGCAAATGGCCGCTCGTAGACTGTTCAATTTGGGAACATAACACTAGCGCCAGTGAGCGGTCTAGCGGTTATTTAGTAAGTCTATGGGTGAGACCAGCGAATAGGGATTATAAACAATGGACACTTCGCGTCGGTACCTTTGATGTAGCCGGACTGATTTCAATGACCTTCAAGCAAGCTAAAGCGTCAGATTCTGCTTTCTCCCTAGAGTTGGCGCTGACATCACACCAGCTAGCAGCATAGACTTACTAAATAGTGATGGGTCGCTCATGAGCGAGTCGTTTCGAATGAACGACTCCCGCTCTGGAGCGGCTCTCCGTTCGCTCCTTACAAAAGAGCGAGTCGTTCATTACATTTCGCTCCCTACTCTTGGGAGAGCAAGGCAACTTCGCCTCGCTCTCTTGCTTATGGCTAACTCCCAACGCTCCGCTCCCTCCACAACAGCACAGCGCTCCAAAGCTCCTTTACAGCTGTATACAATCCCTGATCACAACGATGCGCAGCACGTCTGTTAGTGTGGTCATGCGCAATGACACAGATTGAGAGGTGCGATGTTTAAATTACACTTCAATACAGACACGTTTAAATAGATCATGTTTGCACATTAGCCGTTTTATATGTAGCATTGTACACTTTCATAATTGCTATTTACTTATTTATACTACTTTACCAACACTTTCAGAACTGTTTTTAATTGATCTGTTTATACTACATACCGATACTTTACGATCGTTACTCGTTCGTAAAATAGCGTAAGTAATGTAAATGGGCTCTGGGATGACATGGAAACTTACCTCACATTCGCTCCTTATCCAAGACCAGCTGGGCAGCTCCTCGGCTTGGCAGATGTGTTTAAAGTAGGCCTACAGTTTTTGTTCACATTGTCATGTCTGCACATTAGTCATAGCACTTTTTACACTTTTGTTAATTTGATTGATCTATTTACACTATTTACACTCGTACACTATTTACATTAGTTCTTATCGTTTATTCCCTCAAATTTGCATTTAGGAACAAAATCTGAGAAACGCGTTTCCCTGTGAGACGATTTCTTTTCTCAGTAACAGTATGCCCTGCTTTCGAGAAAACTCTCACACGGAGTGGAAGTCGCAACTACGCACAAGCGCTTCTTCACCAAATTATACAGTGAAGGATATATTTGCCTTCTTTCTGACCACCAAACAAGTGGATTTTCTTTCCTTGGTAACATTGGTTCTTGCAGGAACTTATCAACTTCGATAATGGCAGCCGATTTCGGGTGAGGATTTCTTACGAAACTAGAGACAGTTTCGTCGAATTCGCCCCAGACAATCGATTCCATTTCCGAAATTGGTGGCGGTGGAGAAGTAACATCAGATCTCTGTGATGGTTGGTTTTTTTCACAGAAGGCTATTAGAGCTTGTTTACACTTCTCGAAACACCTTTTGTCCTTAAACCCGTGCGATTTGAAGCGCGGATCTAAAATCGTGGTCTCTGCGAACAGAGCGTTGTCCTCTATGTTCCGGAACCTGGTGTTTAGGGCCTCCGTGATCTTCTCAGCCATCTGCCTGACATCCTCAGCAATCGCAGCGTTGTGGACAAATGAACTGCACCACCGTTTCAGTGACTGGCTAAGCAGTATCACTTTTGAAGCAGCAACTTGCTTCTCGCTGCTCATTTCTTCTGTTGTCACTTTAAATACTTTAAGTACTTCACATAATTGTGTGATCTTATTGACGTCGTCATTCGATATTTGCGGCAGATCCGGGTAATTCAGTGCTACAGTGGAAATTAGGAACCGCTGTACCTCTACAATCCGTTGAAACATGTCCAAGGTGGAGTTCCACCTCGTAACAACATCCTGCTTCAAACTCAGTACAGGCTCGCCCAATTGTTCCTGCATTTCTTTAAGTTTTGTGGCAGCCTGTGGACTACGTTTAAAGAACTCCACTGTTCTTTTTATTTTAGCTGAAATATCGTGAATGCAGTGAAGGCCACATTGGACAATTAGATTCAAATTGTGGGCGGAACAAGGTATGTGTTTCCAACCCGTCAGCCTTATTGCCGCTACAATATTGGCCGCATTGTCACTCACCACACACACAATCTTTTGTTGAATTCCCCATTCTCGAGTAACGCGTTTCAGCTCTTCTGCCAGGTTTTGTGCAGTGTGCTTGGCGTCATACTTATAACACTCTAACAAATATGACTCCATCTGCACGTTCTTAATGTAGTGAGCAATCACTGGCAGATAGGACTCATTGTTAATGGAGGTCCAGCCGTCTGTTGTTATGGTAACATACTCTGCAGACTCCAACTGCACTTTAACCTTTTCCTTGGTCATATTATATAACTGAGGAAGAATTACATTGGCAAGTGTTTTCCTTGTGGGGAGTTTATATGCACTGTTTAGTTTCTGAATCAATTTTCTAAATTTTTGGCTCTCAACAATTTGGAAAGGTAAATAATTTTCAACAATTGTTTCCAAAACTAAGAAATCTATTTCTTGGGTCCTTTGTTTAGAAAGAGGCTTACGCAAAAATGACCCGATGGAAGTCTGACTGTGGTGTGTTGTTCCTCTCTGCTGCGAAGTAGAGCCGCTCTGATGCGAAGTATAGTTCCTCTGCTGCGAAGTTGAGGAGCCTTCATTGTTTGATGTCTCTGCAGCTGGTGGTGGAGGTGATGGTGGTGGATCGTCTGGGTTTTCGTCTGACGGGAGAGTGGCAGGCGTTAAACGTTCTATTGATAACGCATTAGATGGATGCAAATTTCGAATGTGACGGGCTAGATTAAATGTGCTGCCGCTTTTGTACTAAATTTGCTTAGAGCAAAAGTTGCATTTCGCTTTTCCGTCGCCTAAATCTGTAAAAAAGTTCCAGATCTCACTTCTTTTTTTCTGCCTCAAAACCATTGTTAAGCCGCACACTAACTTCACACACTACCGAATATTTCGAATCCCAAAAAATTACTAATATTTTGCTAAGGCCTTGCGGAGGTTTTAGGTTTCACTACTGCCAATATATAAATATATACGCATACCTCTTTTATTATTTATGAAATTATAATGTAATTATTATTGTAGTTTTATATAAAGGAAAGTAAAACCGAAAGTTAATGATTTTAATAATTATTTACTACGTACTATGGGGAACATAAATTATAAACATGTTTAAAAATGTCATGTTAAAATCTAAGAGTTGGTTGCCGTGTCTTTATGACTTTATTTACGAAAACGAAGTGTTGCATTTTGTCCCATGTGTTGAGCAGCTGCTTATTTACTGCACATGTACTCCGCATTCACGGACCGATACAAACTATTGGAATGTGTATTGCAATGGCATCTATTGAGAAGCTTGTGTACTATATCATACAGTTAACACCCGCTGTGCAGTTAAGAGAGAAGATTCGGAGCGGTGCGATGGTGAAGCATGGAGTGATCACTAGGAGCAAGCTGGTTGAGAAAGAGGGAGGGCACTGTACCGCTCCGCTCTTTTGAACGACTCCTCAAAAGGAGCGGAAGTCAAAGAGCTAGCTCTCATCAATGAACGACTCCGACCCATCTCTATTACTAAATAACCGCTAGACCGCTCACTGGCGCTAGTGTTATGTTCCCAAATTGAACAGTCTACGAGCGGCCATTTGCTTGGTAGAGCTGAATAAGTATGGTTCTTTCCTGTGCTGCTTTTTATTGCAGCAATGCACACTGATGTAACGGTAAAGAAGGAAGGAATGTTATATTTCACTAGTTAGTTAATCCTTAATTTCTACGACGATTTTTTCTCCATATTATGTTACAGAAGACAAACTATTGTACTTGCCATGTGACTCTTTATGCTTCAAGTTTCCTCTGAGTAAAGATTCCCTTAACCGAAAGCGGATAGGTGCAATCCGCAGAGAGAATTTCTACCCTACAATGAATCATTCAGTGTGTCCAACTCATTTCTAAGATAGTAATTACCTTTCAATCTACGTTATTATACACTGTTATTGTCCTTACTCTATATCATCATTTTCTTCAAACAGCTGTTGTTTCAGTGCACACATGAATAATAAAATTATTTACCGAACTTAAACATACAGAAACTGCATAAATTATATATATATATATATATATATATATATATATATATATATATATATATATATATAACTGATTGAAAGTAATTCTTGTCTTAGTTACGGATTAATGAAACATTTTCTTATGCTATTTTCTGCTGCTACTGCTATTAAGTTATTACTACTACTATTCCTGCTACTGCTGCTACTATTTTTTTGACTTCATACATCAGTTTAACCTACAGATTGAATTAAAAAGTTGACATAGTAATTTTTTTATTAACCGTGGTTATGAATGTTCACATTCAGAGTTCCCATGAAAATGATGCAAGTCTGAACACAGTACCTATGTCTGACAGCCAGGGTTGTCGGGTATCCCAATTTAGGCGGGATTCTCCCAATTTCCTGGTTGAGTCCCGATTAAAGGGAGTCGGGATTGACAAAAATCCCGATTTTACAGATATTAGCCTTGAACATACTTAAACAAATTAGTCTGTATTTCCTATTATCCGATATTTTTATTTATATATTGACTAAAATGGTGACATTGTAAACACAGAGATAACCTGCGGATATTTAGTAAGTCTATGAGGTAGCCCAGCTGATTGCCGTAAGGCAACTAAATTCGCAAAATAATACTTCTTCTAGTTCTACCGCATTGTTGATTATTCCGTTCCGGTCCCTAGTCGCTGTTCTCGCAATTTGTAAACATTGTGTATCTCAAGAAAAATAGGATTTTGATATCGTACTTTACACTAATAATAGGAACATACAATTTCTGCGTTTTATAGTTTAGTGAACTATGTTTAAACATGGATTCATCGTCAGATAGTGAAACTGTTGCAGTACCGGTTCCAAAATTAATTTATTAGCAAATTGTTAAAACGTAGGCTATTCGCGGTTAGTGAAAGAAAAAATTATTGTAGTGTTCACTGTACTGTGTGTCCTTCGTATTTTAGTGTTTCTCACGGAGGCGAATAGGCCTATTACATTAAAAAGCACGCGAACACTGCAGAAAACTGCTATAAATCTTATGATAGGCTAAACTGTTGACAAGTCTAATGTCTTAGGTTAGCTTCTGATATCCCGACTTCCCTCGCAGAAAACCTAGCAACTCTGCTGACAGTAGAGACACGGTATTAAAGGTATCGTAAAAAAAGTATTGTTCCTTTAAACAAAACCATTTAGCTTTCGGATATGCAATACGACACGTATTCAAATAGCGGTTTCGAAATCCCGCGCGTTTTCTACCTACAAATGGCGGCTTTCTGCTGCTTCAATTTGGGAACATATTTCTCAGTTCTCCGCTACGGCGTGGTAGGGGCTCGGCTAGCAGTCGACACAGCGGAAATATAACACATATAATTAATACATCTAGCCACATTATGTACTCAAATAAATAAATAAATTGGATCCATAAAATAATAAATCCTTCATTAACTGTAACGTCTAGACTCTAGAGTTCCTTTATAATGAGAGTTGAGACGTTGACCCCAACAACAATTAAAATATGTAATGATTTGATAGCGCTGAAAATGGAAAAACAAAACTCTTACGAGAAGTAAAACCATATACCTATATTATATTATTATACAAATATTAAACGAATTCGATACTTAATTTTATGATGTATTATATTATTTTATAATATAATGTATTATATTTGAAATATAAAATATTATTATTACAACTAGTTTGTCACTGAAAAATAAGGAAAAGCTGTTAACTTTAATTTATTTGAAGCAAAGCGTTACTGGATTATGCAATAAGGTAGGCGATGTTTGGATCCTGTGCCTTAACTCTATTCCATGGATGTCTGTTCTCAATTATCTTAGCGTTTGCTCGATTACACTACCTCTAGCGCTTGAAAGTGGAACTAGCCGCTGGCGCACAGAGAAACAAAACACAGGAAAATTCGCTCAGAGTCCATTCTTTATAATCCCTATTCGCTGGAGAGACCAAAGAGCATAGACTTACTAAATAACCGCTAGACCGCTCACTGGCGCTAGTGTAGTGCTCCCAAATTGAACAGCCGACGGGCGGCTATTTGTTTGGTTGAGCTGAATATGTACAGGTTCGTCCGTGTGCTATTTTTAATTGCAGCAATGCACACAGATGTAAAGATAAAGAAGGAAGGAATGTTACATTTCACTGATTAGTTAATCTTTAATTTCTACAATATTTTTGGCCCGTATTATGTTACAGAAGACAAACTATTGCATTTATACGACAGTTTGTGCTTCAGATTTCCTCTGAGTAAAGTTTCCTTAAGCGAAAATGGATAGGTGTAATCCGCAGAGAGAATTTCTACCCTACAATGAATCATTCAGTGTTTCAACTCATTTCGAAGATAGTTGTTACCTCTCAAAGTACGTTATTACCGTATACATTGTTATTGTCCTTCATCCACTCCATACCCTTCCCTTTCTTCAAACAGCTGTTGTTTCAGTGCATACATGTATAATACAATTATTCACCCAATACGAAGATACAGAATTAATAATAATAATAATAATAATAATAATAATATTAATAATAACAATAACAATAATAATAATAATAATAATAATAATAATAATAATAATAATAATAATAATAATCCGTGGCGCTACAGTCCGTGAAGGCCCCAGACCGACCAGGTGGCTGCTGGCCTCACGCCCACATGCCGAAGCAGAGGTGGACGATCATCCAACCAGAATGGAGGTATCGTGTAGTTAGCACGATTATCCCCCAGCCTTTAAAGCTGGCTACCGGATTTTGCTACCTATCGTAGCTCCCCAAGTGCAACGCGATTCTGGGTGGGCACCGGTCCCATACACTGGCTGAAATTTCATTACAAAATTTCTTCCCCCATGAGGACTCGAACCAGCGCGCATTCCGTAACGCGAGTCCTAGGCAGCATGCCTTAGACAACGACACCACGGCGCAGGACGGTACAAATAGATCCTGTATAAAATATATATAAACAAATTTCAGAGCCTAAAAGCTGAAACATGTTCATTAATACTGCATGTACTATCCACTCATTAAGTAATGGCATAACACATTTCAAATTCATCTCCCAACACAAGTATTAGGCCACATAGCCTGTTAGAGGAATTTTCACACCATCGTTCCTTTGGACGACTCAACAGAAACTGTATAAATTACAAAAAGTTAATTTTTTAATATGCCTGATTGAAAGTAACTCTCGTCTTAGTTACGGATTAATGAAACAGTTTTTTATACCATTAATACTACTACTACTACTACTACTACTACTACTACTACTACTACTACTACTACTACTACTACTACTACTTACTGCTGCTGCTACTACTACTACTTTTTGATTTTATACAGCAGTTTAACCTACAGATTAAATTAAAAAGTAGACATTATTAACCTTGGTTATGAATATTCACATTCGGAGTTCCTATGAAAATGATGCAAGCCTGACAGCCTGGTAGAATCCCGATAAAGCGGATCGAGATTGATAAAAATCCGATTTGAGGGATAATAGCCTAGAACGTAATTTAAACAAGTTAGTCTGCATTTCCTATTATCCGATATTTTTATTTATATATTGACTCAAATGGTTACATTGTAAACATAGAGGTAACCCGCGGAAATTTAGTAAGTCTGTGAGGTAACCCAGCTGATTGCCGTAAGGCAACTCTACTCGCAAGATAATAGTTCCCCTAGTTCTACCACATTGTTGATTAATCCGTTTCGGTACCTAGTTGCTGTTCTCGCAAGTAATCAACATTGTGTATTTTAGGTGCGTTCAGTGCCAAAAAGAAAGAGCGTTTAGATATCGTATTTTACACTAATAACACACATACAATTGCTGCGTTTTGTAGTGCAGTGAACTATGTTTAAACATGAACTCATCGTCAGATGTACTGTTGCAGTACCGGTTCCGAAAAAGAAAGGTTTCAAAGTTAATTTAGGCTAGTAGCAAATGGTTAAAACATATTCGTGGTTAATGAAAGAAAAAACAAATACAGTAGCCTATAGTATTCACTGCACTGTGTGTCCTTCGTATTTTAGTGTTTCTCAGGGAGGCGAATACTACATTAAAAGCACGCGGATACTACTTTGCAGAAAACAACTATAAATCTCTTTGATAAAGTGATGATAAATATGTCTTAAGTCAGGTTCTGATATCCCGATTTCCCTCGCAGAAAACCTAGCTACTCTGCTGACAGCAGAAACACGTTATTAAAGGTATATCGGAAAGGAAGTATTGTTCCTGTAACCATAAACATTTAGCTTTGGAATATGCAATACAACACGTATTCAAATAGCGGTTTCGAAATTCCGCGCGTTTTCTAACAAACAAAAGGCTGCTTTCTGCTGCTTCAATTTGGGAACATATTTCTCAGTTCTCCGATACGGCGTGGTAGGGGCTCGCCAAAGAGTTTGTAATATATAACTAGAGACACCAACGGCGCTAGTTTCGCGTACAAAATTGAACGAGACGATAAAAGTCACCCTCGGCTCTCTTTTTGCGCATGCGCCATCGGTGTAATATTTCCGCTTCCGGTGTGATGCAGGGCCTCGTTGTAAGCATAAAAATTGTTTTATTCACCGCATTCTAGATTCACCCACAGTCTAATACATACAGTCACGAAACTTCAACACTTTTTCTGCCAACATTCGCGACACTAGCGCCCAAGCGGCAGGCAAGGCACTGGTCATAGTCTCGTTCAGCCAGCATATGCTTTAAAGGGATGAGAGATATTATAATAACGTTTTAATCATGCATCGGAATAAAGGCAATGTGTGCAATGACGAAAATTGCAGTAACAAGTTCAAATCTCCGAATTTGTCGTTCTTCAGATTTCCTGAAGACCAAGAGAAAATCATTACTCAGTCGTAACCAATAATCCACGTTGAAGGTAGCCTACGTATTGTATTCTATAAAACATTTATTAGTTATGTTACCTATTTGTATGTCAGGAAGGAGAGTTTAAATAAAACCAAAGTAAATACCTGTTACAGTATATTAATTTTTTGCAGAAATCATATGTGTAAATGTGTAACCATTCCGATTTTGGATAATGTATCTACAGTTTTTAATGCAAGTAATTCCATAATTTTTGTATTCGTCTTTTTTTTCTTTATATTTTTCAAAAGTTGAACGTTATATTGCATTCAAGTAGGGATCATGATGTTAATTTTTCAAGAATTCATGGATTATTGTAATCCTTTTGCAAAATATTCACTTCTTGAATAAATCCAGACTGTGTCGATAAATTTCTGATGTGTTGGTGTAGATTCATGTGGCAGACGTATTAAGTTCTCAATAGCCTTTTTAAATTTAATATAAAAAGCAATCTTTTCTGTAACAATTTGCATGACTGTTATTGGTGTTGATTTTATATTCCCAGTGATTATTTGAGCCGTTCAGAGCAGAAGTGGTGTAAGTCAAAATTAGGTAATGAGGTTTAAAGTAAATATTGTGTAAAATACAGCGCAAAGTAGCAATTAATATATCCTTCGTGCTATTCACTGACTACTAATAGTTTAAATAAATTCAATATTAACTGCTACTTTGCGCTGTATTATAAAGAACGTTTACTTTAACCCTCATTACTCATTTTGACTTACACCACTTCTGCTCTGAAAATAAAATTAGGCCTACATTTTCTGAGTTAATTGAAGTCACAATTTTTTCAACAAAATTGTGTGTTCATTAATTTGTTCTCACCTACGTCATATTAACAATAAGGACATGTAAATTACGTATTATATAAGTAGGATAAGTTAAAATTAAGCTTATGTGTGAAAACTGGAAATGTAATGTAAAATGCGGTAAACTTGCCATAAACATTTAAACCATAATATCAGCACTATTTGCCACTCAAAATAATAAAGGAAATACCGGTTCTTAAGAAATGAAAAATAATGAACTTCATAAATCAATGTCTGTCATATTAAGGTTTAAATCTTCCCCTTTTTATTTTCAAGTTTACCTCAGCGGCCGAGTTTGCCCCAATTTGCGGTATGGAAAATAGTTACTTTCTCAGGAAATAGGGAGAGGAATTCACCACGCAATGTACCCTACGAGATATGCCCTTCAATTTTGAAGCTATTAATTTTGACTCTTCTCACAGGAAATATAGAGTTCTAATGATTCATAAATATATTTAGGAATGAATTTAATTAACCATCCACGTACGAACAATTATATTATTTCAAACCATGATACGTGAACAGGACCATGATTCAGTTGTAAGGAGCAGAAAGAATTACGTTTATTCCCAGCTTCTGAAACTTGTAGATTAACTGCGTGTGAAATTCTTCTAGGATTCTAAAGTAAAATTAATAAGAATCATATACACTTATACTGTATAGCATAAAAATATAAAACAAATTATGCAAAACCCGTTTTCTGATATGTTATCATGTGTCGTGTGCTCACTTTTAACTTGCCTGCCGCTAGAGGGCTACTGTCGCGCCAGCTGTCAAATGTTGGCATATTTTATACGTATGAGTTGCGTGACTGTAAGTATTAGACTGTGATTCACCTTCGTCACGATCATATATTATTTACATTTCGGTGATACAAGTTACGTAATTATAATAATAGTGCATTGATAGATTTCACAATTATTACTCCAGATCCTGTTATCCAAGTCAAACGTTATTTTCGTATAATTGTATTCCAGAATATTTCCTCATAAGTCTTGATAGGCTATATGTATTAAGAGTTAATTTCTGGTGGTAGTATTGATATTAAACTTGGCTAACACAATATTCCATCTACAACTTCAGAGGGGCGGCAAGAACTAGCGCTGAGGTAGTTCTGTATATTTCAACTGTAAACCAACTTACGAATCTCGTGATATGCAAATAAATATCACCAAACGTAGGTGCCAACTTCAGAGGGGCTGCAAGACACTTTGTGTCCAAATTTATAAAACCAGGGGCGTCACATCCAGTAAAATTAAGAGTGATCTCAGCCTTGTTAACAATTCGAAGAGATATTCCTATGTAAATAAAGCGGCGAAACTAGCGCTGAAGTAGTTCTGGTGATTTCGGAAGTGAAAATTTTTGAATTTATAAGGGTTTCTTTTTATGTAGATACAGTTGATCGTATATGCATCATAGACAAATATATGCATGGCGTAACAAAACCCTAAACTAACCAAATCTAACCTGTCACAGATTCGTATATGCAACATGTATATAAGCGGGGAACTACTTCAGCACTAGTTTAGCCAAAAATTGAATTAATTTGTTTGAAAGATGAAGTAGGTTATAGGCCAAAGATTATTATTTGAACTCTATAGAGAGTAGTGGTTTGGTTCGACTGGAACATCTCGGAAAAAAGAAATATATATATTTTTTATTATTACCGGTATAGACCTATATTCATTATTATTTATTATTCCACAGTTGAGTAACAAAATGGACAAGGAACCATCCAAAAGAAAAAATCGAGACACCCTTAGAACAATAGCATTTTAAATATCGTGGTAAATTAGAAAACATACCACTAACTTTATGAGTTCCTGTAGGCCCTAAATGTTTTTATCCATCTAAATCACTGATAGAGGAGGTCAGCTGTCGAACATGTTAGTAAAGCAATTCACAGTGCCGCTATCTTTCCTGAATTTGAGATCGGTGAATCTTCACACATGCAACAGAGTGACTCCACTTCTCTATCCATGATCCACATTTTTGTAGTTCAGTTCAAATCTATGAACTATTGGGATCGAACAGTAATGGTCCTAAGTCTTACCAAGCGGAAATAACACAGAGCTAACAGTTAATTAACAGTGTATGGTAATTATGTAGTAATAATCGGCCAGGCCTCCATATTCCCGCAATAGAGGTCCAGGGCACCTTCGTTATCATATGTATTTTCTTTTATTAAATTTCGTTTGTATATGATTAACTTGTCATCCAGTATCCACTTTACACCCTGGATCTCTGTTGTAGTAAGATGATGGCCTGGCCGATATGACCTGTCGATGGTTTGTTTCTACACAATTATTAAAATATATGTATATACTTGGTAATGTATCTATCCTGGATCTCTATTACGGGAAGATGGCCTGGCTGGTGATTACTACTTAATTACCCAAAATTTAAACCTAACCATTATCAACACTCGTTTTTAGGTTGCTTTTTTTTTTTTTGTTATGATCGTCGTCGTAGGTGTGTGCTCGTTAATTGATTAGCAACGGCTATATAACTACTGATAATGGATAAATGCTTAATAAAGAAAATTGTCCCCACTGAAAGTGCAGTGAACGGGAATACAATGATAAATTGGGTTATATTAATGATAGTGAAACTAATGGCTCATCGTCGGGTGGCGATCAAAACCTTGTAATTCCAAAACTGGAAATTTTACAAGAGAAAGATATAATATTACTGATACGATATCATGTTCACGTGCTCTATTTTATGTACATGTCTTAAATGTCTGTTTAAATTCGACTGTTTACTAAATATGGTACTGCAATGTTTGCATACCACAGGCATTATTACAGAAGTTTGAAAACTAATCCATCAATCTCGAATGAAAGTAAAAGAAATCCAGTTCACAATTACTGCGGTAAATAAAACATTTTTATGCTTACAACGGGGCTCAGCGTCACACCGGAAGCGGAATTTCTTCACCGATAGCGCATGCGCAATAAAGGGAGCCGAGGGTGACTTTTATCGTCTCGTCAAAATTGAACCGCTGTTCGGCCGCCATTAAAGGTAGTTGATGCTTCGGCGGGAGTCCGAGCATTTCATGCTAATTGAGGAGTACGAATAAATATAAGTACACTTGAAGGGAAATAATAAGAAAATGGTGAAATACTGCGCCGCAAATAATTGTTCGAACATAGCTACTATTGTAGGATGCTCAGGAAAGCATGCATATCTTAATATTTGGAAGAATGTTCTAAATGCAGTTCCTCTTTTGAATGTGTTTACAGAATGTCGGAATATTTCTTGGATAAAGTTTTTCCAGAAACACATTAATCAGGTTTATAAGGTTGGTTTTAACAATGTATGTAAGGGTTAGGTGCCATCATATTACAGTGGATTATAATAGCAGAGTGCATAAGAAAATCCTCAGACTATATCTGTCTGAAACAGTTTTGTTTCACAATAAATGAATTAATCATGTAATTTTTGTATTGTGCAGTATGTATTTCTAGTTTTTGGTGCTATTAAATGCAAAGAAATTAGTGAAAATATAGCTGATGGCCTAGCTAGGCCTATTATTACCACTACTACTAGGTCTACTATAACCACTACTACTAGGCCTACTATTACAACTACTACTAGGTCTATTATTACCACTACTACTAACTAGGTCTCACTACTACTAGGCCTACTAATACCACCAAAACTAGGCCTACTATTACCACTACTACTAGGCCTATTATTACCACTAATAATAGGCCTAGTATTACTACTACTACTAGGCCTATTATTACCACAAAACTAGGCCTATTACTACCACTAATACTAGGCCTACTATTACCACTACTACTAGGCCTACTATTACCACTACTACTAGGTCTATTATTACCACTACTACTAACTAGGTCTCACTACTACTAGGCCTACTAATACCACCAAAACTAGGCCTACTATTACCACTACTACTAGGCCTATTATTACCACTACAACTAGGCCTACTATTACCACTACTACTAGGCCTACTAATACTACCAAAACTAGGCCTACTATTACCATTACTACTAGGCCTATTACCACTACTACTTACTAGGACTATTATTACCACTACTACTAGGCCTACTATTACCAGTTACCACTACTACTAGGCCTAGTGTTACCAGTACTCCTAGGCCTACTATTACCGCTACTAATTGTATTAAAAAGTCTGTACTGACCTCTAACTTGGTATAGTCATCAACTGTCAATTACACAATAAATAGATTGTTTTATGATAAAATTTATTCTCGTTATATTTTAAATCAGTTTCCAGAATTTTTATGATCTCATATTTCACCACTAAATATTTTCTAAGCACCATATAGGCTACCTTCCTCTTCCTTCGCATGAAAGGACTGAAATATAGATCTTTATAAATATTACAGTGAATATCCATTATTATGTCCTTAAAACAATACTAGTAATACTGAAAATTACTGTTGACATTGCCATTATTCAATATTTCACATACTTATCCCGAGTGTATATGGGTGATCTAATTTATTTTTTAGAATATCACCAAAGATGAATCATTATAATACTTTAATAAATATAGCGCACCTCTGCCATTCATGTTTATTTCATCACGACTCATCCTTTGTAAAAGATGTTTAAAACAGTGTCTATCATCAGGCTACATCAATGTATTGTGGTACTGTTTTCGATTTTCGCGCCGCAAACACTCCCTTTAATGGGGGATGCTAGCCGATTCAATTTGTGACATTTTTCTTGCCTGCCACTCACGTGGATGTGTCTCTATACTAAAAGCCAGGTTATGAACCGACGTTCTGTTGGTCTCTTTCTGAGCTCTGTTGCCACATAGTGGGGCGAGATTCAAAGCGTGTTCAGTGTTTGTCACCGATATGTTTAAAATAACTACTGTATATAGTTCTCGATAACACTATCCACAATATTAGTAATTAAAATTACTGTTTTTAAGAAAGCACGAGCTAATGACGCTGGTACGAAATGCGACTCGTAATGCACGTGGTACTGCAAATGAACTGGCTACACTGTCTCCGTGATTCCGTTGCCAGATTTTCGTTAGCAGACGACATTTTCACGCGAGGTCCAATGAAAAGCTCCGTTCTCGTTCTCCCCTCCATCCGCCACACTCAACGTGTCATCACTGCACAGGCTACCCCTCTAACCCGCACTTTCCTCTCGCCCATCCAACTACTTCCTGTTTCGTCGGTTCATAACCTGGCTTTTAGTATAGTAAGTATTACAAACTCTTTGGGAGAGACGAGGAGAGATTCCGAAGGCTATCATAAGAGAGGTTCATTCGATTTTGTTTCGTATAATTATTTCATAAAATATAACATAAATAGTGTTCTCTTGTGTTTAAAGTGTTAAATAGTTTTGTGTGACTGTTATGATCAGACATAGCATCTTGGGGATCGATTGAGGGCAAGGGCAACACTGTGCATGCAAGTTAAAACATGTTCCCTTTCCCATCATTTCCGACAAATAAAAAGCAAAACACTGTTTTCACCTTACAAAACTACCCTATAATAAGAGTCCTTATTTAAAAATCCGAAGGTAGTCAAACTCCATAATTTTAGTGGTCTCCAATGCCCTGCCATTCATATTGGAAATATTATAGGTTATGTTTACTATATCTTATATTCCTAAATTCGCAATTATACATTAAAATTAAGCATAATGTCATGTATGATACTCCGCACATTCAATTTGTCTGTATTTTAATACTACAATTGAGTATTGAATTATTGCATTTATCTACTACCTAAGAGACGAAGTAACAATCGTACGTACACTAATTTCATGAGAGTGGTATGATAAATTTTCTGTCTTTATCAAGGAAGGTAGATGTCCTATATTAAAATCACAATATAAATTCTTTCTTATTAAACATAAAAATAGCGTCCATTCTAAACTTAAAATGTTGATGCGAAAAGATTATGTTAACATGTAAAATTCTCTTCACATTAAAATTACACAGTTTTGTAATTATTTCTGCAACATATTATGCAACAAGAAGTAAAGGGAACTTATGGACACATTACACTAAATAAAACTTAGCTATGATACGCAATAAAGTTATAATATAATAATTCACTGAGCTCCATATACTGAAATAGAAAACCCGAACATATATTTCGGCTTGGTCTAGATCGAAAAGGCATTGACTGTGCCGTATTTCGTATCGTTGTGAAAAGTTGTGTAAACTGTGAAATGTTCGCTATCGGTTGTAATAACTGTAAATGGCTAAAATACAATAATTTGAGTAATAATATTGGACAAGGAGACGTTTGTTGCACTATAAATTCTAAGAAAAAGAGGTCAGAATTGTCCATCCGAAAGATCCAGGAAGGTGAGTTTATAAAATATAATATATACTTTATGAAAATAATATATAAACCTTATGTATTTCGTATTTCAATAGTGTAAGGAAGGTGTTAATTTTTCAAAAGAACGCGATATCAAAAGTACAATACATTTTATGGTCTGCTAGGGAAAGTGTCTGTGATGAGGCGATAGTAGCGATCCTGGTGGCTAGCAATTATCTATGGATGCATATTTCAACTGTCTATGTTTGCATATTTAGTAAGTATTGAGCTTCGCAACTATATATACTAAACTGTGGTATTATAGCAAAGACTGGCATCCCGTTCTTTAAGCTACAAAATCTCCCCTTTAAAGTCTTTATTGAAAA
This sequence comes from Periplaneta americana, assembly GCF_040183065.1. NCBI lineage: Eukaryota > Metazoa > Arthropoda > Insecta > Blattodea > Blattidae > Periplaneta > Periplaneta americana. The sequence continues at coordinate 79,107,550 of NC_091119.1, forward strand.
ATACACAATAAAAAGTTGCCAATCTATGTAACATTAAGGAAAAATTATTTTAAAATATGTTACGATAGCACATTGCATTAACTAAGACATATATTTAAGTTATTTTCATTTTTAATATATCATTTATTTAAATTTTATAAATGTTCTTATGTAACCCATCGTTCCTAGCAAGCAGTGTTTATGTTCATTAGACGACGAACATAGTTGTATAATACTAAGCATAGACAAATAAATAGATCCATGCCTGATTTTGAACTACATGGTCAACACACATTCAGCAGTAAACAACGCTCCATAAGTTTTTATGTTTCTGCACACCTCCACCTCTGCCACTAGCAACGAAGCCTCAGTGTATCCTACTCCGTGTTGCACTCAACTAAACTCATCGGCCCCTAAGATGCTATGTCTGGTTATTATAATTTTATTATATTAGTTAGAAACAGAACAATTAAATGATTAAAACACAGCCACAAATAAACTGTCATAAACCTCTTCAGAAGAAATGGATTGTAGTAATGGAAACAATGAAGATGATATCGAAATCAATGCAATATGAGGTAATGTTTTTAGGCCTACTATAAAATCTTCAAATTTTAAATCATTTTCAAGACAGCAAAATAGCTGTAGGCTAGACGAAAACAAATTAGATAAATCTGAAAATTTCATAATAAATGAAAACATTCACCTTAAATATAGCCTAATATGAAACAACCTTCAATAACAACAATGAAAAAAGCCAAAGCAAATTATAACTTTTATACAACAATGTGACTTTTATTTCTAACTTTAACCACACACCCGTCAACAATGGGTATCTCACTGAACAGAGCAACACAGTAGTCGTTATATCACTCCACCGAACGACAATGACAATTCACGTGTATTATTGAGAAGAACAACAATGTACTCCTAATTTCAACTAATGTTCACAAAGCACTATATACAAAACTATCGGTTCTCAGTTCACATTTCGTTCGCCTTGGCTAGTTTTTCTAGTTCACTCGCTCAAGTTCACTGTACGTCGAACCCAAGCCTTACAGATACAGGTCACTGCATTTTGAACCCAAGACTTCCCGATACAGTTCAGTGCACTTCGAACACAAGACTTCCGCATACGCCGCACTCGCCTGGACGCTGCCACAGTTACGGACTTACTCAAGTTCACTGCACCTCGAACTCAGATCCTCTGGATACGTCTCCGCAGTCCAAGACAAGACTAACTAGCTTCTCGCAGCCAACTAACTAACTGCTCCGAAGACGGCTCGCGCTTTTATTACTAAACCATAACATCCTGAAACTTCGATCCGCGGCGCTTACAGAATCTTCGGGAGAGAATTGCTTCCAGATATTTTCCCCTGCTTTCTCCGCTCCGCTTCGCCTCATACTTTTCCTTCCCCTTGCCCCGTACCGCGCTTCAGCGCCTGCCGAAGCCCGAGTTCCGATTCCCCATGCCACAACATACAAAAAACGATCCTAATAGTTTGCAACCAGATACAAATAAGAAAGTAAAACTCTACTCAAATCCAACTAGACCAGCTGAGTATTATTCTAAAACAAATATCATATTCGTACACAGTGATATACAACCATAAGACAAATTAATCATCTAGATTCAAAACCTTTAAAAACCATTTTGTTTGTAATTAAGTTACGCCCACATATTGCTTGCTCAGAATGAATTCGAATGATTTATGCAGTTTGAATTCAAAAAGTCACTAAATTTCAAGGAAAAGAGTTGTTAAAAGTCACTGTTAGGTTGAAAATTCCTTCTATTTGCCATCAGTTACTGTTAAAATCCTTCAGTTTGTGAAATAAGGGATTTTGAATCTATATCATTCAAATTTGATCCCCTCAACTGCTATGGAACAAGAAATTTTGACAACAGGAAATAACATATCAGCTCAAACAGAAAATATACCAATGAATAAAATACGGCCAAAACAAATTAGAATTCCCCCAATAATCATGAAAAAATTACCAACAGGCATATTTTTGCACAAAAACAAAACCTTCAATCCCTGCTAAGATAACCAATGAAAATAAGTTATTCCAGCGAAGGAATAAAATAGTTCACACTATGTAGAAAAGATTATGACAAACTCTATTAAACATTCCAAAATGAAAAAAAAACTTGAGTTCTATTCTCACGAACTTCGTGACACCAAGTTATTGCAGGTTGTTGTGAAACGACTTCCTAGATTCGTCGAATCAGCTCTAATAAAAGAGGAGCTTGAAAAACTTAATTTTTGTGTGGAACATGTTAGGCAAATGACAGTTCCCTTTGAAACAACAGATGGATGTATTATGCGACGTCCTATCCCAGTATGGGTGGTTACTTTACCTAATAATGAACTATCACGAACAATCTACCAACTAAAAGATATTACCCATCATATAGTTAGAATTGAATCTTACAAAACAACCCCTCATGTTATTCAATGTCATGAGTGTCAGGGCTTCAGTCGTACGTTCCGCAGATGTAATTTGCAAACGCGTTGCGTCAAATGTGGTAACAATTATTTGTTTGTTAACTGTCCGTTGAAAGGGCCTGATCATATACTGAAATATGCTAACTGCAACGGAAATCACACGACTAATTGTGGACAATTCCCTGTACAAATCAAACGAAGAACAGCTCTATTAGAGAAACTAAATAATAGAAGAGATCAAGATCGGAAAATAATTATGCTCCAGTGTGGAAAAAATTAGCTTTCCCTCGTTACGAACTCGAAGAAACCTATCATCGTTTCACAATACGTTCAATACCAGTACCCAGTCACAGTGTGCAGAATCTTCTGAGACACTAACAGACTTATTTAAAGACATAATAAACTATTTACGAGATTAAAATATTCAACGAGTAGTACAAACAATTCATATTACTTTACAACAAATACAAGCTACATCAGATTCATTTTGGAAGATATTATACCTCTTCGAGGGTTTCACAAAATTTACTCAAGATCAAAATGGACCGTAATTCTACTTCAAAACGGAAAAACCTAAAAATATTAGATTTCAATGCCGATGGTATAAACAATCAGGTAGGCTATATGAACTACAACAGTTGCTACACAAGACTGCAGATATGGCGTGAAATCCACTTGCAACTTGAAATAAAATTACGACTTCGAGATTATACAGTTTATCGCAATGACAGACAACAAAGACGCGGAGGTGGAACGGCTATTATAATAATAAAACAATTCCTCAAGGACTAGCGAACCTACTAGAATTGCATGTCCTCGAAGTCACAGCCATCTATATACAAATTGACGGATCCGCAGTTCTAATAGGGATATCCTGAACTACAGTACAGCCCTTATTTAGTAAGTCTATGGTACAGCCGGTCGTTCTCCGGCCCTGACGTTTCTCGTGACCGAGGGAGACAATGTTGCCGATACGTATAGACAGAATGAAAACTGTCACGGGCACGCCGGCCGATTTTGTGGCGAGGAATAAAAACTAATTCGAACGCGTAGGCTTGCCTCTAAATCATTTTACATATAACTTTGATCACATCCTTCGTTAATGTACACAGCTAAATCATTATAACAGAATAAAAACTAATGCGAACGCGTATGTAAATCATTTTACAGTTTTACACAAACGTAGATCGCATCTTTCATTAATGTACACAGCTAAATAATAATAACAGCAGAAAAACTAATGCGAACGCGTATGTAAATTATTTTTCACAAACATAGATCGCATCTTTCGTTAATGTACACAGCTAAATAATTATAACAGAATAAAAACTAATGCGAACGCTTATGAAAATTATACATAGGCCTACAGTATATTACCACAGACTATGGAAATATCTTTATAATGAAAGTGTATCAAATGAAATAGACTCTACTTTCCTTAGAATCTGTTAATACTCAAGTGGAAAGACGCCACACTTTTAACGGTTGTTTTTCCCACCTTCAAAGCGTTACAAACTCTATCTACCACTTTCGTAACAGGGAGAAGAGGTTCTCCGTTGTCTCGCTCCTTCTCAAAATATTCACGCAATCTGTATATAAATTCATGCCTTTAGCTCTTAAAAGAGCCGATTTTTTCCTTCTTTGATTCTGACGAACACTGGCCATATTACTATATCAATAATAAGGTTTACAGGCACCGTAAATCGCTCAAGCACAAAACAACACAACTACTTCGCCTGTATATAAAGGTGCGTACACACTTAGCGAACGAACAACGAACGAACGACAAACGATTGCATTCGTTGATTGAAATCGGTACGTGTGTACGTCGCAGCAAAGGCAAACCGATCGTTTGGTTTGCCTTCGGAAGTGATCCATCGCTTGTCGGTACATCAAAGGAAGTTGGTATTCGTTGTGGACGGGATTTGCCACTAGCTTGTAGCTCGTAGCAGAACGCAGCGCTTAGTTCAATTTCACTAACAGGATGTCGAAACTGGAGTGGACGGAAGACGCTGTTATAAATCTTATTAATGCATATAGGGAGCAGGAAACTTCATGGAATCCCAAGTATCCTACTTACCACAATAAAATAAGAAAACATGATGTATGGGAACCTATTGGAAAGATGTTTAGCTGCAAGATAGGCGAGTCAAACACGTGCAAAATTTGAAAATTATTTTTGTTTATTTATTTTCAGTGGATATATGTTTTTTGTTTATTGTAGGGAGCAGAAGTCAAAAAGCTAATTGAAAATTGAATTCCTACTGACATCATTCTGGAGTGAAAGACAGAATTCCATAAAAAGTTCTGGAATGGGGAGTGATGAAGTGTACGAGTCACCTTGGTTCGCGTATAAACATATGTCGTTCCTTTTGGACAAATTCACGCCCAGGAAAAACAAAGTTCCAACCTTGTGCACACAAAATAAATTATTGGCATTGAAAAGTGTCTTTTCGTAAGCATGATGCGCATACGACAAACAGACAAATCTCTCTTTTTAATATTTTAAGATAATTATTGTCAGTGAGGTATCCGTGTACTGAAACTTTCCCCTGGGGCCTATTTCATAAAAGTAATAATTTAATACCATTACTAAAAAGGTAATAACCAGACATCGGATTCTAGGGCAAATGCCTATTTTGTTTCTTTAGGAGAAAAGTAAAAATAATTATTAATATTTGTGTTTCATGGAAATTGAAAGGTATTCAAAGAGTTTTATAGTGCCCTAAAATTCCCTAAAACGGTTATTAGAGCCTAATTTGTTAATATTCGCCTAAAAATGCCTAACTCACTGTAAAGTTTCGCATTTTACTCTTACTTTTTATAATTTATACATGCATTCACTGCGAAATTTAAGGCATTTAAAAAGTGGAAAGTTTGCTTCACACCGACCATGAAACCATTGATAAAGGAAACAAAATGTTTTGAATCTCACGACACTCGCAATAGATTTCACCGAATTTAACATGTTTGGAGGCATAAATGCCGACAAAGAACCAACCTTAGTTTTGAAGCAGGCAACAATCACAACATGTGCTGCTACCGATTCAGAGATATACTATACTATAAAAATGACTGTTTTCCGTCTGAAACCGATTAGCTGTACTGCCCTTCAGAGTGTCATAAAATCACAATTTTTAGAGAAAGAGTGTTTTTGAAATATTTATGAAAAGTCGTAAAACTGCGAATTAGTAGGGTAAACCGTTACAAAATATTTAAAAGAATGGCCCTCCTAGTGTTAACACTACCAGGAAATGCAACAATAAGTGGAACTTTGTATTTTTGTCCAATTGAATCTCAATAACAACGGTTCATTTGAATGCTCGTTAACAGTTGCTCTTTCCCTCACCTTATTTGTGTTGAGAAGTTTTGAGCGGTAGGACGTTTTCCTGTGAAGTTTAACGCGATAATGCCGAAAAATATAAGTGCAAAATCTACATTGATCCGGCAATGGCTAACAGAATATTCAGAATTCACTTATGATGGAAAAATAATATTCTGCAAGATTTGTAGCAAACAGGTATGTAACAATAGTTGAAATATATAAATTCTATTAATTTTAATGAGTAGGCCTATAATATTTATACATTGACTGAGCTATCCTGAGGTATAATTCTTTTTAAGACCACTACACTTTAACCTTTTAAATTCCGATAGTTAAAGTATTTGCAGGTCATTAAAATTTTGATTGTTCGAACCCACTAACTTTGTGATAGAAATACGGTGATTTTATTTTAATTCAGTTTACTTTACATTTTTAGATTTCGCAAGAAAAGAAGTGCCACCTAAAGCAGCATGTGCAAGGAGCGGCTCATAAGGCTAAAGCTCAGCAGAAAAATCAACTGCAACAAACTTTACTAACACAGCCTACTTCATCCAATCTCAGCAGCAATTTCTATGCTGATTTAACCAGAGCGTTTGTTGCTGCTAACATTCCCTGGAATGCAATTGAAAATCCGGTTTTAAGACAGTTTTTACAAAAATACTGCAAACAAAATATCCCATCTCAGTCGACCCTAAGAAAAAATTACTTAGACAGAATATACAATGAAACTTTAGCTTCCATTCGGGAGGATATAGGTGATTCTTACATATGGGTCTCTGTGGATGAAACCTCAGATCCTATGAATAGGTATATAGCAAATATGGTAGTAGGAAAACTTAGTCCTGATGGACCTTCGATTCCACACCTCGTATGTGTTAAGGAACTTTCGAAAGTGAATAGTCAAGCCATTGCTTATTTTGTAAATAAAGGCCTACAGTCTTTATACTCAGGTAATATAGACGATTCTAAAGTTCTGTTGTTTTTCACTGATGCTGCCTCATACATGGTTGCTGCAGCTCCACTTCTTAAAACATTTTATCCTAACCTCACGCATGTAACCTGTCTAGCACATGGCCTTCACAGGGTTTCTGAAACAATCCGGAATGAATTTCCTCTTGTCAATTCGTTTATTTCTAATACAAAAAAATGTTTTTGTAAAGCCCCATCCAGGATTTCAATATTCAGAGAGAACTTTCCAGATATCCCACTCCCACCTCAGCCGGTTGTTACACGATGGGGAACCTGGATTCAGTCAGTGGTGTAGTATTCTAAGTATTTTAAAGAAGTGGTCACAGTTATTGATAAATTACCTGAAACTGATAGTGCAGCGTGTGTGAAAGCAGTGAAAGATTGTCTGAATGACTCACGAGTGAAAAACGATATTGCCTACATAACATCAAACTTTTCTTTCATACCTGCAAGCATTGAACAATTAGAACGTGAAAAACAATCTCTTTGTAGCCAAATAGCAATAGTAAAGGAAGCTCAAGTGCTTTGGGCGAAACTGGGAAAAAAGTTAAAAATAAGTGGGACAACGTATTAAATAAGAATGTAGGATTTTCATTGTTGGAAAAAGTATCAAGAGTGATATCGGGGGAAAGTGTAAATGTTCCAGTAATTATTGATGTTTCTATTGTACCTAATTTAAAATTTGCGCCTCTCACATCAGTTTCGGTTGAAAGAAGTTTTTCTGCTTTCAGAATGATTCTCAGTGACAAAAGGCAAAGGTTAACTGTGGAGAATTTAGAAAAAATTCTGGTGGTGTACTGTGCAGATAGTTATAATAAAGTCTGAGCATGGAACTGAATTTCAATAACTTAACATAAGTAATCTTGATATCAATAATCATTATTTCATTAGTTTCAGTATATTAAATTTGTGCAGCTCTGTTTATAAATATAATATAGTATTCTTTTTTAATGTTTAAACATACTTTTTGTGCGTATTTTAGTGTATAACTAAAAATTTCAGCGAAAGAAATAAGTATGATACCTTGATGTGCCTAAAATGCCTATTTTCATTAAAATAGAGCCTAATTTTACAAATTTTGAGCTTATTTTAGGCGCCTAAAACTGCAATTTTTAGTGCCTAAAAATCCGATGTCTAGTAATAACATTAAGTAATATTATTACTGTTCTGTTTCATAAAAGTAATATTTAATAATATTATTTATTACTGTAAACCCTCATATTATTACTAAAATAAATAATAATATTACTAAAGTGTTTCATAAAGCAGCAAAGATAATTAAATTTATTAATAATATTAACGTTAGTTCCATGACTGTATTTTAAGTAATAGTTTAATAATTTGTAAAAAGTAAATGCCAATGTAAGGTTAGATTTTGAAGATGAAACCGTGAAACCATTTGAAATGGATAATTCTGACTCAAATAGTGATGAAGAGGGAGTGTTTGTCCGACGTCCAAGAAATTTTAGACAACGAATATCCTACAACCATATGCAAGAAAGTTACGAATATAATGAAATAGTTGACCTTTCAATTCGAGAACTTTTCGCAAAAAAACTCTGTTCCTTCAAGTTATTTTCACGTCTTTTCCCCATTTTAAAAAGCATAAGAGGCAAAATGAATGACTAACAAAGTCCCTCTCCATACTTACAAACTGTCATAGGCGCCAATGTAGGTGGACCAGGCTGAAATTGAAAACTATTTTATCTAATTGTAAAAGAGGAAGAATTGGAAAGGATGAAACCTAAATTAAATTCAATTACAGTATAGAACTGTTAGAAAGTAATTACTGTATATTTTACATTATTTTATGTTATTTGAATGATTGAACTTAACGTTTTTCCCTCCTTTCTCGTCATTTTTTAAATTATAATAATTGTTCAGAAATATATGCCTATGGGACATCTACATCACAAAATACAGTAATATTAATATTTTCTGTACCTATTGAAATGTTTTTTCAGTGTATACTTGTGACAACCTGAATCTATATACTCTTCACTAATTAACATTGTGAAGATCTTGGTGAGCCAAAATCGTTTGCAGACATATATCAACAAGTAGATCTATTACAAAATATGTGGACTACTTTAAACCACCCCTATTGAGGGCATAAACTAAAATTAACTTACGAGATTTATAGGTACCGTATCCACAATTCCACATCACAATCTCTAATTAGAACATATGTATTTGCACTTTGTATAGTCAGGTAACTTCTTGAAAATACTACTTACAACATAATCAGCAATAAAAACCCATTAAGACAATTTCAGTATTTTTATTAATTTCGTCATAACATTAATCTTCTACAACATCCACACCTTCAAACTCAAACACTATATTTTCTAGGAACGACTTCACCGCGTAAGTACTTATGTCGTTATTGCATTACTTATTTATTTTTGGTAAAAGAGTAATTTTTATGTGTATTTATTTACGCTTGCACCAATAATTTTTAAGTCTTTTTATATAAGTACTTGCGCAGTATTCCGAATTATAACGGAACTTGAAATATCTTACATAAGACGCTTTGCAGGGTCCACTAACCCTGTCGTTAACACTGTCCTTAAGGCTGGTACAATATTGTCATCAAAAGTTTTCACTGCTTAACATTTTCATATGGTACGGTACTTCTTGAGATAACGAGGTCCAAGTTTTACACACGCGCGCGCGCACACACACGCTTCTGTCACTGATACACTGTTTTTGGAATTGCAAACTTTACAACAGCAGAGATGTGAACAATTAGGAATGATAAATATCTGTTCACAATATTTTAGATTTATCATATTGTTTCTTTTACTCGTAAATCAACTGAATCAAATAACAGAAACAATAACTTCGAGTTGCAGTGATTTACAATCTTATCTGAAATAAATTGTCTCCCAAACCTTCACACATATTACGATTTACTCTGTTGTTGCTATTAAAGATAGTACTTCAAAACTTATTTCATTCAACAACTGTTAACAGAGAGAATAATATAAATAGCTGTAGAGTGCAGACCAACTTGGTTATGTTTGTCAGCCTTAACCTCAAATCATCTGGCTACTGTACGTATTTTATGACTCGTGCAAAACGTTTATGAAACAGAATTTAGTCGGTTAATAAAATTGTTTTCATGACTGCAATACTATTAATTAATATTATTACTGTGTTTATGAAACAGGCCTGCACTTGCTATAATTATATTTTCGTCTGCCTTTATAGCGGATAATCAGCGAATGTGAATGTTTTCTGACAATTTGCTGATGATTTGTACGTCGCTTCAAACAGCGAACGAACAACGAAGTTTTGCTTCATCATTCGTTCGTTGTTCGTTCGCTATGTGTGTACGCACCTTAACACAAAGACCTAACGACTCGTTCGCCACGTGCTTCGCATAAAGAAGAAGTGACAACATCGCGATAAATACATCTGACGCTCATAGCTGGTTGGTTCTAGCAGACAACTTTAATCTCTAGTGCCCGCCTCTCTCCCAGCATTGCAAACTGCGATTGAATTAATCTTCGCATATCAGAACTCAAGTCTTATAACAGCAAATTACAATAGAATTAAAAACATTACCTTAAACCGAACCAGAATGTTTTAAGGTTAAAATTTAGCAGAATAGTTTCATTCACAGTGGAATTTCGAGGTTCTTTTCAGAACTTCAAAACGCCACAGGTTGGCAATGCTGGTCACTATCTTTCTCTCTCGTTCTCTCTTCTCTTTCCAAGCGAAATGTCAGAGCCGGAGACTGGCCGGCTTTAGTTTAACACCAACAAATAGCGCGCGTGTACTATTATATGAGGGATGCGCTTTGCGTATGCATTTGTTTTCCAATATCTATATACATTGAGGATTTACGTAGTGTATTAGTATATTAAATATTCTTAAAAACAATAATTCAAAATGCCGAATTTTTTTGTGTTCCTATATGTAAAAACCAAGCAAAGGTTTTTGCTTTCAATCAGGTCCCGAAATATTCTGAATATATGATTTCAAACTTAAAAAATATATAACTAATTAAATTGAACCTATTGAACAAAAGGAAGTACTTCAAATAAGGAATTGCTGGCTACAGTTTCATTTTGGAAGAGGGCAAAGAAAAAAAAATTAACAAAAGCATATGCAACCTCGACAGCAAGCTATGTTAGTTTAGATTGTGTGCACTACTTGTAGGAGTCACGGAAGTTTACGACTGCATTTTATAATGGAACGATACTTGGCCTACAGTAAACTCTCGATGAACTGGTTTGTTTATTATCTAGGTCGGACGACCCGTCGTGAAAAAAATATATATAGATCTATTATAAATAATGTAGTCTATGTAACTTATTGAAACCATGTTTTAACTTCAAATTTTCAAAATAATCATACATACAGTAGTATTCAAAACTGCATGTCCTTAACCTAAAAAACACACGAGTAATCGTGATACTACTGCGATCATATTGTATCATTCTATTAAACATTGCTCTTTCTGCAATTATAGAAAAAAGTAAGAGGAATCCAAGCCCCATAAGCCCTTCCCTATAAAAAGAAAAGACATTGGTGATTGCATCTTCTGTTTATTGCGTACGGTACCTACTTACAATACCTATGGTTAAAGAGGCAATATTCACCTTCGACAAAGATCCTTCTTTTTTTATTCGTGCACCTCGTTCTCAAAGTTCTGGTTCAGGTCCATGAACATTCAATTTACTCGTATATATATTCTGCATACTGCAGATTTCCCCATCCATCTCTTAAGGGGAATAGCTCAGTATTATACAAGTTTACGCTATTATTTATTATAAATTAAATTAGATTGTGAGGTAAGAAAATACTGAATTATATTAAATTATACTAGGTTATAGAAAATAATTATAAATATAATTTTGACACGCACAGAAAACCAACAAGCGGGAGAACGTAATGAACTGTAACATATGACATAATATAGCCCTGTGCCGCATGGAACGCTTCTGCCATCTAACGGTAAAACTTCGCATAAGATATCCCTATAGCAGCTGTATATTACACACCGAATACACCAACAATTTAACATGATATAAATATGGTTATAGGTCTTCACAGTCAATTTATTTCTGGAGATCTCAATGCTAGGCATCGATCCTGGAACTCTCAAGTTAATACGTCTAGAGGAGAATTCCTATTGGCACATTCTACCAAATATCTCTATGCTGTCATAGGGCCAGAGTGTCCAACATGATATTCTCGGTCACAATTGCAACATCCTGATGTAATCCATGTTGAATCTTTCGTACACTACTTTTAACACTTAAATGATTAAATGCGATCTTACTCGTGTTAATTATGTAAGCATGTGCGGATTACAGCTATTTCGGTGCTACTTGACACCATCCTCAGAGCCTTCTGTGTCTCGGCGCCATTTCACTAATGCTAACCACACATACAATAATGTAAATACAGACATGGAAATCCTACACATACAACCCAAAAACCAAAAAACTCAACACACTAGAACAATATGAAATATACAGACACACTAAAACACATCCTAATCAAATTCTCAACACACAGCTCAATTTCAGAACACACACCCTATTCGACACAACTCTTTATCACACGAACGCACCCACACAACAGGAGCGAAATTGAGATGACACCGAGACACAGAAGGCTCTGAGGATGGTATCAACTAGCACCGAAACAGCTGTAAGCCGCACATGCTTACAAATTAACACGAGTATGATCGTCATTTAATCAATTATCCTGATGTACTTTATAGCCTATCTGTCTTTTTAAATATACATGCATATCAATCTATCAAGAATGTCTCTTTGTCTGTATTCTGATCATATACCAGTTCTTTTAGCATTTCTATCACAAATTACCATGTATTTCCGTCCTAACTTCACATTAAGAGGAACTGACTAGGATGATTACACAAAATAATCCATGCAAGTATACCTGCAAATCCAACCATTTCACAGTCTTCGGATATCGAAACTGCAGTGAAGCTCTTCACTGACATTATTACCATTACTGTTAGTGACATTACCACACAAATACTAGTAACTGATCCAGACAGCGAAATTGAAGACTTAAAATTTCTTATAAAATCCAAAGCTTTAGCACGGAAAGTTGGCAGAAATTCACAGACCCATAAGCAAAACAAGCTTACTACAGATATGAAAGCTGCACGAAGAAGATGTAAACAATAGAGATTTGACAAGTTCGCTGAAAAGAAGGAACAATTAAAACCAAGTGGAAAAGATTTCTCGACATTTACATTCGTGGGCAGGACTACAGGAAATGAAAACACGCCAATCCAAAATGCAAATGGAAACAAAATAATAGATGACCCGCAGAGGAAAGTAGAAATCTTGGCAGAGTCCTTACAGGAAAGATTCAAATCACACAACCAACCTTCAGATCCTTCATTCAAGAAATTGAGAGCGAAGTTCAGTCCCTGTTTAAAACACAGTCTAATGAATGTAACTCTTGTTTACCCTAAAAAAGTCAAACTTATAATTCAAAAACTACAACAAAATAAAAGTCTTGGACCCGACAAAATAAAAACTACCACAAAATAAAACTCTTGGACCCGGTACTAAAAAGACTGCCAAAAGCTACAATAACACACTTAACTAAGATATAGACTATAATGCTTGCTTTACACATTTATACTTTCCTTTAACATTCTGGCTGAGGGGTCAGGGTGTCTTAAGCCTGGTGCGTGTTTCTGTGATGGATTCCAAGGTGGCTGCGCGGATGGGTAGCCTACGTGCTCACTGGCTGGCTCCCGTGTTGCCTACGGTGATGGTAGTTGTTCACACGGAACTGGCTCTTTTCACAGTTCAAATTGGAAAATCATCTGCTGCTTCATCTGTTGCCAACACTCATGGTCAAAAAGAAACTAAACCGTGAGTGGAAAACAACTAAGTCCTACATTAACAGTAGTAAATGTCGTAATAAAGTAAAGCCTGGTTCAGACGGTGCAAGTTTCTGTGATGGATTCCAAGATGTCTACGCTGATGGCTGCCCTGCGTGGTCATTTGCTGGCTCCCGCGTTGGCTACGGTGACGGTAGTTGTTCACACGGAGCTGGCTCTTTTCACAGTTCAAATTGGAAAATCAACCGCTGCTTCATCTGTTGCCAACACTCATGGTCGAAAAGAAATTAAACCGTGAGAGAAAAACAAATAAAGTCCTACATTAACAGTAGTAAATGTCGTAATAAAGTAATTAAGCCATAAGTGCAAAACAGCTAAAGTCAATTATATAGTTGTTTTTTTTCTTAGAAACCAAAGAATATAGAAAAAAACTGGTTTAGTTGGAAAACAACGAACATGGCGACATGGTTTCAGAGGTGATATTATATGATCATCTTTGGTTTCCAGCCTGCAAACCAAAGACGTTGTAGTTATATATCTAGACACACAACTGGCGCTGGTGTCGTGTACAATTTAGAAACCTCTCGCGCAGGTTCGCGCGACGCCATGTTTGGGGAGCACAAATGATTGTTTCTATAAATCATTCGGAGTTTAGAAAATTCCGTTATGTATATAGGCGTTTTCTTAACGGACACCCCACTGCACTGTAATATAACTAAACTTATTTATGTATTTTCTAATGTATAATAAGTAAATATAAATACTGTATCTAAGCATTTCTTTAAATATAAAAGCTTTATATTGCTTATAAATAGACTTATTAGTTTATTTCTATTTCCAATGACCGAAGGCATGGGATGTTTTTACTTATGTTATTTTATATACGTTAGGAAATATGTAAATAACTTATTTAAGGTATATTACAAAGAGGGAATGTCCGCTAAAAAGATGGCTATATACTCAATGCTATTTTCCAAACACATAACGCACTTTAATAATAATCGTCAGTGTTTTCAGGATCAGAGGCGATATGACTCTTTAGAACTTTCAACTGCAGACATTCATTACAGTTCCCTCATTCTTACATCATTCTCAATGATAGAATATTGTGAAAATGTGATTGTTTGCATTGCTGGCTTTGTTGTTAACATTAAGAAAATATGGTGTAATAAATCTAGAGATTCAAATTATGGTACATATTAGCAGTAAACAAAATCTCTTTTCTTTTTCTTTAACGAAAGAATAATCGGAGTCATATCATATCATCATTTGAGATTATAGAAATATGCCGCTTAAGTGAAAGAGCGATTATACAGATGTTGAGAGAGAATATGGCAGATTACCATCCAAGGGTCTCTCTTGTGATAACAGTAGAACACTTGTATAATCTTTCTACAACTATAGGAACATATTTTAGAAAATGGGTTCCCAGATTCCCCCCCGAGAATCACATTTTAAACTTATTAAACTGACCATAGAAGTAGGCTTACATGAAGAGTTGCCAGCGTAGCTCAGTCGACTGAGGCTTGCCGATCCGAAGTTGCGCTCGGGCGTGGGTTCGATTCCCGCTTGGGCTGATTACCTGGTTGAGATTTTTTTCGATATCCACAACCGTAAGGCTAATGTCGGGTAATCTATGGCTAATCCTTGGCCTCATCTCGCGAAATACCATCTTGCTATCATTAATACCATCAATTAAATAATAATCTAATAGTTGATACAGCGTCGTTAAATAACCAACTGAAAGTACTACAGAAAGAGCAGGTGTCACCACATAGCTTAAAGTTACTAGTACAACACGACTTTACATAAAAAAGTTCAAAGACAACATTTAACGAAATCAATAATAATAATAATAATAATAATAATAATAATAATAATAATAATAATAATAATAATAATAATAATAATAATAATCAATAAATAGGCAAGATGTTCTGTAAACTACACCGGAGTTCTATCACAGTCTAATAGATACAGTCACGCAACTCATACGTATAAAATATGCCAACATTTGACAGCTGGCGCGACAGTAGCCCTCTGGCGGCAGGCAAGTTAAAAGTGTGCACACGACATATGATAACACATCAGAAAACGGGTTTTGCGTAATTTATTTTATATTTTTATGTTATACAATAAGTGTATATGGTTCTCACTAATTCTACTTTAGAATCCTGGAAGAATTTCACACGCAAGTTAATCTACAAGTTTCAGAAGCTGGGAATAAACGTAATTCTTTCTGCTCCTTACAACTGAATCATGGCCCTGATCACGTATCATGGTTTGAAATAATATAATTGTTTGTACGTGGACGGTTAATTAAATTCATTCCTAAATATATTTATGAACCATTGGAATTCTATATTTCCTGTGAGAAGAGTCAAAATTGTAGAGCATATCTCGTAGGGTACATCGCGTGGTGAACTCCTCTCTCTATTTCCTGAGAAATTCACTATTTTCCATACCGCAAATTGGGGTAAACTCGGCCGCTGAGGTAAACTTAAAAATGAAAAAGGGGAAGATTTAAACCTTAATTTGACAGACATTGATTTATGAAGTTCATTATTTTTTCATTTTTTTATTATTTTGAGTCGCTAATAGTGCTGATATTATGGTTTAAATTTTTATGGAAAGTTTGCCGCATTTTACATTACATTTCCCGTTTTCACACATAAGCTTAATTTTAACTTACCCTACCTATATAATACGTAATTTACATCCACTTACTGTTATTATGACGTAGGTGCGAACAAATGAATACACAATTTTGTTGAAAAAATTGTAACTTCAATTAACTCAGAAAATGTAGGCCTAATTCTATTTTCAGAGCAGACGTGGTGTAAGTCAAAAATGGGTAATGAGGGTTAAAGTAAACATTCTGTAAAATACAGCGCAAAGTAGCAGTTAATATTGAATTTATTTAAATTATTAGGAGTCAGTGAATAGCACGAAGGATATATTGCTACTTTGCGCTGTATTTTAAAGAATTTTTACTTTAAAGCTTATTACCTAATTTTGACTTATACCACTTCTGCTCTGAACAGCTCAAATAATCACTGGTAATGTAAAATCAACACCAACAACAGTCATGCAAATTATTACAGAAAAGATTGCTTTTTATATTAAATTAAAAAAGGCTCTTTTATTTCTTGAGAACCTAATACGTCGTCACATGAATCTACACCAACACATCAGAAATTTATCGACATTCAAGAAATGGATATTTTGCTAAAGGATTATAATACGCCATGAATTCTTGAAAAATTAACACCATAATCCCTACTTGAATGCAATATAACATTCAACTTTTGAAAAATATAAATAAAAAAACACGAATACAAAAATTATGGAATTACTTGCATTAAAAACTGTAGATACATTATCCAAAATCGGAATGGTTACACATTTACACATGATCTCTGCAAAACAATAATATACTGTAACAGGTATTTATTTTGTTTTTATTTAAACTCAATTTCCTGACATACAAATAGGTAACTGATAACTAATAGATGTTTTATAGAACACAATACGTAGGCTATCTACAGCGTGGATTATAGGTTATGACTGAGTTATGATTTTCTCTTGGTCTTTAGGGAATCTGAAGAACGACAAATTCGGAGATATAAACTTGTTGTTACTGCAATTTTCGTCATTGCACACATTGTCTTTATTCCGACGCATGATTAAAACGTTATTATAACATCTCGCATCCCTTTAAAGCACGTGGTGGCTGTATCAACCAAAGACGTTATAATAGTATACTAGACTCACACAGAGCGCTGGTGTGCTGTCCAAAATTGAAACCAGTCTGCGCATGTTTACGCCGCCATGCTACTGGTAGAAATAGAGCTGTAAACACGATTGTCATACTTGTCCTTTGTTTTATCTCGGGTGTTTTTAGTGAATAGTGTGAAAGTAATGGCAATATAATTTTGAAATATGATATATTATCGCCGCGGACTCATGCTTAACATGTCGGCATCATACAATAACGTGCGGTGTGGTTTAAAAAAATAATTTTGCCGACCGATTGTTGCTCTGTAGGTTTCACTCTAAGCCTCACGTTGTCACGTCTACTTTCTCGATATGAATAAGCACTAGTTTGTTATATTGTTAAATGGCTATTATTATTATTATTATTATTATTATTATTATTATTATTATTATTATTATTTTTATTATTATTATTATTTCATATACGAGTACGTTGGCTTTCTTAACTCTTAATAATAACTCTTTAATAATAATTTTTAATCACATACCTTAATGTTCGTCCTCAGCACAAGACATTGCAACCTCGGGTTTAGTCTACGTGGATTAGACAAGTAAGTGTCATTTAATAATAATTGAAGCAGCTTATTGGTTGCATTATTGAAATTGAGGCGAGTGATTGGAGCGGCGACATAAGAAATTGAAAACAATAATACAATTAAATTTCAAAGACCTGCCGAACGCATGAGGCCGCTCAAAGACCTGCCGAATGTTAACCCTGAGAGCGCGGCGATAATACCATCCCTGTTTAATTTTCCAAGCTATTTGCAAAAGGTACGATATAATATTATCTCTGTTGTTACAATATCAATATCATTAAAAATCAATCAGTAGTTTACGACAATAAAGAATACTTAATTGTTAGTACAGGTATATCAGACTAGAGAAATCCCACTGAGTGAATTATTTAGACTTACACATCAGATGTTAAAACATTAGTGGAAAGATATTTTTTTGTTTTTATTATGTAAATGAATTTATCTGCAAGATAATAAACTTTCATTCAAGATCCATATATGGATAAATAAATATACAGATAATAAATAAATAAATAGCTATAATAGCTAAGCCTCCTTTGTGAATTTATGATTCAGAGTTCACCTATAAATAACTCTTTTACATTTTGCCGGATATATTTTATTAACAAAAGCAAGGAATGGCATCTTATTGATATTGCATATGTGCATAAAAATTATGTACCATCACTCCGCAAGCAATGATAATATATCTATTTTATTTATTTAAAATAAAAATACAATATGTAAAAAATCCACACATAAAAAGTATGTGTTTTTTTTATCTTGCATAAAGTGATTGTTTAGTTTTTAGGTCTTCACGTTACCTATTGTTTGCAATGTATTAGGTACCGATACTTTTTATAATTGATAGCATTCCCTTTATTAATTGAAGAATGAATTCAATGTAATTTGGCTACCTTAGCATATTATATTTTGCCAGATTACCTATGTCCTGTGGTCTAAAAGTACCGGTAATATAATTTATTTTTGTTTCTCTAAAACTTAACAACAAGTCTATACTGATTATCGCATATTTATTTCACTTAGGAATTTGATTATAACAAGAACTTGTGTAATCAAGGTGCATATATTTATGTCTTGTGATCTAAGAGTTAGTATGGTAATATAATTTTAGATTCTCTGAAACCTAACAATTTGCTGATTATCGTAAAATTATACAATCTATAATGTGTATTGTGTAGGCCTATTTATGGATGTATCAGTATGTTTTCTATAAATTGCTGCATACGTATTTTCTTTTCTTTAATGTTCTAACACATATCAATGAAAGTTTGAATATGTTTATTTCGTCCTAATTTTACGTTAAACGTCGAAAATGGCCATAATATGTCAATTTTAGATCATCACAGCGTTAAATTGCGTGATTTACGTACTGCTATTATTTGTCTGGTCTCCAACAATATGGCGGCAAGCGCAGCGTTCAATTTGCCCCGGTTTCCTCGTTTCGCGTAGCCGAGACTGTAGGGGCTTGGTATCAACCCTATGACCAGTGCCTTGCCTGCCGCTTGAGCGCTAATGTCGTGGATGTTGGCAAAAAGAGTGTTGAAGTAGCGCGACTGTATATATTAGACTGTGGTTCTATTAGACCTATATGACTGATTCATGCATGTGACGTTTATTTCCTACTACAGCTGTGATAATAAGCTAATGTATGGTAGGACTAATTATATTTCAAACTAAACATTATGTACTTGTTTTTATTTTACAGGTGTCTATTATGTGAAATGAAAGCAGATGAATAATAATTGTTCGTTTCTCGTTCACATGAAATCAAACCTGTGTTTACAATATAGGCCTAATGTAATGCCTTGCATAGCTGGCAGAGTTTTGTTTATTATAGTTAATACTGATAATTTTGTTTTCATCTGAACTATTACTACAATATGCATTTGTATTTCTGTTCGCTATATATGTTGTCAAATAACTATACAAAATCTTTGGTTACAGTATAAAATTGTTCCAGTCTTCTTTTGTTTCTTGTCAAACTAACGTAACTGCTGTAAGCTTGTTGTCCATAACGTGGTTGCTTTAAATGATAATAGGGTTTTTTCATTTATTCATTCAGATTGATTTATAAGATACACAAACATATGAATTAAACATTCAACATTCCATAGCACACCCTTCTGCTATCCGGCGCTTTCCCCAAAACATGGCGACTGACGCAAGCTTCAATTTGTCCGTACTCTAAACTTCTCGGCAGCCTCGGCTGTAGGGGCTCGCTGCAAACCATCACGAAAAATAGCAAGGAACCTACCCTCGAAATCCAGCAAGCTAGCCATCCAAGGAGGAGCGCATTACTTCCGGCAAGTGACCACGCAGGCGACCCATCCACGCAGCCACCTTGGAATCAATCACAGAAACACTCACCGTCTGAACAGGGCTTAATTAAACAATAAGTGCAAAATAGCTAAAGTCCGATATTTAATTGTTGTTTCTTAGAAACTAAAGAATATAGAAAAAACAGGTTTAGTTGGAAAACAACGAACATGGCGACATGGTTTCAGTGGTGATATTATATGATCATCTTTGGTTTCCAGCCTGCAAACCATCACGAAAAATAGCAAGGAACCTGCCCTCGAAATCCAGCTAGCTAGCCATCCACGGAGGAGCGCATTACTTCCGACGAGTGACCACGCAGGCTACCCATCCCCGCAGCCACCTTGGAATCCATCACAGAAACACGCACCGTCTGAACCGGGCTTAACTCCGAACCCAGCGGTCCCGGGTTCGATTCCAGGTCAGGACGAGTTGCCTGGGTGAAATTTTTTCGGGCTTTTCTCCTCATTCCTATGGGTGAATATCAGCTAACTCTATCAGGCGATTGGAACGCCACTCAACTTCACCACTTCCTTTCCTCCTCATCATTTTATAAACAGGCACATTCCCACCAAAATGTGTATGTATCAAAACTAGGAACTTATAACCCTCAGTACTACACAAGACATCGTACACCTTTGTTCCTCCTCTCATAGTTATCTGTCAAATTTGTTTTCACGCTGTTCATCCTGGTTATGACGGGAGTGCAGCATCATAAATGAACTACCTCTCAGCAATAAGTAAAAGTAATTAGGAACAGTCGGGAGATCACCCAAGATTTCGATACTGTATCCAAAAGTTGACGAATTTAAAACAAAAAATCCTCCTCATCATCCCATTTCTGGTTTTTAGATCACTCTACAGGTGGCCTCCCAGGACTACTGGCTCTCTCGACCGGCCTCCGTGAAATGTAGTTCAGCGACGTTGACTTCTGCAAAGTCGCAGGCAGTTGTTTTTACACGAAGATTTCCGCGGCACTTTCAGCCCTTCACCATCCAAAATGAAAATATACCTTTCAAAACTACCGTCAAGTATCTTGGAGTTCTTCTTGATAAGAGACTTACTTTTAAACATCACGTCACACATATTCGTGAGAAGGCCTTCCAAGTATATATGCTTCTCTACTCATTTTTCAAGAGTTATACGTCTTTAAATATCAAAACAATGCTGTACAAAGTATTAATTCGATCCTACATGACATACTGCTGTGAAATATGGGCTCAAGCACATACACGACATCTTAAACGACTAGACGGACTTCAACGAGCCATCTGTAGAACCAT
Source organism: Periplaneta americana (assembly GCF_040183065.1). Taxonomy (NCBI): domain Eukaryota; kingdom Metazoa; phylum Arthropoda; class Insecta; order Blattodea; family Blattidae; genus Periplaneta; species Periplaneta americana. Next base: position 79,129,035 of record NC_091119.1, read on the forward strand.
CACTGGAGCGGACTATCTCATCCAAAATAGCCAACTGTATGATGATCTTGGGATATTATACTTTTCAGATTATTTCAAAACTCTTCGTACAAAATTTCTAGCATCCCTCCACAACCATCCAAATCCACTAATAAGTAAAAATATACCGGTTCCTCATACATGACCGTATCAATTTGCTCACTCTACCATTGGTAGATAACGTTGCCTTGAAATATTTTACGTTATAACTTATCATATGATCTCATACAATTCTTTCAAAAGGAAAGGGTCAAATTCGACCTGGTACTTATGAAGAAAGAGTCATTGGAAAAAAAAAAAAAAAGACTTCTGCAACGAGCCCCCGTGCGGACCTACTCGGGGGCGGAGTTCGCCTTGGACCGACAGGGGAGCTTTGGAGGAAGTTGCCGAAGCAGGAATGGTATATGGATTTCTGGAGCGGAAGAAGCTGAATTATCTCATACGATTAGTCAAGACAAATCTTGAACAACATCGCCTGCAGTCATATCAGTCTTACTTATCATCTCTATCTGAAGCTGATAATACTCTTTGGTACGCTACAAAGCATATTCTACGCGAGCTAACAGTCATCCCGACACTTCAGTTAGACTCTCAAATAGCCACAGACACAGAGTCGAAATGTAACTTGCTTGCATCTCATTATCAACATGTATTCACCCCAAACGAGAATAAAAATGAACAGACTACCTCTGAATTAGAAAAAGAACTTATAGAAAATATTAATAAACCGACTGTGCCAGAGAAAATTTCCTATACTACTCCACAAGAATTGTCTCACTTCATTCAAAGGCTTCCAAATAAAAAATCTCCAGGCCATGATCTTATACCCACCATTGTACTAAAGAAGCTCACCAACAAAGCTCTTACTTACTTGACGATAATTTTCAATGCTGCCCTTTTAATTGGGTACTTTCCTCGAGCCTGGAAGCTTGCTGAAATCATTGTTTTTCATAAGCCTAACAAACCTAAGCACTTGCCATCAAGTTATCGACCTATTAGCTTACTGCCCACGCTATCGAAATTGTTTGAGAAGGTTATTCATCATCGCATTTGTAAATTTATGTTCCAAAACAAGATAATACCAGATTTTCAGTTTGGCTTTCGTCCAAAACATTCTACAACACACCAACTGCAAAGAGTCACTGAATCCATTATAAAAGGCTTTGAAGAAAAACAGTATACTGCCACTGTGTTTCTGGATATTGCCCAAGCATTTGATACTGTTTGGCATGATGGTTTAATGCTAAAATTATATAGAATTGGTTTTCCTGACTATCTCACACGCATCGTGAAGAGTTTTTTTATCTGAGCGTCAGTTCTCAGTACGTATAGATGGCATTAAATCAACGCTTCGTCCAGTTTTAGCCGGAGTATCACAAGGATCTATACTGTCACCACTTCTCTTCAATATCTTCACATATGACATTCCATGTTTACAACCGTCACACATAGCTATGTATGCTGACGATACAGTTTTCTTTTATTCTCATAGTAACCTAAATACTGCAATCAGCACTCTTCAGACATCCTTACAGGAGCTGTCTAAATGATTCTCTGACTGGAGATTACTACTCAACATTACCAAGACAGAAGCTAAAATCTTCTCTTTAAGGCCTATTCATAATCCACCTCCTTTGGTTCTTCTAAATGAACAAGTTACATGGCTCTCCAGTCAAGAAGCTGTAAAATATTTGGGAATATTATTAGACACGAAACTTACATGGAATGCCCATATAACTCGCATTGTCACACTAACCTCTTCTAGAATTCGAAAATTATACCCTTTGGTTAATAGACGTTCACAAATTGGATTGGACTGTTCAATGCTACTCTACACCTCGCTTGTACGACCTCTTTTAACTTATGAGCGCCAGTGTGGGGGGACAGCAAATAAGACACACATGCATCGCCTACAAGTTCTCCAGAACAAGTTCCTGCGTACTGCAACAAATGCCCCCTGGTTTGTAAGAAATCAACAACTGCATCAAGAACTGGGAATTCTTCCACTCGAACAGTACATCCATTCAATGTCAAAATCTTCCTTCAACAAACTTCCTGGTGTTCCTGGAGCTGTGACATATAACATTGGAGCAAGATCTTGTCAGCCATCTCAACTTAAAAGGAAACTCCCTCAAGACACCCTTCTTAGTGATACTGACGACTCTTCATAAATTACCACAGAAAATCATCATATTTTTGTTCACATAATTCACAAAAATGTTTAATTAATTAATTTAAATTAATTAGAGGAGCCTTTAGAGCCAACCTCAGCATGATATTCTGCATGTGATATTTCATCATTTAACAGTGGTCTGTATAGCAAGTTTGCTGGTCGACCAATATTAAACATAAAAAAAATATGGATTTCTGTCGGCTGTAGAAACCGGTCGTTAAGGGAGTGATGTGGTTAGAGTTTGTGCGCGTAGGGGATCTGTGGCACGCAACTCATTCCATATCGAGGGTTAGCGCAATAGATCTCAACAAGTCGTAGTGCTAGGCCATCCGTGCCCCTCTCAGTTAAATTCCATTCCATTCCCTCAATATCGAAAATAACAAATATCAGTGCCGTATCCAAATGAGGGAAAAATTCTACTCTGCCAACCAGTTACAGACCAGCCTACTAGACGTCTTAGGAAAAGTGTTAGAGTGCCTATTTCTCACACGACTAAATCCAATGTTACAAAGATCAGAAAGAGTTCAGCATGAGCAATTTGGATTTAAATCTCATCATGGTACGAAGGAAGCTCTTCATATGCTAGTTACTTACATCTAGACTGGATATAAATTAAAAGAACACGCTATTGCAACATTCTTTGACATAGAACAAGCATTTGTTACAGTAAGGCATACCGGTAACGGACTTAAATATAGACTTTTCAGACTACAAATACCTAACGTTTTCATATATAATTATCTTCAAAATAGAAAATTTGAAGTTCGATAGGCTACATTTTTCTCCGAACCACACATCATTGAAGCAGGAGTCTCATAAGGAGCTGTACTATCTTCAGTATTGTATTCTATATATGTACAAGATTTAGAAATTCACCCAACGTGCCACTTTGGACTGTTTGCAGATGACACAGTCATTTATACTAAAAGCAAGTATATAGAATCCACAGTGCTAGAAATGGAAAGTTCACTTATTCTACTAACTCAGTGGTCCACAAAATGGAGACAAAATAAGCGGAGAGAAATTACAAACGGTAGCCTTCACGAAATGATTCCCACAATATAACAGGCATTTTGTACATATAAGATCAAGCGATTTCATTCAGCACATCTGCAAAATACCTTGGCGTTCACATGGATAAACGATTGAGAAAAAACAATTCTTTATATGCATCTGACGTCTGACTAGTGTAATATGTAGCTAGTCGACGATGTACGCAATAGAGAGGAAAAGTAACTGGCCACACTATCCCATTATCTCTTGGCTTAGTTGCCTCATAAGTGGTGTCTTCTTGGTATTGCTTGTGAGGTTCAGACCTGTCTTCGGACAGTTGACTAAACAACAAAACATATTGCCACTACTAGAGATATAGCATTTCAGCGATACATGCTACTTTACTTTGCCACTTGTGACATCCCAATGAAGACGAAGCTACTGCTGTATACATTCCTAATTCGATCCTCATGATCTATGCACGTGAAATTTGGGCAACAGCTCATACACGTCACCTGAAATGCCTAATCCCCATTTCAGTTTGATTGATAGGCCTTCCCCTCTACTCACAATCTTTACCATTCGTTCATCTTACTAACGTTCGACTAATTGACTTTGAATATACCCCTAGTGAAAATTCTTATTATTGAAAATGTTTACCGACAATCTATATTTAGAAGTCTATACTAAGCGTTTATATTTCATTTTATTGTTGTTTATATCAACTGGCATATTAAAAAGCAACTGAGAACAAAATATAATTAATGTTTTCTTCACCGCTAGTTGCTACCCTATGATCTAGTATAGGTTACTGCTCTATAGCAGTACACAAAGGGAGAATATGCACTGTGTCGCTCCCTCCTGACATCACAATACAAACTAACATTCCCTAATTTATTATTAGTTGAATTTATTGTGAGAACGATACTAAAATATTGTGGAACCCGTCTGGAATGTTCTGGTCGCGTCAGGGAGTTGCGCGCGCATCTAGCGAGAAGGAAGGCGCGGGGAAACAGAAACTCGAGCTTCGGTAGGAGCTATAGCGCGGTACGGAGCAAGGGGAGGAGAACTACGGTGACGGCGCTGAGCGGAGAGAGCAAGGGAAGCATCGAGAAACGTATTCCTCTCGCAGATTCTGAAAGCCACGCGAATCGAAGACTCCAGAACATGTGGTTTAATAAATGACACAGTGAGTGCCGACAGAACAATCAGTCTTCAGTCTTCAAGTCTATAAATGAGTCTTCGAGCGAGCAAGGAAGCCAGCCTTCGAGAGCATCTGGAAGACCCTCGACATGCAGTGGAAACACATCTGGAAGACTTGGGTTCGACGCGCAGTGGAACAGCATCAGGAATACTTGGGTTCGACGTGCAGTAAACTGCATCTGGAAGACCGAAGTTCGACGTGCAGTGAACTTGAACAGTAGGTTAGAAGATCTAGCCAAAGCGAGCGAACTGAGAACTGACAGTTTTGTTCTGCACATAGTGCATTGTGAACATTAATTGAAATTAGAAGTATATTGTTGTTCTTGTCAACAATCCATGTCGTGTATTGCCATTGTCGTCGTGTGGAGTGCAATAACGACTATTCTGTTGCTTTGTTCAGTGGAATACCCATTATTGTTGGGTGAATTATTAAGAATAAAAGTCACATTGTTGTCGGGTATATGGTGGTTATAGCAAAATAAACGTTACAATATAGTCATACATGTTTATTGTCAAACATCTGTGTCACTGTATTTTGTATCCACTTATGTACTTTATTTTCTTGTGTGTACAACTTGAGGGTGTGCAGGTATGAGAGATAACAACCGTTCTGTTACTGACGGACTCAAGGTAAGTAATGGGGAAAGAAATGCCTTCGAATCCTTTCAACTCATATGAAATGTCATTTAGATGGGATACAACGTTCCGTTTGTCGAACAATAACAGGTGCAGGCTATCATATTCGGAACGTCCAGCTTTATGGAGATTTGGAGATTATTCACTTCAGTGATTATGTCCAAATAATTAGACAAATGTTCATCTCTGAGAACTCATCCTAGTCCAATATTAAGGGAACTCTATGAAGAATGTTAGAAATCACCAAGTAACATAATGAAAATGATATAGCTTCCTTCGCTTATGGTGAAGAAGATGGTTAAAACTTCTGTTAAAAGTTAAATTTTATTGTAATTTATTATAAACCTGTGGAAAAGACAAGGGCCCAACAGTAGCCTGGTACTTAGAGAATTAAATTTCTGGGGGGAAAAAAAAAAAACTTTAAAAGAATTCCGCTAATTCTCAATAGGTGGCACCATTATTAGGTTGCGGATAGAAAAGTTTCAGAGAAAATGATTATGTAGATTAAACATAAATTATTATAATTGACGATATCATCGGTTTCTAGCTAAAGCCAGTGTTGTTTTACAATCAGTAGAGTGGAATGAAAAATTGAATGCTATGAAGCGGGTATGTTTACGTATTTCTGGCGTCTTGGTCAGCCCACTCGAGATATGTGGATATAAAGGGAAAAATTGAGAGGGTGTCGGGTGAAGTTCCTGGGTAGCTCATTCAGTAGAGCGTTGGTGCGCTTGGCCAAAAGTCCCGGGATCGATCCGAGCCCAGGAACAATTTTTCCCTTGAAATTATTCAAGTCTGCTTCACAGGGAGCTTTACCTGAAAGCTAGATTTGCAAGCTGCGTGAAGATTTTGTCTACATGGTGCGCCGTTTTGAACGTCATCTTCACTACGTAGGTATAGTAATTATAAATAGCAATCTTGTAGGTATTGCTTGCATGCGTCAAGTTGAAAGGAAAGTTGAACCACGTTGAACCGTGGAGATGCACTACAGTCTAATACACACAGTAGCGCAAATTCAACACTTTTTTTTGGCAACATACGCGACACTAGCGCCCAAGCGGCAGGCAAGGCACTGGTCATAGGGTTGATACAGCCACCACGTGCTTTAAAGGGATGCGAGATGTTATAATAACGTTTTAATCATGCGTCGGAATAAAGGCAATGGGTGCAATGACGAAAATTGCAGTAACAACAAGTTTAAATCTCCGAATTTGTCGTTCTTCAGATTCCCTAAAGACCAAGAGAAAATCATAACTCAGTCATAACCAATAATCCACGTTGTACGTAGCCTACGTATTCTGTTCTATAAAACATTTATTACTTATCAGTTACCTATTTGTATGTCAGGAAGGACAGTTTAAATAAAAACAAAGTAAATACCTGTTACAGTAGATTATTATTATTATTATTATTATTATTATTATTATTATTATTATTATTATTTTTGCAGAGGTCATATATGTAAATGTGTAACCATTCCGATTTTGGATAATATATCTACAGTTTTTAATGCAAGTAATTCCATAATTTTTGTATTCGTGTTTTTTTCTTTATATTTTTCAAAAGTTGAATATTATATAGCATTCAAGTAGGTATCATGGTCTTAATTTTGCAAGAATTCATGGAGTATAGTAATCCTTTTGCAAAATATTCACTTCTTGAATAAATCGAGACTGTGTCGATAAATTTCTGATGTGTTGGTGTAGATTAATGTGGCAGACGTATTAAGGTCTCAAGAAATAAAAGAGCCTTTTTTAATTTAATATAAAAAGCAATCTTTTCTGTAATAATTTGCATGGCTGTTATTGGTGTTGATTTTACATTCCCAGTGATAATTTAAGCCGTTAAGTGCAGAAGTGGTCTAAGTCAAAATCAGGCAATGAGGTTTAAAGTACAAATTCTGTAAAATACAGCGCAAAGTAGCAATTAATACTATATTCTTTGTGCTATTCACTGACTATTAATAGTTTAAATACATTCAATATTAACTGCCACTTTGCGCTGTATTTTACAGAATGTTTACTTTAACACCTCATTACCCATTTTTGACTTACACCACTTCTGCTCTGAAAATAAAATTAGGTCTACATTTTCTGAGTTAATGGAAGTTACAATTTTTTCAACAAAATTGTGTGTTCATTTATCTGTTCTCACCTACGTCATATTAACAGTAAGTGCATGTAAATTACGTATTATATAGGTAGGATAAGTTAAAATTAGGCATTATGTGTGAAAACTGGAAATGTAATGTAAAATGCGGTAAACTTGCCATAGAAATTTAAACCATAACATCAGCACTATTTGTGACTCAAAATAGTAAAGGAAATACCGGTTCTTAAGAAATGGAAAAATAATGAACTTCATATTAATGTTTAAATCCTCCCCTTTTCTTTATTTTCAAGATTACCTCAGCGGCCGAGTTCACCTCAATTTGCGGTATGCAAAATCGTTAATTTCTCAGGAAATAGGGAGAGGAGTTCACCACGCGATGTACCCTACAATTCTGAAGCTACTAATTTTTACTCTTCTCACAAAAAATGCAAATTTCCAATGATTCATAAATATATTTAGGAATGAATTGAATTAACCGACCACGCACGAACAATTATATTATTTCAAACCATGATACGTGATCAGGGCCATGATTCAGTTGTAAGGAGCAGAAAGAATTACGTTTATTCCCAGCTTCTGAAACTTGTAGATTAACTGCGTGTGAAATTATTCCAGGATTCTAAAGTAGAATTATTAAGAACCATATACACTTATTGCATAGCATAAAAATATAAAATAAATTACGCAAAACCCGTTTTCTGATGTGTTTTTTCTTTCACATTCAGCAATTTATTGATAAAGTTCCAAAACAAATATGTTTTCTGCCTTTTTGTATTTTAGTGTAAATTCAAATAATGATGCACAAATATTGTTCATGTCCAGCTGTCAAAACAATTGGGCATAGAGACATTAGTGTAGGTTTTAAGTAAGTCAGATGTTGTGGAAAAGTGCATGTTAATCACTTAAAAAGGATTTTGGTGTTCTGTGTTTCCTGTAGAAATTTCCATTGTATTGACCAAGACGCTTGATGAATGGATTTTCACTTGAATTTGCACTGTTATAAAACTTCTTAACTTGTTCACGTAATGAGTCTTTCAGAAATGTCATGTCCAAATCAAAGTGTATTTGTGCATTTGTTGTGTACCAGTCTGAATTATGTATTATTCGGAGCACTTTATTTTGAACAATTTGAAAAGGTTGGAAGACTGTTTTTGGAATATAACACCAAGCTGGGGCAACTAAAGTTAGGATTGGTAAAATCAGCATTTTGTAGAGCATAACTTTTCTTTTTAGACTGAGAACAGAAGATTTGAACAGGGGGTAAAGATGAGATATTCTAAGAGAGCTCTTAGTTGTTACAGATTTTATGTGCTTGTGCCATAACAGCTAGTTATCAAGAGTAATACGAAGATATTTTACATGGTCACTGTATTGAATTTCTTGATTGCATATTTTTATTTTGTCACGAGGTCTTTTTAAACACTTGGAGAAAATTATTGGCTGACATATTTCAGGATTTAAAGAAATACGCCATTCTTCTAATAGAAGTACATGGTTTTGAACTGCACAGTCAGCATATTGATGACACCAGCAAATTGAGGACTTCTGATGTGTTATCGTATGTCGTGTGCACACTTTTAACTTGCCTGCCGCTAGAGGGCTACTGTCGCGCCAGCTGTCAAATGTTGGCATATTCTAAACGTATGACTTGCGTGACTGTATCTATTAGACTGTGGATGCACCTTTATGGGCGTCGGAATAGCAAGTTACCCAATTCACTTGTTGGCAATACTGCACTGCTACTCTGGCTTCATAAATTTCCATGATGGCGGCTGGTGAAGGTAAGTAATGTGATTTGTTTTGTTTTTGTAAGATATGAGTACTAGAAATTATTGAGTCATTGTTAGTGGTCCTTCTGAGTTCTTAACATACTGGAAATATGGCTTGCCTGTTTTAATGCTATGTAATGTTTTAATTTGTTGTTTAAATGAAACCTTCTCAACATAACCTCAAATTACTTGTGTATAAAATGTTGTGACATTAAATTGTTGCTGATATGTTTAATGAAGTTTGTGAAGTCTTACAATTGACTGGTTAAAGTTTAACAGCAGAGATAACTGCATAACAAGTATGCAGAAGAAAGGTATACTATCAAAGTTGCTATACTTAAGGCAAAAGTAGCATAACTTATATATCATGCTGCTTAACCCTAGAGCTACAGAATGTCGCGAGTGAATGTAACTAGAATATAATGGTTGCGAGTTTCTTCACGCACAGTAGGTGCTACAGTAATTTTCCAGAAAAGCTATACTTAAGATTCAATTTCCTTTTGTTTCGTTGGCTTCTGCGAGATTTATATCTAGCGGTAAACATGTGGCTTTAGTTTGTAGACACAAATACTTTGAACATAAAATTCGTTTGAGTATATTCTAATGAGTCAAAACTTTAAGTTGTTTAAAAAAACAAAATTTAATACAAGAATCTGTTTCTTTAGAATATTATTTTTATACATCTGACTGCTTTCTTTTTCCACGCATCTAATATAACTTTGGGTTAAATCCAATCTTAGGTTGCCGAGGCGAAGTGTCATGGCGGACGCGCGCAAGGCTACTACGTAAATCAAATTAAGCATGTATGCATGGCAGCCAACACTACACTCCTTTGCGATGAGAGAAAAGCTGCTATCATGTATTTCCATAGCCAGTATGTTGTAACTGTATGAAATCATGGACGTAGTTTACAGACAGAACACCAGAGTCGCATTGACACGATGCTTCCAGCTCCGGAAAACCGTACGGCAAAGAAACTGTTGCCCAAACAGATTATTACCCTGGTTCGATCCCCGTATAAATGTAATTCCGTGGAACAAGTATAAGTACCACAGATATGCAAATTATCGTAATACTAGGACATATAATGCCCCAATGACAGGAAAGGTAATGCACTGAGGTCATAGAGTAAACTACGAGGACAGACAATGGACTGGTAGGACGGACAGTGTAGTTACAGCACAGAGATAAGACTGAGAGGAAAATGACTGAACTGCTAGGACAGAGAGTGTAGTGACAGGACAAAGTTTGGATAAATAGCACACAGAGTGGACTGAGAAGACAAAGAGTGGACTGAGAAGACAAAGAGTGGACTGAGAATGCAAAGAGTGTACTAGTAGGAAAGACAGTGTAGTGATAGAGCAGAGATTGGACTGCATAGAGTGGACCGAGAGAACAGAGGTGGACTGACAGGACAGACAGTGCGCCGAGATGACTTAGAGTGGACTGAGAAGACTCGGAGTGGACAGAGATGACATAGAATGGACTGAGAAAACATAGAGTGGACTGAGAGGACACAGCGTGTACTAAGAGAACAGAGGGTGGACATAGAGTATACTGAGAAGACAGGGAGTGGACTAAGAGGACAGAGAGTGGAATGACAAGACAGGGCGTGGACTGAGATGACATAGAGTGGATTGAGAAGACAGGGAGTGGTCTGAGAGGACACAGAGTAGACTGAGAAGACAGAGAGTTGACTGAGAAGACATACAGTATACTGAGATGACATAGAGTGGACTGAGATGTCATAGAGTGGACAGAAGACAGGGATTGGACAGAGAGGACTGAGAGAGTTCTGAGAGGACATAGAGTGGATTGACAGGAGATAGAGTGGACTGAGAGGACATAGAGTGGACTGAGAGGAGATAGAGTGGACTGAGAAGACAGAGTGGAATGAGAGGACATAGAGTATACTGAGATGACATAGAGTGGACTGAGATGTCATAGAGTGGACACAAGACAGGGAGTGGACAGAATGGACACGGAGTACTGAGAGGACATAGAGTGGACTGAGAGGAGATAGAGTGGACTGAGAGGACATAGAGTGGACTGAGACGACATAGAGTGGACTGAGACGACAGAGTGGGCTGAGAGGACATAGACTGGACTGAGAAGATAGAGTGGACTGACAGGACATAGAATGAACTCAGAGGACACAGAGTGGACTGAGAGGACATAGAGTGGACTGAGACTATATAGATTAGAGTGAGAGGAGATAGAGTGGAATAAGAGGACATAGAGTGGACTGAGAGGACATAGAGTGGACTGAGAGGACATAGACTGGACTGAGAGGACACAGAGTGGACTGAGAGGACATAGAGTGGACTTAGAGGAGATAGAGTGGACTGAGAGAATATAGAGTGGACTGAGAGGACGTAGAGTGGACTCAGAGGAGGTAGAGTGGACTGAGAGGACATGGAATGGACTGAGAGGTCATAGAGTGGACTGAGAGGACAGAGTGGACTGAGAGGACAAAGAGTGGACTGAGACGAGATAGAGAGGACTGAGAGGACATAGAGTGTACTGAGAGGACATAGAGGGGAGTGAAAGGAGTTAGAGTGCACTGAGATGAGATATAACGGACTGAGATGACAGAGTGGACTGAGAGGCCATAGGATGGATTGAGAGGACATAGAGAGGACTGAGGAGATAGAGTGGACTGAGAGGACATATAGTGCACAGAGGGGAGATAGAGTGGAATGAGGGGACATAGAGTGGACTGAGTGTTGATAGAGTGGACTGAGAGGACATAGAGTGGACTGAGAGAAGATAGAGTGGACTGAGAGGAAATAGAGTGGACTGAGACGATATACAGTGGACTGAGAGGACATAGAGTGGACTGAGACGAGATAGAGTGGACTGAGAGGACATAGAGTGGACTGAGAGGATATAGAGTGGAGTGAGTGTTGATAGAGTGGACTGAGAGGATATAGAGTGGACTGAGAGAAGATAGAGTGGACTGAGAGGAAATAGAGTGGACTGAGACGACATACAGTGGACTGAGAGGACATAGAGAGGACTGAGACGAGATAGAGTGGACTGAGAGGACAGAGTGGACTGAGAGGACATAAAGTGGACTGAGAGGACATAAAGTGGACTGAGAGGAGATAGATTGGACTGAGATGAGATAGATACAGCGGACTGAGATAACATAGAGTGGACTGAGAGGACATAGAGTGGCATGAGAGGACATAGAATGGACTGAAAGGACAGAGTGGAATGAGAGGAGATAGAGTGGACTGAGAGGACATAGAGTGGACTGAAAGGACATAGGGTGGACTGAGAACATATAGAGAGGACTGAGACGACATAGAGTGGACTGAGAGGAGATAGACTGGACTGAGATGACATAGAGTGGATTAAGAGGAGATAGAGTGGACTGAAAGAACATAGAGTGAACTGAGACGACATAGATTGGAGTGAGAGGAGATAGAGTGGGCTGAGAGGTCATTGACAGGACTGAAAGGAGTTAGAGTGGACTGAGAGGACATAGAGTGGACTGAGAGGACATAGAGTGGACTGAGATGACATAGAGGGGACTGAGAGGAGGTAGAGTGGAATAAGAGGACATAGAGTGGACTGAGAGGACATAGAGTGGACTGAGAGGAGATTGAGAGGACTGAGAGGAGATAAAGTTGACTAAGAGGACATAGAGTGGACTGAGAGGAGATAGACTGGACTGAGAGCAGATAGAGTGGACAGAGAGGAGATAGAGTGGACTGAGAGATGATAGACTGGACTAAGAGGACATAGAGTGGACTGAGAGGAGATAGAGTGGAGAGATAGAGTGGACTGAGATGACATAGAGTGGACTGAGAGGACATAGAGTGGACTGAGAGGAAATGGACTGGACTGAGACGACATAGACTGGACTGAAAGGAGATAGAGTGGACTGAGAGGAGATAGACTGGACTGAGAGGACATAGACTGGACTGAGAGAACATAGAGAGGACTGAGAGGAGATTGAGTGGACTGAGACGAGATAGAGTTGACTGAGAGGACATAGAGCGGACTGAGAGGCGATAGAGTGGACTGAGAGGAGATAGAGTGGACTGAGAGGCCATAGAATGGACTGAGAGGAGATAGAGTGGTCTGAGAGGACATAGAGTGGACTGAGACGACATAGAGTGGACTAAGAGGAGATAGAGTGGACTGAGAGGACATAGAGTGGACTGAGACGACATAGATTGGAGTGAGAGGAGATAGAGTAGGCTGAAAGGACATAGACAGGACTGAGAGGAGATAGGGTGGACTGAGAGGACATAGAGTGGACTGAGAGGACATAGGGTGGACTGAGATGACAAAGAGGGGACTGAGAGGAGATAGAGTGGAATAAGAGGACATAGATTGGACTGAGAGGACATAGAGTGGACTGGGAGGAGATAGAGTGGACTGAGAGAATATAGAGGTGACTGAGAGTACATAGAGTAGACTGAGAGGACATAGAGTGGACTGAGAGGAGATAGACTGGCCAGAGAGGAGATACAGTGGACTGAGATGAGATAGACTGGACTGAGGACATAGACTGGGCTGAGAGGACATATAGTACACTGAGAGGACATAGAGTGGACTGAGAGAGGATAGAGTGGACTAAGAGGACATAGAGTGGACTGAGACGACATAGACTGGACTGAGAGGAGATAGACTGGACTCAGAGGACATAGAGTGGTCTGAAAGGACATAGAGTGGACTGAGAGGACACAGAGTGGACTGAGAGTACACAGATTGGACTGAGAGTACATAGAGTGAACGTAGAGGAGATAGCGTGGAGTGAGAGAACATAGAGTGGACTGATAGGACGTAGATGGACTGAGAGGAGGTAGAGTGGACTGAGAGGAGGTAGAGTGGACTGAGAGGACATGGAGTGGACTGAGAGGTCATAGAGTGGATTGAGAGGCATAGAGTGGACTGAGACGAGCTAGAGAGGACAGAGAGGACATAGAGTGGACAGAGAGGACATAGAGCGGAGTGAGAGGAGTTAGAGTGGACTGAGATGAGATATTGCGGACTGAGATGACAGAGTGGACTGAGAGGCCATGGAGTGGACTGAGAGGACATAGAGAGGACTGAGAAGAGATAGAGTGGTCTGAGAGGACATAGAGTGGACTGAGGGGAGATAGAGTGGACTGAGGTGACATAGAGTGGACCGAGAGGACATAAAGTGGACAGAGAGGAGATAGATACAGCGGACTGAGATAACAGAGTGGACTGAGAGGACATAGAGTGGAATGAGAGGACATAGAGTGGACTGAGACGAGATAGAGTGAACAGAGAGGACATAGAGTGGACTGAAAGGACATAGAGTGGACTGAGAGCATATAGAGTGGACTGTGGGGAGATAGAGTGGACTGAGACGACATAGAGTGGACTGAGAGGAGATAGACTGGACTGAGATGACATAATGTGGATTAAGAAGAGATAGAGTGGACTGAAAGGACATAGAGTGGACTGAGACGACATAGATCGGAATGAGAGGAGATAGAGTGGGCTGAGAGGACATAGAGTGGACTGAGATGACATAGACTGGACTGAGAGAACATAAATTGGACTGAGAGGACATTGAGTAGTCTGAGAGGTTATAGAGTGGATTGAGAGGAGATAGAGTGGACTGAGAGGACATAGGCTGGACTAAGAGAACATGGAGTGGACTGAGAGGAAATTGAGTGGACTGGGAGGAGATAGAGTTGACTGAGAGGAGATAGACTGGACTGAGAGGACATAGAGTGGACTGAGGGGAGATAGAGTGGACTGAGAGGACATAGAGTGGACTGAGAGGACATAGAGTGGACTGAGATGACATAGAGTGGACTGAGAGGACATAGAGTGGACTTAGAGGAGGTAGAGTGGACTGAGAGGACATGGAGTGTACTAAGAGGTCATAGAGTGGACTGAGAGGACATAGACTGTACTGAGAGGACATAGAGGGGAGTGAGATGAGTTAGAGTGCACTGAGATGAGATATAGCGGACTGAGATGACAGAGTGGACCGAGAGGCCATAGAGTGGACTGAGAGGACATAGAGAAGACTGAGAGATAGAGTGGACTGAGAGGACATATAGTGGACTGAGGGGAGATAGAGTGGACTGAGGGGACATAGAGTGGACTAAGAGGACATAGAGTGGACTGAGAGGACGTAGAGTGGACTGAGAGGAGATAGAGTGGACTGAGAGGAAATAGAGTGGACTGAGTGTTGATAGAGTGGACTGAGAGTACGTAGAGTGGAATGAGAGGAGATAGAGTGGACTGAGAGGAAATAGAATGGACTGAGACGACATAGAGTGGACTGAGAGGAGATAGACTGGACTGAGAGGACATAGACTGGACTGAGAGGACATAGAGTGGACTGAGAGGACATATAGTACACTGAGAGGACTCAGAGTGGACTGAGAGGAGATAGAGTGGACTGAGACGACATAGAGTGGACTGAGGGGAGATGGACTGGACTGAGAGGACATAGAGTGGACTGAGAGGACATAGAGTGGATTGAGGGGACATAGAGTAGACCGAGATAATATAGAATGGCCTGAGAAGATATAGAGTGGACTGAGAGGACTTAGACTGGACTGAGAAGATATAGAGTGTACTGAAAGCACATAGAGTGGACTGAGAGGAGATGGACTGGAGCGAGAGGACATAGACTGGACTGAAAGGAGATAGAGGGGACTGAGAAGAGATAGACTGGACTGAGAGGACATAGACTGGACTGAGAGAACATAGATTGGACTGAGAGAACATAGAGTAGTCTGAGGGGATATAGAGTGGACTGAGAGGAGATAGAGTGGACTGAGAGGACATAGGGTGGACTGAGGACATAGACTGGACTGAATGGAGATAGAGTGGACTGAGAGGAGATAGACTGGACAGAGAGGACATAGACTGAACTGAGAGAACATAGATTGGACTGAGAGGATATAGAGTAGTCTGAAGGGATATAGAGTGGACAGAGAGGAGATAGAGTGGACCGAGATGAGATAGATACTGCGGACTGAGATGACATAGATTGGACTGAGAGGACATAGATTGAAATGAGAGGACATAGAATGGACTGAGAGGACAGAGTGGACTGAGAGAGTATAGAGTGGACTGAGAGGACATACAGTGGACACAAAGGACATAGAGTGGACTGAGAGCATATAGAGTGGACTGGGAGAATTAGTCCACTTGTCCTCTCTGTCCACTATCTCCTGTCAGTCCACTGTATGTTCTCTCAGTACACTCTATGCCCTTTCTGTCCACTGTATGTCCTCTCAGTCCACTCTATCTTCTCTCAGTCCACTTTGTCTTCTCAGTCCTGTCTATTTCCTCTCAGCCACTTTATCTCCTCTCAGTCCACATTCTGTCCTCTCAGTCCACTCTATATCCTCTCAGTCCACTGTATGTCTTCTCAGTCCACTCTATCTCCTCTCAGTGTACTCTATCTCCTCTTAGTCCACACTCATTCCACTCTATCTCCTCTCAGCCCACTCTATGTCCTCTCATTCCACTCTATCTCTTCTCAGTCAACTCTACGTTCTCTCAGTACACACTATGTCCTCTCTGTCCACTCTATGTCCTCTCAGTCCACTCTATCTCCTCTCAGTCCACTTTATGGCTTCTCAGTCCAATCCATGTCCTCTCAGTCCACTTTATCTCCTCTCAGTCCACTTTCTCTATGTCTTCTCAGTCCACTCTCAGTTCACTGTATATCCTCTCAGTCCACTCTATCTCCTCTCAGCCCACTCTATATCGTTCCGTGCACTCTATCTCCTCTCAGTCCACTCTATATACTCTCAGTCCACTCTATCTCCTCTCAGTCTACTCTATGTCCTCACACTCCACTCTATGTCCTTTCAGTAAGCTCTACATCTTCTCAGTCCACTCTACGTTCTCTCAGTCCACTCTATCTCCTCTGAGTCCAGTCTATGTCCTCTCAGTCCACACTATGTTCTGTCAGTCTACCCTATGTCCTGTCAGTCTACCCTATGTCCTCTCAGTCCACTCTATGTCATCTCAGTACACTTTGCGTCCTCTCAGTTCACTCTCCGTCCTCTCACTCCACTCGATCACCTCTCAGTCCATTCTATATCCTGTGAGTACACTCTGTATTCTCTCAGTCCACTTTCTGTCCTCTCAGTCCACTCTATCTTCTCTCAGTCCACTCTATGTCCTCTCAGTCCACTCTATGTCCTTTCAGTCCACTCAATATTTTCTCAGTCCACTCTGTGTCGTCTCAGACCAATCTGTATATACTCAGTCCACTCTATGTCCTCTCGGTCCACTCTATGTCATCTCAGTCCAATCTATCTTATCTTAGTCCACTCCTTTTCCTCTCAGACCACTTTCTGGCCTCTCAGTCCAATCTGTGTCCGCTCAGTCCACTCTGCACATTCTTTCAGGCCACTCCATGTCCTCTCAGTCCACTCTAAATCTTCTCCATTCCACTATATGTACACTCAATCCACTCTATGTCCTCTCAGTAAGCTCTATATTTTCTCAGTCCACTCTATCTCCTCTCAGTCCACTTTCTGTCTTCTCAGTCCTGTCTATGTCCTCTCAGTCCACTTTTGTGTCTTCTCAGTCCACTCTATGTCTTCTGAGTCCACTCTATCTCCTCTGTACTCTATCTCCCCTCAGTCCACTCTATCTCCTCTCAATCCACTGTATGTCCCCTCAGTCCACTCTATCTCCTCTCAGTGCAGTCTATGGCCTTTCAGTCCACTCTATGTCCTCTCAGTCCACTCTATATCTTTCCGTGCACTCTATCTCCTCTCGGTCCACTCTATATCCTCTCAGTCCACTCTATGTCCTCTCTTTCCCCTCTATCTCCTCCCAGTCCACTTTATGTTTTCTCAGTTCACTCTATGTCCTCTCAGTCCACTTTCTGTCCTCTCAGTCCACTCTATATCCTCTCAGTCCACTTTATCTCCTCTCAGTCCACTTTCTGTCCCCTCAGTCCACTCCGTATTCTCTCAGTCTAATCTATGTCCACTCAGTACACTCTGTGTCCACTCAGTCCACTCTCTGTTCTCTCAGTCCACTCTATCTCCTCTCAGTCCACTCTAAGTCCTCTCAGTACACTCTGAGTCCTCTCGGTCCACTTACGGTATTCCCAGTCCACTCTATTTCCTCTCAGTCCAGTCTATGTCCTCTCATTATACTCTATATCGTCTCAGTCCAGTTTCTGTCCTTTCAATCCACTCTATGTTCTCTCAGTCCAGTCTATATCTTCTCAATCCACCCTGTGTCCCCTCAATCCACTTTCTGTCCCCTCAGTTCACTCTATCTCCTCAGTCCACTCCTTGTCCTCTCAGTACACTCTCTGTCCTCTCAGTCCACTTTCTCTCCTCTCAGTACACTCTATGTCCTCCCAGTCCACTTTGTATCTTCTCCGTCCACTCTATGTCGTCTCAGTCCTCACTATATCTACTAAGTCCACACTATGTCCTCTCGGTCCACTCTATATACTCTCAGTCCTCTCTAGCTCCTTTTACTCCACTCTTTGTCCTCTCAGTCCACTCTATATCATCTCAGTCCACTCAATGTCCTCTCAGTCCACTCTATATCTTCTCAGTCCACCCTATGAACTCTCAGTCCACTCTATGTTCTCTCAGTCCTGTCTATCTCTTCTCAGTCCACTCTATCTTCTCTCAGTCCAATCTATGTGCTCTCAATCCACTTTCTGCCCTCTCAGTCCACTCTAAGTCTTCTCAGTCTAATCTATGTCCTCTCAGTCCACTGTATCTTCTCTCAGCCCACTCTATCTTCTCTCAGTCGACTCTACCTCCTCTCAGTCCACTCTATGTCCTTTCAGCGCACTCGATCTCCTCTCAGTCCACTCTATCTACTCTCAGTCCACCCTAAGTGCTCTCAGTCCACTTTCTGTCCTCTCTGTCCACTCTATATCTCCTCTCAGTCCACTGTTTCTCCTCTCAGTCCACTTTCTGTCCTCTCAGTCCTCTTTCTGTCCTCAATTCACTCTATGTCCCCTCAGTCCACTCTATCTCCACTCTGTCCACTCTATGTCCTCTCAGTGTACTCTATCTCCTGTCAGTCCACTCTTTGTCCTTTCACTCCACTCTATGTCCTCTCAGTCCACTCTGTATCCTTTCAGTCCACTTCCTGTCCTTTGAGTACACTTTCTGTCCTCTCAGTCCACTCTAAGCCATCTCAGTCCACTCTAAGCCATCTCAGTCCACTCTATGTTCTCTCAGTCCACTCTATCTCCTCTCAGTCTAATCTATCTCCTCTGAGTCCACTCTATGTCCTCAGTCCAATTTCTGTCCTCTCAGTCCACTCTATGTCCTCTCAATCCACTCTATGTCTTCTCAGTCCACTATATCTCCTCTCAGTCCACTCTATCTCCTCTCATTCGACTCTATCTCCTCTCCGTCCACTCTATGTCCTCTCAGTCCACACTAGGTCCTCTCAGTACACTGTGTCCTCTCAGTCGACTTTCTGTCCTCTCAGTCCAGCCTATGTCCTCTCAGTACACACTGTGTCCTCTCAGTCCACTTTGTCTCCTCTCAGTCCACTCTATGTCTCGAGTCCACTCTGTGTCCTCTCAGTCCACATTCTGTCCTCTCATTCCACTCTATCTCCTCTCAGTTTACTCTATGTCCTTTCAGTACACTCTGTGTCCTCTGAGTCCACTTTCTGTCCTCTCAGTCCACTCTATCTCCTCTCTGTCCACTCTATGTCCTCTCAGTACACCCTGTTTCCTCTCAGTCCACTTTCTGTCCTCTCTGTCTACTCTATGTTCTCTCAGGCCACTCTATGTCCTCTGAGTACACTTTCTGTCCTCTCAGTCCACTCTTATCTCCTCTGAGTCCCCTCTATGTCCTCTCAGTACACTGTGTGTTCTCTCAGTCCACTTTCTGTCCTCTCAGTCCCCTATGATCTCTCATTCCACTCTATGTCCTCTCAGTCCACTCTATATCTTTTCAGTCCACTCTATGTCCTCTCAGTCCACTCTATGTCTTCTCAGTCCACTCTATATATTCTCAGTCCACTCTATATCTTCTCATTCCACTCTATATCTTCTCAGTCCACTGTATATCTTCTCAGTCCACTCTATATCTTCTCTGTCCACTTTATGTCCTCTCAGATCACTCTATGTCTCCTCAGTCCACTCTATAACTTCTCAGTCTACGCTATGTCCTCTCAGTCTACTCCATGTCCCCTCAGTCCACTCTATGTCCTCTCAGTCCACACAATGTCCTCTCAGTCCACTCTATGTCCTTTCAGTCCACTCTATACCCTTTTAGTACAATCTATATTTTTCAGTCCACTCTATGTCCTCTCAGTCCGCTCTATGTCCGCTCAGCCCACTCTATATCTTCTCTGTCCAGTCTATATCTTCTCAGTCTACTCTATCTCCTCTCAGTCCAGTGTATGTCCTTTGAGTCCACTCTATGTCCTCTCAGTCCACTCTATGTGCTTTCAGTACACTATATCTTCTCAGTCCAGTCTAAGTCCTCTCCGTCCACTCTATATCTTCTCAGGCCATTCTATATTATCTCGGTCTACTCTATGTCCCCTCAATCCACTCTATGTCCTCTCAGTCCACACTATGTCCTCTCAGTCCACTCTATGTCCTATCAGTACAATCTATATCTTCTCAGTCCACTCTGTCTTCTCACTCTATGCCCTCTCAGTCCACTCTATATCTTCTCAGTCAAGTCTATATCTTCTCAGTTCACTCTATCATCTCTTAGTCCACTCTATATCTTCTCAGTGCGCTCTATGTCCTCTCAATCCACTCTATCTCCTCTCAGTCCACTCTACGTGCTTTCAGTACACTCTATGTCCTCTCAGTCCACTCTATGTCCTCTCAGTCCACTCTATGTCCTTTCAGTACGCTCTATATCTTCTCAGTCCACTGAATGTACTCTCAGTCCACTCTATGTCCTCTCAGTCCACTCTATATCTTCTGAGTCCACTCTATGTTCTCTCAGTCCATTTTCTGTCCTCTCAGTCCACTCCATATCTTCTCAGCCCACTCCATGTCGTCTCAGTCCATTCTATGTCCTCTCAGTCCACTCTATCTCCTCTCAGTCTATTCTATATGTTCTCAGACCACTCTATGTACTCTCAGTCCACTCTATGTGCTTTCAGTACACTCTATATCTTCTCAGTCCAATCTAAGTCCTCTCAGTCCACTCTATATCTTCTCAGGCCACTCTATATCATCTCGGTCTACTCTATCTCCCCTCAGTCCTCTCTATGTCCTCTCAGTCCACACTATGTCCTCTCATTCCACTGTATGTCCTTTCAGTACACTCTATGTCCTCTCAGTCCACTCTATATCCTCTCAGTCTACTCTATGTCCCCTCAGTCCACTCTATGTCCTCTCAGTCCACACTATGTCCTCTCAGTCCACTCTATGTCTTTTCAGTACAATCTATATCTTCTTAGTCCACTCTATGTCTTCTCACTCTATGTCCTCTCAGTCCACTCTATATCTTCTCAGTCCAGTCTATATCTTCTCAGTCCACTCTATCTCCTCTCAGTCCACTCTATATCTTCTCATTCCACTCTATGTCCTCTCAATCCACTCTATCTCCTCTCAGTCCACTCTACGTGCTTTCAGTACACTCTATGTCCTCTCAGTCCACTCTATGTCCTTTCAGTATGCTCTATATCTTCTCAGTCCACTGAATGTCCTCTCAGTCCACTCTATATCTTCTCAGTCCACTCCATATCTTCTCAGTACACTCCATGTCGTCTCAGTCCACTCTAAGTCCTCTCAGTCCACTCTATCTCCCCTCAGTCTACTCTAAATGTTCTCAGTCCACTCTAAGTCCTCTCAGTCCACTCTATCTCCTCTCAGTCTACTCTATATGTTCTCAGTCCACTCTATGTACTCTCAGTCCACTCTCCGTCTTGTCAGTGCTTTCCCTGCCCTGTCATTGGATGTTTAAATTTCTAATCTTACGATAATTTGCAATTGTCTCATACATTTTCCAAGGAATTGCTTCTATACGGGAATCGAACCCGGTATTAATGTGTCAGATCAAGAGTTGCTGTACCGCACAGGTTTTCTGTGCTGGTGGCATGGTACCAATGCGACTCTGGTGTTGTGTCTATAAACTACGTTCACGATATCATAGTTACAACTTATTTGCTTTTCAAATACATGATTGCAGGCTTTCTTTCATCGCTAAATAGTGTAGTGTTGGCTGCAATGCATACGTGCACAATTTTGAATGACGTAGTAGCCTTGCGCTCGTCCGCCATGACACTTGGCAACCTATAGGTGGATTTAACCTAATAATTAATACCCAACATGACAGATACAAGTGAGTACACCATTGAAGAGCGCATTATTGGCAAGCAGTTGAGTTTATCCATATCGTGGTATGGGGAGGATTCTGCTCCACCTCTTCATAAAAGTATGGATTGTTCTTACACCAAAATACCATATTTCGGGACCGAAAGCTTCGGTATATGGCGTATTCGTCACTAATTATCACCTTACTCCGCTTTGGGATGGTGTCAAATGTCAGAAGAGCTGCACATGCGTCCATCCTTCGCGTTAAGTCAGTATCCGATAATTCGTTCACACACATTGGTCGGTATGATTGTAATTTTAGGTCTGTTTTCACGTGCTTGAGCCCAATGCCTGAATTGCTGTTGGAAGTCTCTACTCACCTCTTCTATTCTTCTTTCCAGTTCGTGACAAGTTGTGAACCCAACTGCTTGCTATAATGCGCTCTTCGATGGTGTAATCACTTGTATCGGCCATATTGGGTGTTAATTATCAGAAACACACATTAGACATACTAATAAACATCATAAGACTACAAAGACATGTATAACATAGATACTGGTAGGGGGTAACGGAACTTTGTAACCACTCTGTAGAGAGCTTGGTAATTCTGGAAGACAGCCAATACACCATTGTCGAACTCTTTTTTTTTTCTTCTTCTTCACAAACGACGATTTTATGCAGCATTTTCGGAAGGTAATAGAAAAAAAATTCTGAAAAACATAATTTCGACTGTAACCTAACAACCTATCACAATCGAAACTACCATAACCTTAACCAACCCAGTAATGTCTTTGTCGCTGCACATAGACACACTAAACCTTGAACTTATACTGTTTCCAGGGCATCAGGAACAAACAATTTTTTTTTCTTTCATATTTTCGCATGTTTAAGAAATCATTTCAAGAGCTTCTAGCAGGAATTGCCAATGAAATTTGAAGAAAAAAAAAAAAAAAAGACACCATAGCACAATAGGCTGTATACTGTCGTGGCGGTATAAGGAATCTGTGGCCTAACAGTCGTCCGTTAGCAACACCACAGACATGCCACTCACGTACCACTAAAATAGTGGAGTGGGCGTGGCCCCGTCTGAAATCTATAATTTGATTCCATGTATCACGACGAGAAGCACCACTTTCAGTGTCTACCACCAGTGGCGAAGCCAACCACTCAGATTGTCTGCAGTGCCACTATTCTGTGGCTGTGTCTGAAGACCCTCATTTACATGCATTGTTTATAAGTGGCAGTGCTTCTAAAAGTGACCTCGTCTGAAGGGGCTCTAACATTTCAATTATGTTCATATCCCTTGATTGCTAGATTTATCACTTCATTGTTGATGAATTGGACGTACGTCTGAAGTCAAATAGTGAACTATGAATTAGTTTAAAATGATCCAAATAATAATTTAGTTGTTTATAGGCTATGTTACAACTGCAACAATTCTAGAGATCATTGGAACCTAGGTCTATAACTCTGTATATCATTAGCCTTAATGATCATATTAAGGAGAATATATGGGCCAAAACAAGAAAAGGAAGAATGGAGAATAAGATTTAATAAAGAAATTTATGAGTTATACAAAGAAGTTAAACTATCTGTATTCATTAGATTAAAGAGACTCCAGTGGGCTGGGCATGTGGTTAGGATGGGGGAAGAAAGAGCTCCAAGAAAAGCATTGGAACACACAATTTGGGGGAAGGGAGGTAGAGGAAGACCGAGAAATAGATGGGAGGACGCAGTGCTAGAGGATGCAAGGAGCCTGTTAGGTATAGGAAGTTGGAAAACAAGGCCAAGGAACAGAGGAATGGAGGCGAAGATTGAAGAGGCCAGGATTCAATTTGGACTGTAGCACTAAGGAAGAAGAAGAAGTCCTAATGTTCTCTAGAATTGTCTAGGTCTACAATTGAAGAGTGTGATTCCAAAACTCGCTCAGTCCACTTGTTTATGTTTATGATTTATACATATATAGCCTATGATTATGTTAAGAGACCTCTGTGATTATATTTTAAGCTTGTTTTCTTCCAAAACAATGCCAATCCTTGTCTAAAAGTTTGTGTTATTGTGCATGTCACTTGAAAACTCTCAGTCCGTGCACTGGTGGATAAAAAAACTAGCTCAGTCTTTTCATAAAATTATATTTAATGCGTTTTGGGATCACACTCTTCAATTTTGTATATCATTAGCCCCAGTGATCTCTAAAATTGTTGCAGTTGTAACAGATAATACTTCGCTGATGACATCCATTTTTCCTAAAGCTTGGAACAATGCCTTTGTATGCCCTATATCCAAAGTTAAAATGCTGACTACCCCAACGACTATCGACCTATTAGTATTCTACCTACCTTATCGAAGGCGTTAGAGAGAATAGTACACAGACAACTCACTGACTGCCTAAACCAGGTATGAATTCCTGGACACATATCAGTCAGGTGTTCAGACTCGACACAGTACAGCGACTGCACTGTTGGAAGTAACAGAAGACATCCGAAAAGCTATGGACATATGTAAACTTAAAATACTGACACTACTAGACTTCAGTAAAGCGTTCGACACTGTAAATATCGACTTACTGACGAGAAAATTACGATCACTCCAGCTATCACAAAACACAGTTTCTTGGTTCTCCTCTTATCTCAGCAAATGTCAGCAGTGTGTTTCCATTGGAAGTCGAACTTCCTCTTGGCATATCGTTGATTCTGGAATCCCACAGGGATATGTTCTATTACCACTATTGTTCACTGTTCACGTAAATGACATCCCTTTGACTCTACAGCACTGTAAGCATCATCTTTACGCAGACGATTTACAAATCTAGGCCTATATGCATACAACCCCTGACTCACTCAATGACGCAATACACAATCTTAATGAGGACCTTGAATCTATATCTGCATGGGCCAGAAAGTTTGGTATGACTCTCAATGCAAGAAAATCATAAGCAATCCTAGCGGGACATCAAGTCTATTATGCAACATTACTTCTGCTCTTCCAGTCAAATTAAACGACACAATAATCACTTATGCTTCCTGTGTTAAAAACCTTGGAGTTTACTTTGATACTAATTTAAACTGGAATAACTAAGTAACTCATATTATCAAAAAAGTGTTTTCCATACTACATTCTTTAAACAGCATTCGAAAATTTCTCCTATTACTCAAA
The DNA here is from genome assembly GCF_040183065.1 of Periplaneta americana. NCBI lineage: Eukaryota > Metazoa > Arthropoda > Insecta > Blattodea > Blattidae > Periplaneta > Periplaneta americana. The sequence goes on from NC_091119.1 coordinate 79,154,344, forward strand.
AAGTACTAGTGGAAACACTTCGATTATTGTGATTTTATACTGACTGACCTCAATGTCAACCAGTCCCAAGGATTACAACGTGTTCATAATTCTTGTGTTCGCTTGATCTGCACTGTCCGTCACGCTGACCACATTACTTCATCCTTCCAAACTCTAAACTGGCTATGGCTTAACGAACGTAGAAATTTTCATTCCCTTGTTCTCCTTTTCCAAGTCCTTCACACCTCTACACCTACCTACCTTGCCTCCGGTTTTAGTTACCTGTCATCATATCATAATCTCTTCACATGCACGCAAAATAGCCGCATACTAGCCATACCAACACATAAGACATCATCGTATTCATCATCATACACAATCTCGCTCTCGCGCTTGTGGAATACCTTACCCAGTGACATCAGAGGTTGTCGGAATTTAGTAGCATTCAAAAACAAACTTATTAAACATTTTCTTACTTTGTAGAGTATGTTTAATTTTTACTTAATAAAAAATTTTCTCTCTTCTTAACTTTTACAATAAACTGTCTAGCCTTTATTAATCAGTTAATTTTTTAGTACTTTGACTTTTATTGTATTTGTAAATTTAACATTAATTGTAATTATAATTGTAATTGTATTCTTAATATTGTAGTTGTAATCCCCTGGTAGAGGGGAAGAGAAGGCCTGATGGCCTTATCTCTACCAGGTTAAATAAATAAATAAGAATAATAAATAATAAACAAATAAATTACTATTTTGATAATTTTAAACTAATTCATAGTTCACTATTTGTCTTCAGATGTAATTCATCAACAAAGATGGAGCTTGAAGTTACATTTTCTGCATTCTCATCTTGAATAATTCCCAGAAAACTTTGGGGAACGAAGTGAAGAGCAGGGTTGAGGGATCCATTAGGACATAAAATAGGTGAAAACGAGATTTTATCATGTTTTGCAGTGTTCCACGGATTTTAAAGTGTACTTAAAAATTAGACAATGACTAAATATTAAGTATTTATTTTCAGCATGGTAAAAAGCCATACATGATATGAAGAAATGGTAAGCAAATTTCAATTCAGCCAACCAATATTAGGTTTTTGGTACTCTATGTGTATGTCTAATGCCTACCCACTTCATTTGCGTGATTCGGGTTCCGCATACTACAGATAGATGGCAGGACTGTGACCTATTTTCAAGTTGCACACTACTTCAGCGGGCCACGTTATGCATGATGTGTATTTGTGAAGAGTTATGTCGTGTACTAGGGTGAGTGTATGTGTAATTGTAGTGTAGGGAATGGATAAAGATGATGATGAGGAAGGGAGAAGGGGAAACCTGGTGCCGGCACATAGCCTACTCCTGTCGAATAGCACCAAGGGGGCTGCCAGGCTTAACATCCCTATCCGACAGACGAATCACTATCAACAGTGACATATTATGCATTCTCTTTATGCACTGTGGAGAGATTTGGGATTAAACCAGGCATATTGGTGCACAGTTTAGTGATTAAAAGTTGTGCACTGCCATTTCTCCTAGTCCTGAGGTAGAAATTTTACATGAAAATTTCTGACCCTGCTGGGAATCGAACCCAGGCCAGCTAGTCTGGAGGCAGATGCGCTACCACAGAGCTAACTCGGCGGACAAGATACTCACTCCATTAAGTGTTAATTTAGAGACTGATAACGTCTGTAAAATGAACTGTTATAGGAATCAATCCTATAAAGTCCTCATGATAATACTGTATTGATTGAATTTGCCGTAACCACGACAACGCATTGTTTAAGTGGCTGTCTTTGTAAAAGTGAAATTGGAAATACATTCTAATAGATAGAAGGCCATGGCTTGCCAATATGAATAAGTATTGAAAATAAGATTGAATTTTAATTTAATACTAGTTTTACTGTAGAAACCATTTTACGGAATGAGTACCAAAAAGTACTGTATGTAATAAGAAGGCCTACGTGAAACCTTCAGTGACCTCGTGTGTTATTACTAGACATCGGATTTTTAGGCACTAAAAATTTCAGTTTTAGGCGCCTAAAATAAGCTCAAAATTTGTAAAATTAGGCTCTATTTTAATGAAAATAGGCATTTTAGGCACATCAAGGTATCATACTTATTTCTTTCACTGAAATTTTTAGTTATACACTAAAATACGCACAAAAAAGTATATTTAAACATTAAAAAAGAATACTATATTATATTTATAAACAGAGCTGCACAAATTTAATATATTGAAACTAATGAAATAATGATTATTGATATCAAGATTACTCATTTTAAGTTATTGAAATTCAGTTCCATGCTCAGACTTTATTATAATTATCTGCACAGTACACCACCAGAATTTTTTCTAAATTCTCCACAGTTAACATTTGCCTTTTGTCACTGAGAATCATTTTGAAAGCAGAAAAACTTCTTTCAACCGAAACTGATGTGAGAGGCGCAAATTTTAAATTAGGTACAATAGAAACATCAATACTTACTGGAACATTTACACTTTCCCCCGATATCACTCTTGATACTTTTTCCAACAATGAAAATCCTACATTCTTATTTAATACGTTGTCCCACTTATTTTTAACTTTTTTCCCAATTTCGCCCAAAGCAGAATGTATGTTCACTTGAGCTTCCTTTACTATTGCTATTTGGCTACAAAGAGATTGTTTTTCACGTTCTAATTGTTCAATGCTTGCAGGTATGAAAGAAAAGTTTGATGTTATGTAGGCAATATCGTTTTTCACTCGTGAGTCATTCAGACAATCTTTCACTGCTTTCACACACGCTGCACTATCAGTTTCAGGTAATTTATCAATAACTGTGACCACTTCTTTAAAATTCTTAGAATAATACACCACTGACTGAATCCAGGTTCCCCATCGTGTAACAACCGGCTGAGGTGGGAGTGGGATATCTGGAAAGTTCTCTCTGAATATTGAAATCCTGGATGGGGCTTTACAAAAACATTTTTTTGTGTTAGAAATAAACGAATTGACAAGAGGAAATTCATTCCGGATTGTTTCAGAAACCCTGTGAAGCTAGACAGGTTACATGCGTGAGGTTAGGATAAAATGTTTTAAGAAGTGGAGCTGCAGCAACCATGTATGAGGCAGCATCAGTACAAAACAACAAACCTTTAGAATCGTCTATATTACCTGAGTATAAAGACTGTAGGCCTTTATTTACAAAATAAGCAATGGCTTGGCTATTCACTTTCGAAAGTTCCTTAACACATACGAGGTGTGGAATCGAAGGTCCATTAGGACTAAGTTTTCCTACTACCATATTTGCTATATACCTATTCATAGAATCTGAGGTTTCATCCACAGAGACCCATATGTAAGAATCACCTATATCCTCCCAAATGGAAGCTAAAGTTTCATTGTATATTCTGTCTAAGTAATTTTTTCTTAGGGTCGACTCAGATGGGATATTTTGTTTGCAGTATTTTTGTAAAAACTGTCTTAAAACAGGATTTTCAATTGCATTCCAGGGAATGTTAGCAGCAACAAACGCTCTGGTTAAATCAGCATAGAAATTGCTGCTGAGATTGGATGAAGTAGGCTGTGGTAGTAAAGTTTGTTGCAGTTGATTTTTCTGCTGAGCTTTAGCCTTATGAGCCGCTCCTTGCACATGCTGCTTTAGGTGGCACTTCTTTTCTTGCGAAATCTAAAAATGTAAAGTAAACTGAATTAAAATAAAATCCTAATTGTTGTATTGCCGTATTTCTATCACAAAGTTAGTGGGTTCGAACAATCAAAATTTTAATGACCTGCAAATACTTTAACTATCGCAATTTAAAAGGTTAAAGTGTAGTGGTCTTAAAAAGAATTATACCTCAGGATAGCTCAGTCAATGTATAAATATTATTGGCCTACTCATTAAAATTAATAGAATGTATATATTTCAACTATTGTTACATACCTGTTTGCTACAAATCTTGCAGAATATTATTTTTCCATCATAAGTGAATTCTGAATATTCTGTTAGCCATTGCCAGATCAATGTAGATTTTGCACTTATATTTTTCGGCATTATCGCGTTAAACTTCACAGGAAAACGTCCTACCGCTCAAAACTTCTCAACACAAATAAGGTGAGGGAAAGAGCAACTGTTAACGAGCATTCAAATGAACCGTTGTTATTGAGATTCAATTGGACAAAAATACAAAGTTCCATTTATTGTTGCATTTCCTGGTAGTGTTAACACTAGGAGGGCCATTCTTTTAAATATTTTGTAACGGTTTACCCTACTAATTCGCAGTTTTACGACTTTTCACAAATATTTCAAAAACACTCTTTCTCCAAAAATTGTGATTTTATGACACAGCTAATCGGTTTCAGACCGAAAACAGTCATTTTTATAGTATAGTACCGTATATCTCTGAATCGGTAGCAGCACATGTTGTGATTGTAGCCTGCTTCAAAACTAAGGTTGGTTCTTTGTCGGCATTTATGCCTCCGAACATGTTAAATTCGGTGAAATCTATTGCGAGTGTCGTGAGATTCAAAACATTTTGTTTCCTTTATCAATGGTTTCATGGCCGGTGTGAAGCAGACTTTCCACTTTTTAAATGCCTTAAATTTCGCAGTGAATGCATGTATAAATTATAAAAAGTAACAGTAAAATGCGAAACTTTACAGTGAGTTAGGCATTTTTAGGCGAATATTAACAAATTAGGCTCTAATAACCGTTTTAGGGCATTTTAGGGCACTATAAAACTCTTTGAATACCTTTCAATTTCCATGAAACACAAATATTAATAATTATTTTTACTTTTCTCCTAAAGAAACAAAATAGGCATTTGCCCTAGAATCCGATGTCTGGTTATTACGGACTTGGCTTACGCCTCGTCTATAAACATCATTACTCGTCTGTCAAAGATATGTTTCACGTACTAGTTACATAAATGACTAACTATTAGAGACCTGTTCAACCTGGGCCACATTAAGCAACTTATCTGACAAAAACATGAATTATAATTACTGGGCCACAAAACAAAAATTTAAATTCACAGGCCTCTGTGTAAATGAAGAATGTTATTCCAAAACTTGCTCGGTCCATTTGACCATTTTTATGGTCTATATATAATATGATTTTATTTAGACCTCCATCATTATATTTGAAGCATCTTTTCTTCCAAAACAACGTCAGTTCTTGCCTAAAAGTTGGTGTTATTGTGCATGTCACTTGAAAACTCACTCAGTCTGTAGATCAGTGGATAAAACAACTAGTCCAGTTCTTTCATAAAAATAGCAAACGCATTTTGGGCTCACACTCTTCAATTGTAAATTGATATATGATAAAATGTTAGGTTACTGCTGCTTTCTTATACAATCTAATAACATTTTACCTTTTTAATATGTTAGTCCGAACAAGGATAATGAGCCCGATGTTCACTTGTGCCACTGTTACTGTGAACAAATTGTTGTCCTCCTCACCCTTAGTGACAAGTAGTCCCACTGTTATTGACAAGGTAGGTTTTGATGAGGAGATAGATTAATGATAAGTACTCCCATTGTCAATGATAAAGTTAGGTATGGTTTGATAAGGAGATAGATTAGTGACAAGTAATCCTACTGTCACTGACAAGGTTAGGGTTTGAATAGGAGATATAATGTACAGAGCAATCCATATAAACCTCTACAGTTTTAATGCGTTATAATTTCCGTCTGGAAGCTAGTATAAACTTGAAATTGAGTTTAATGATCTCAATTGCTCTGGGAGAATCTATATTGGTACCCTTACTATTCATTGTTGATTCATGACTATTATTGACTGTTAGTAATTAGTTCGCAGTCTCTAGTTTTTGCAGTCATAATACGAATATGCAGTTTTCAATTTGACATCGTGTTTTTATTGTGGAAATGTTTGAAAGACAAAATCCTTGATTCAAACACAATGGACATTTTGAAGAGAATTTGGTGTGTGCAATATTCCAACCAGGCCAACAATTTAATCGATGACAAGAATGGAGACAACTGGCTTGCTCCTCAGTGAGAGTAGAAAAAAATAGACCTGCAATGGTTCGAGATTGTGTTGATGATGTTCAAGGACGTTTAGTGAAGTCACCAAAGAAATCATTGCACTGATTGAGCCAGGAGACAGGCTACTCATGCCTTATGTCTAACGATTCCATGAAAATTATAGTCAACTTCTTCTTCAGTGATCATCTAATCTCAAAATATCTGTGGCCTTCCCAGATCACCTGACCTAATCTCTCTGGACTTCTTCTTACGGGCTAACTTAAGGACAGAGTATACAAGAATAGATCACGGTCACTGCTGAACTCCGTGAGAGCATTTAGGAATGAAATCAGCAACATCGATGAGGATACACTTCAGAGAATGTCACAGAATATGGTGCGATGAGTACAATTATGTATGGATGCAGGCGGAAGACATTTTCAACATTTATTCTGAGGAATCTCCTACAGTTACTCTGTATTGCAAAATAGATTGCACACGTTTGCTATTATTGGTTCGGAAGTTATAAGTCATTCAAATTGTAAAGGTTTATATGGATTAATCTGTATTAGTGACAAGTAGCCCTATTGTCAGTGGCAAGGTTAGGTAGGGTTTGATGAGGGGAAAAATTAGTGACAAGTAGTGTCTCTGTCAGTGATAAGGTTACACAGAATTTGATGAGGAGCTAGATTAATGACAAGTGCTTTGCATAACACTGACACAAGTGAATATCTGACTCATTCCTGTTTGGTAAGAAGTGTGGATAACAACTTCTGTTCTATTAACATCACTCCAGTTATCTTTTTCAGTGCCACCATTTTCCCGGGCATGTAACTGGACATTTATTCCAATCATTAATATTAATTATTTTAAAATTTCTTTAAATCATTTTTTGTTTAATTTCCATTGAAGAATTTGTGAGATTGATGTTCTTAAAGTTGCACTTTTGTGGTTTATTTGCAAACGTTTCTCTTAATATGTCTTTTCACAAAAAATAAAACTTAGGAATCTTTTGTATTTCTAGATGTTCCAGATGTTAGTTTTGAAAGCGATTCCACAGATTCCGAAGATGATTCAGATTGGAAAGAGGACAATGATGCAGGACGCTCCCCTTGCCTGTTCTGCTCGAACATATACAGTACCATATCTGAAGCTATCTCTCACTGTTGTATTGATCACAATTTTGATCTGGTAAAGCTCAAATCACGCTTCAATATGGACTGCTATGACTATATCAAACTTGTGAATTATATTCATAAGCATAATCCTGATGCCTCACTCATGATGAATACAGAAGAACCTCTGTGGGAGAGTGAAGAATATTTAAGACCAGTCAAACCTGAAGATCACTGGTTGATGTTTGGTAAGAAGAAATGAAGTTATATGCTTTTGTGAGATACATGGTCGTTTCTTATATAATCCTTTGTTGTGTTCCTAAGAATCACTGCTGTATGGAATTTATTGGTTGGCGAAAAAAATTTGTTTGGAGCAGAATACTGAAAAGTTGTACATTTCTGTAATTACTAGACCACTGATCTTAAGATAGTTACCTATTTTCTGACTTTGAGAATATAATAATAACATGAAGACAAATTCTCATGTTTCATGAAAAATAATTAATGCAGTTTAATTGTACCCAGAAATGCCCTAGTTATTAGCTTGTATTTAAAGGTTTCAGAACCTAAAAATTATATTTTAAATATTTGTAAATTATATTGGTAATTCTTGTGTCTTTGGATCACTAACACCATCCCCACTCCAGACTAACACCATAGAATCTTTGCTAGTACGCAGTTGATTGTTGTTGTTTGAACTTTAGGCTGCATTGTGTATTTCAATTTATTTAGTAACATTGCGACAGAATTATTTATAATACTAAAAGAAAAGTTACTTCAGAGTACTATTGTATGACAGTGGCTTGCTGAATTTTCACAGAACTGAAAAGTTTGGATTCTAGTAGAAAGTTAAATATTGTTGCGAAGCATTTTCTAATACAGATGGATCCCAACTTACTTAGGTGGATCGTTTCACAGAATGTTACTAATTTGTAATTATCTATGTATATTCGTTCATATCATACTTTCACTTTCAACACAATTTCACAACAGATACACTTATTATTCTCTCCAATTTTTTGTAACTTGCAGTTGCAGTAAACTTCAGAAATATTTTGGAACTTTGCATGATTAATTCTGTAGTGCTCGAGAAAAGTGGCACAAGTCAAAAATGTTAATTTTAGAGAAGGAAAAAAAACTGTCTTCAAACTGGTTTATGTCGATTTGATTTTCTTCTGTATGAATTATTGTAATGGGAGAAATACTTAAGTCTCTTTACCCAAGCGAGTAGATGTTCCTTAAGTTGTCAATAAATTATTTTAAAATGTTTGCGGAAACTGACTTATGCCACTTTTCCCAAGCACTGCAGAATTTACTTAGGCCTAAATTATATGATAATTTATACAGTTTCACTATTAACATGATTTCACAATAAGCACATCTAATATTCCCTCCACTCATTTGTAACTTGCAGTTGCAATAAACTTCAGAAATATTTTGGCACTTTGCATGATTAATTTACTTAGTCCTAAATTATATGATAGTTTATACAGTTTTACTTTTTGACATGGTTACACAATAAGCACACCTAATATTCCCTCCACTTATTTGTAACTTGCAGTTGCAATAAAATTCAGAAATATTTTGGAACTTCGCATGGTTAATTTACTTAGGTCTAAACTCTAAATTATGTGGTAGTTTATACAGTTTCACTTTTAACACAGTTTCACAATAAGCACATCTAATATTCCCTCCACTTATTTGTAACTTGCACTTTCAATAAACTTAAATATTTTGGTACTTTTCACATGATTAATTTATTTAAGCCTAAATTTTATGTACTTTCCTCGACAATGGTTTTAAGTACAGAACTTTTTCCTAATTTTCAGAAATTCCTTTGATTTTCGGCAGTAGTTACTTATGTAAGATCTTAAGAACTTTCTTAACAGAATATTACAGTACTCAATTTCTTCACATGGTTTTCATCTGTATTGATAGTACTGCAAATACTCTGCAAGCTCTGCTGAAAAAATTCTCTCAGTTTCAGAAGAGGTTTTTCATGTGTGGAGATGTAAGGATCACCTATCTCAGTGGCAAAGTGTATTGTTGCCACAAAATTCTCAGTAGGATAGAAAAACCCACCACGATCAATATTTTTTAAAAGTGACAGTATAGAAATGTCATATCTGTCTGAAGCAAATGTAGATTCACAAGTGTCATTCTGTGTTTGGTTCAAATAACTAGCTATGACTGATCGTGTGGCATATTTTAACATTGTGTCTAGATTGTTTCCATCACTTTCAAGTAACTTCAATTGAGGTCCAAGTAACATGTAGAGTTACGTGTCTTTTTTGGTTGGTGAAATTATATTATATTTCTGTTGCGGTGTTTAACATTTTGTCATGATGGTGAAAATTCCATTTCAAAGTCCAACAGAGTTTGCATTCAGGGATGCAGAAATAATTCCAGTTGCCAAAATTTTTTGTATAGCATTGTATATACAACTGTATTCGTTTGATCATTGCTTCCTCCTAGTCTTCTAACTGAACTGAACAATATTTCTGTTTGGTTACTTGAGAATTTTCTTGTGAAAACAAATTAGGATCCAGACTTCAGCAGATATCTAATGCCATACACTGAACTGAGATGGTGGTTAACACACACAGTACTACCTACCTATCTGCATTGATTTGTCAGTCTAAAACTGTCTCCAGAAAATGCTAAAAACCCTATATTTTATAACAATTTATGGAGTATCAATTATCGTGAATGTTTGATTAAAATTTGTAAAATACTTTGTGAAAGCATATCAGAGGAACAATATACATAAAAACTAGTTCCATTTCAAATAGCCATAATTGAGAAATGAGAGAGAATGTTTTTTCGTGAATGATTCAGCATTTGAAATTAAAATGTTTACGTATTATTGAAATGATGGCGTGAAAATCCTCTTTGAGACTGTAACAGACCTTACAAAGAAGTAAAACAAGGCAAGCAATGGAAGGGTACAAAAACAAAAGGAGAATAGAGAAGAAAAATGGGAATTTTAAAATAACCAAGTAAAAGAAATAAAGGAGAATAGAGATAAAAAGAAAATTAGGAAATTTTTTAAAATGTGGAGTGTTGTTTCAAATCGTATTAAATAATCCTCGGTCGAAATTTAGTTTGAAGCGATTTTGCATAGCTGAGACAGTATTCTTTAAGACCCTGATCTCATATTGGAGCAATTCGTATTCTTTCCCGCCTTTTTTCTATGATGAAAATTATGTGTTGGATCAAATCGTATTATGTACAACTCCCATGATGTGTCGGATAAAATCATATTATGTACAACTTTCATTAGTTAAAATCTTAAATAGACAGCGTTGGCCAGTATCTCCCCGCCATTATTGAGTTTCCCACTGTTTTACAACATTGTGATTATGAAGGTATGTACAATAGCAAAATCTATTAAGAGCAGTAAGGGAATCAGAGAGAGGAGAGATGGTGCCCGAAAGAGAGCACTGTATTAACTAAGAAGAGGGAAGTAGTGTAATTTATCTCTAAATTAAGAGCAAGTGGTCCACACCTGTGGAGTAACGGTGAGCATGTCTGGCCGCGAAACCAGGTGGCCTGGGTTTGATTCCCGTTTGGGGCAAGTTACCTGGTTGAAGTTTTTTCCGGGGTTTTCCCTCAACCCTATATGAGCAAATGCTGGATAACTATCAGTGCTGGACCCCAGACTCATTTCACCGGAATTATCACCTTTACTTCATTCAGACGCTAAATAACCTCAGATGTTGATAGAGCGTCGTAAAATAACCTACTATAAGATAGAGCAGGGGAATCACATTACAATAGAAATAAAAGTCAGAGACTTTATTTGGCTTTCGACTTAAATATTACAGAGCTCTTCAAAATGTACAATTAAAGTGTTAATACCCGACTTAAGGTAAAAAGATTGTTTTTTTTTTTTTTTTTTTCAAATATTTCTCGGGCAGAATTCAATAGGCTATAGGATATTGTACACCGGCCAATGATGAATGCAGTTATTGCGCACACATGCAGTTCCCAATAAGAAACTGCGATGATACACTGAAAAAGACTAGGCTCTTAGTCGATTTAGGCGCACATAAGCTTCGTGCCGATACGTTCCATAAAATTATGAAAACAGAACCTAATGAGACACAGTCATTTTGTTTCGACTTACAGCAACTGCAACCGCTCTCGAAACTCAGCATAGGTGAAGTATATTATTCAAGACAATTAGCTTTCTATACTCTCTGTGTAACTGATAAAGCTTCACAGAAGCCAAATTTATTTACATGAAATGAAGCACAGGCTGGGCGGGCGCTATTGAAGTGGCATCTTGTATCACTACATTTATCAGTGAATTTAATTTCAACAGTTCACCAAATGTATTAGGCTGTTTGCCGATGAATGTGGTGGACAAAATAGCATGCATGTTGTACATGCTCTTGGTCTTTGGCTCCAAAGAAAAGCACGTCCTCAGGTTTCTGAAAATCTGTTAGTTTTTCTGGTAAGAGGCCATTCTTTTCTACCAGCTGACAGAGCCTTTGGGCTAGTAGAAAAAGTTTTGCGTAAGAAGAATGAAATTCTTACTCCTGAGGAGTATAAGGCGATACATGAAACAGTGGGGACAGTAAAATATTTAGGCACAGATTGGCATCTCAGGGATTTCAAGCTCTTGGCTAATGAATTTCATAACCTCAGTGGCATAAAAGAAATGAAAAGAATAATGCTAAAGAAATGCAAGAAGAATGGGAAAGTGAATGTCATTTTCAAAATGGAACCTACATACCGATGTGACAATCCATCTAAGTCATGTGCTAGTCTGATGAAATGTGGTATGTTCATGGATCATGTCAAAGTACCTCCGAAAGTCACCACCTTGAGATCAATCAGTGATGCCAAAAAATCTGATTTGAGAAACCTACTCAATAGTAGATTCGGAGACAATTGGAAAGAGGTTGATTCAGTGAAATTGTATGATTTTGTTATTAATACAAATCAGATTAGTGAAAGTTAAAACATGAGAATGAAGAATGTTATTGTTTGCATGAAGAATCACGTATAGGTAGAATTTAAAATGTTAATGAAATTGTGTGTGCAATCTAATACATTTTCCAGTGTTCACGCCACATTTCATAAATTTGTTACAAAGCTTACTTACTTAAATACTGTAATACTGTATTTTAATACAAATCTTTATAACATATTTTTTATAATTTTATTATAAAGCTTACAAAAATATGCAATATTGTAATACAAATGTTCACACGTTTCGTGATTTTGTTATTAAAGCTTACTTAGATATTGCAATAATTAATACAAGTGTTTACACCATATTTCATAATTTTGTTATAGAGCTTAATAAAATACTGAAATGTAAGGATTAAAGAATAAAGTATACAGGGTGGGCACAAAGTCCCATTACTCCATATTATTGTGTGTCATGAGAATAATGGGGAACATACTGACTCTTTAGATACTTAGGTATACACAGTTAGTGTACAGTGGTTATTTTGTTTGTATGTTTGAATTATGACCAGAATTACATCAATAGTGTGCATATTTGAGGTATTTAAGATATTTAAGGGGGTAACGGAACTTTGTGCTTACCCTGTAGATGCCATAATTATTTAAAATTTATATTCAATGTGAGTTAGAGATCGACCCGGGTGGCCGCACGATCCAAAGTATGTCTCTTTAGGCAGCTCCGTTCGAAGGGTTGCAGGTAAGAAACTCGCCGTTCCTTATAACTATTTTCCAGCAGAAAGCAATAAAAACTATTGATGTATCGTCCTACATAGTATGCTGCTGTAAGAACCACAGGAAAAACTGACAAATGACAGGGCACAATTCAGCGTGGTTTATAGATGCAAATCGTATTATGTCACAAAATCGCTTCAAAACATATTAAATCCACTGTGTCGGTGCAAAATGTAGTAAGTGCAAACTTCAATTGACAATATCATGCATTAGATTAAACAATCAGTGTCAGTGTTTATTACATTTGGTGTCATTTCACAATGCCTCAAAAGTGACATTAAGATATTTAAAATTTGTCCATTATCTTAGCCGTGAAACATTTTTTACGTTTCCTGTAAAATTTGTTTTTCTGCATTTAATACGATTTGAAACGACACTCCACAAATGAAAGTAGGAAAACATATAAATCAAGACTTGAAATTTGTAAAGATAATGAAAGAAATATAGTAACACAAAAGGATTAGTGTCTTGAGAAGATGAAGGAAGTTTCATGATAATATTTTAATGGTGGTAATGAAGTTCATAGAGTTTTAACAGAAGATGAAATATATTACATATCATATGATATTTGTGCAAGTAATTTTATTGATGCAAACCCTCCCCCAACAATAGAAGAGATTTGGAAAGGAATGGAAGAATTAAGAAATAATAAAGCACCAGTTATTGATGATATTTTGGCAGAATTACTGAAGAATGGAGGGCGGAATTTAATATTATTGTTTTATGAATTGTTTCAACTAATATGGTTCAGAGAAGAGATCCCAGAGGAATGGAAAACTGGGGTGATTTGTCCACGATATAAAAAAGGAGACCCTCTGGAATGTAAGAATTATAGAGCAGTTGCATTACTTTCGACTACTTATAAATTGTTCTCAAAGATTCTGTATTTGAAAATAAGCCTTATGCAAGGAAAATAATTGGAAATTATCAATGTGGTTTCCAACAAAGAAAAAGTACAACTGATCAAATTTTCACGCTGAGAAATTTTTAGAAAAAACTAAAGAACAAAACATATAAACACATATCTGTTCATAGACTATAGATCACCATATGATAGTATAAAAAGACAGAAACTGTAGAGGCAGTGGAAGAATTTGAGACACCATAGAAACTTATTAAGGTAGATTGAGCCACTAGGAAAATAGTAAATGCCAAATCAGAATCCAAACAGATATGTCTGAAACACTTCTAATTAAAAAGGGGCTGAGACAAGGAGACTCTCTATCATGTCTACTGTTTAATCTGGCTCTGGAAAAAGTAATAAGCGATGTGGGCATCCAAACAAGAGGGACCATAAGTCAGTACAGGTACTAGCTTATGCAGATGACATCGACATTATTGGCAGATGAGGGAGAGACATAAAAAGAACATTTGTGGCACTAAAAAGCCCAGCAGAGAGAATGGGATTGGAAATAAATGAAGGAAAAATGAAATGTGTGATAGTTAATGACAAAAACAAATACACAAATGAAGGCTTCCTAAAAATAAATGATAAAAAATTTGAGAAAGTAGATAATTTCGTATACTTAGGATCCTTAATGAATAATACTAATGATATTAAAGAAGAATTAAATAGAGGAATACAGTGCCAAATCCAAAATACTCACAAGAGAAACGACATTAATAAAACTTGTACTGACATATTATGAAGCAAAGACATGGGTATTGTCTGTGGGCGATATGGCTAGATTTACAGAGAGAGGCAAATAAGGTACAACAGAGAACTCTACCAACTATATGATTCCTCAGACATTATTACGGATATTAGAGTGGCAAGACTGAGATAAGCTGTATATGTTCAGAAGAAGGAGAGAGGGGATATGGTGAAGCGGATAATGGAGAATAGAAGAAATGTTGGGAGAATGAAACTGAGATGGATGGATGGGGTCAAGGAGGATGTGAAACGGTTGGGTACCAAGAATTGGTGGCAGGTCGCCAGAGATAGGGATGCCTGGAAATCAATTTTGAGGGATGCTTGGCCCTCTTTGGGCTGTCAGGCCAATGATGATGCTGATGATGATGACTGTAATAGACCACTAATACTTACTTTTTCTGGAAGATGATGACAATGAATATTGCATTGATTTGTGAATAAAATAATACACAGAATTGATTTGAGATTTAATTAATTTACTTGTGTAATGAGTACATAAACGTTATTAGTTTTCTTTTGCTATAACAGTTGTTTTGTCACATCTATATGATGTTTTTAAAATCATATTATAGTCTCTCTGTAATCAAACCATAACATGTTAAATCAATAATTTTTTATTCTTTTTCTATAGAGACATTATTTCTGAGTTTTCTGAACTGGTTGTTACTAACATTGCTTTCACAATCCTTTATTCTTTGTTGGGGTCTATAATTTTTATTTTGTAGAAGACTACATTTCTTGCTGGTACCAGTATTAATTTCAAGGAGAGAATGGAAGAAGAGGAGGAGGAGGAGATGGAAAATTAAAGTTTGTCTTGTACAATACTATAACTACTTAAAGATCAGCCAACCAGAGAATGTGTCTGACAGTTCTGTGATGAACAAATGGAAGATCATACCTCATTTTTGAAACCACTCTCTGAAATTAGGTTAGATTCTCATGGCAACGTAACATTTTGACAAATTTCCACCAATAGTACATCAGATTTTAATAAGTATACTTACCAGTGCATACTGAAACTGCATTATTGTGATTGCTCCACATGATACCTTTCAACCACATTCCCTTGCAAGCTGAGATTTATTCATGTGAAGAAAAGTAGGCTCGTTAGTTGATATCATTATATTAAATAAGTATGCCTAGGCACTCTAATGCTGAGGAAATTATAGTCTCTTTTCTGTCAGCATTACAAATACAGTGTTTTAGCAAATGACCAGAAGTAGGTACTCCCTTATCTTATACATTAACTGCAGTGATTGCTGAAAGCTGAATTATAGTTTATGTTGTACTGGTATCTTATTATTTTGAGTAGTACTCCTGTTATGTATCTTAGGGTGTATAGTTGTTTCTTTGTTGTAAATCATAGTGTTGTTATTTTATTTATTTATTTATTTATTTATTTATTTATTTATTTATTTATTTATTTATATATTTTTGCAGATTTTGAAGACATAGAAGTGCCTTGTCCAGGTCCAGAAAATTCTAGTAGCAGTGGTTTCCATGTGAATGCAGAGGATGGGCGTGTTACACTTTCTGAACAACATTTTGCAGAATTGCAAGGAAGAATTAATTATCTTTCATCTCAAGTAAATAATTAGCTTCTCTCAACTTCTTTGTTCAGAATAGTAGTGATTTTCCATTTAAGTTAGAGATAATTTGTAGCAATGCATGTATACTGATGGCATACTAGAAACCTCTCTGAACATCGTAGCTTAATTTTAAGACCAATTTAAAACAAATCTATAAAGTAGCTCGCAAGTAGAACGCAGAATTACGTGCAAAATTTAAGTTATATATGACATTTTAAGTCAAATTTAAAATAAATCTATAAAGTAGCTCGCAAGCAGAATGCGGAATTATATTGTTGTAAAAGATTTCACACCTTGTATTGTGGGTCCCAATCACCACGACATGGTGCGTCCTCAGAGGAGACAGCCTCCAGATATGAAGGGTAGTTGCGAATATATTAAATAAGCAATCATGGACAGCCAATAAGAGGTAGTCCTCCAGCTTGAGGGTTGGGCGAAGGGATGACAAACCATCACTGTAAAAAACAGCTTGTTGTGAAACCAATACAATAAGCCTCGGAATGGGACTAATTCTCTGGCATGACAACAGCAAAGGAAAGGTTAAGAGATTTGGTACTTGGAATGTAACTAGTCTTTATAGAACAGGAGAGGTAATATTAGGAAAAGAACTGGCTAGATATAGAATAGACTTTGTGGGAGTACAAGAGGTTAGGTTAGATGGGAATGGCATATCACAAATAGGAGATTACTTTTTGTATTATGGGGAAGGAAACAATAATCACCAATTAGGAACAGGATTCTTTGTTCATAAAAGATAAAATCAGCAATAAAAAAGATCGAATTTATCAGTGACAGGTTATCATATTTAGTACTTATGGGTAGGTGGTGCGATATTATAGTTATAAATACTCATGCCCCTACAGAAGAGAAAGACGATCATATAAGTTAAAGGATAGCTTCTATGAAGAATTGGAACACACTTTTGATAAGTTATCTAGATACCACATGAAAATTTTATTGGGGGATTTCAATGCTAAAGTCGGACGGGAGGATATTTTTAAACCGATATTGAAAAAGAGTGCCTACACGTAACTAGTAATGACAATGGAGTTAGGTTAGTCAACTTTGCGACATCAAAAAATTTAGTTGTCAAAAGTACAACATTCCCCCATAAGGGTCCACACCTGTGGAGTAATGGTCAGCGCATCTGGCTGCGAAACCAGGTGGCCCGGGTTCGAATCCCGGTCGGGGCAAGTTACCTGGTTGAGGTTTTTTCCGGGGTTTTCCCTCAACCCAATAGGAGCAAATGCTGGGTAACTTTCGGTGCTGGACCCCGGACTCATTTCACCGGCATTATCACCTTCACATCATTCAGACGCTAAATAACCTAGATATTGATACAGCGTCATAAAATAACCTAATAATCGAACCCCCCCTAAGGATATACATAAATATACTTGGACTTCTCCAGATGGATTGACACACAACCAAATAGATCACATCTTGATAGATAAATGGAAACATACTAGTATAGTAGACATTCGAACTTTCAGGGGGGCAGACTATAATTCTGACCATTATTTGGTAATTGGAGAATTAAGAGAAAGACTATCAGTAGCCAAGTGAGTAGAGCAACAAGTTAATATTAGTAGATTCAATATTCTGAAATTAAATGACGAGGAAACTAAGCAACATTATCAGGCCGAAATTTCAAATAGGTTTGCCACTTTAGGAAGTTCCGACGAAGATGAGAAAGAGTTAGATGTTAATAACATGTGGGAAAATATCAGAGATAGTATCAAAATTGCAGCTGAGCAGAGCATATGTTATTATGAAACTAAGAAAAAGAAACCGTAGTTTGATGAAGATTATTGCATGGTAGTTGAAAGAAAGAAAGAAAGAAAGAAAGAAAGAAAGAAACAGGCAAAATTGAAATTCTTACAGGATCCAGTTGAGGAAAATAGAGATAATTATATCAATGAAACACGGGAAGCAAGTCGTAATTTGGGAACAAAAAGAGAGATTACTTGAAGGAAAAACTGAATGAGGTAGAAACAAATAGTAAGAATAAAAACATTCAGGATTTATATAAGTGTATAAAGGAATTTAAGAACGGATATCGGGCAAGGGTAAATGTGATCCACGATGATAGTGATGACTTGCTTGCAGACTCATTCAATCCTGAACAGATGAAAAAACTATTTTGTGCAATTACTAAATGTACATAGGCCAAATAGAAATGATAGGGACGAAATTCAAATACAAACTGCTGAGCCATTTATACCTGAACCCACACTCTCTGAAGTCGAAATTGGGACAGAAAATCTGAAAAAGTACAAGTCTTCAGGTATCAATCAAATTCCAGCAGAATTAATACAAGAGGTTGGAAGCGCATTATCTAGCGAAATTTATAAGCTTGTACTTGCTGTTTGGGAAAAGGAAATTTGCCAGAACAATGGAAGGAGTCCATAATTGTACCTTTTTTTTAAGAAGGGAGACAAGACTGACTGTAGTAACTTTCGAGGAATATCACTTTGGATGACGTCGTACAAAATTTTGTCCAATATTCTTTTGAGAAGATTAACTCCATATGTAGATGAAATTATTGGGGATCATCAGTGTGGTTTCAGGCACAAAAGATCGACTATTGATCAGATTTTTTGTATTCGACAGATATTGAAGAAAAATGGGAGTATTTAAGGGTATGGTACATCAATTATTCATAGTTTTAAAAAGACATATGAGTCTTAAGAGGGAAGTTTTATATAATATTCTTATAGAAGTTGGTATTGTGAAGAAACTAGTTCGATTAATTAAAATGTGTCTCAGTGAAATGTATAGCAGAGTCCGTATAGGCCCGTTTTTATCTGATGCTTTTCCAATTCACTGTGGGCTAAAGCAAGGAGATGCACTATCACCTTTACTTTTTAACTTCACTCTAGAATATGCCGTTAGGAAAGTTCAGGATAACACAGAGGGTTTGGAATTGAATGGGTTAAATCAGCTTCTTGTCTATGCAGATGACGTGAATATTCATTCATTTCATTCATATTGTGCTGCCCAAGGGCAGGTTTTTAACTGCAAACCCAACATTCTCCAGTCTTTCCTATTTTCTGCCTTCCTCTTTCTCTCCTCATATGATCCATATATCTTAATGTCATCTATCTTCTGATATCTTCTTCTGCCCCAAACTCTTCTCCCGTTCATCATTCCTTTCAGTGCATCCTTCAGAAGGCAGTTTATTCTCAACCAGTGACCCAGCCAATTCCTTTTCCTCTTTCTGATCAGTTTCAGCATCATTCTTCCTTCATCAACTCTTTCCAACACAGCTACGTTTCTTATTCTGTTTGTCCACTTGCTCCAACTTTCTCCATATCCACATTTCAAATGCTTCTAGTTGCTTCTCTTCACTTAGTCGCAATGTGCGTGTTTCTGCCCGATTCAATGCTACACTCCACACAAAGCACTTCACTACTCTTTTCCTTAGTTCTTTCTCCAGAGGTCCGCAGAAGATGCTCTTTTTCTATTAAAAGCTTCTTTTGCCATTGGTATTCTCCTTTTGACTTCCTGGCAGCAGCTCATGTTACGGCTTATAGTATATCCCAAGTATTTGAAGCTGTCCACTTGTTCTACTGCCTCATTTAGAATTCGCAAGTTTACTTTCTTTATTTTCCTTCTGACAACCATGGTCTTGTCTTGTTTGCATTTATCTTCATCCCATACTGCTCACAGCTGTCATTTAGCTGCAGTAGCATATTCCTTAGTATCGTCTTCTCTTCTGCTAACAATGCCATATCATCAGCAATCTTATGCACTTTATTCGTCTTCCTCCTATTTTCACCACTCCCATGTTTAGCAAACAGTTCTTCACCAAATCCTCCAAGTAGATGATGAACAGGGTAGGTGATAAAGGGCATCCTTGTCGTACTCCTCTTCCTATTTCACTTCCTTCTGACATTTCTTCTCCTATCCTGACTTTGACTCATTTTATATGAAGGTTACAGAAGAGCCGACGTCAATATGTTAGGAGAAAATCCACAGACTGTTAGGGAAAACACGGAAATTTTAGTTGAAGCAAGTAAAGCAATAGGTTTGGAAGTAAATCCTGAAAAGACAAAGTATATGATGATGTCTCATGACCAGAATATTATACGAAATGGAAATATAAAAATTTAAAATTTATGCTTCGAAGAGGTAGAAAAATTCAAATATCTTGGAGCAACAGTAACAAATATAAATGACACTCGGGAGAAAATTAAATGCCAAATTGTAAAAAATTGTAGAAAATTACAAAATTGTAAAACTGTAAAAATTATAAAATATTGTAAAAATGTAAAAATTGTAATTGTAATATTGTAAAATTTTGATTTGTTCCACATCTTAAAGCTTCATTGCTAATGTAAGATATATGGAATATATTAAATGAAATGAAAAAATAAATATGGGAAATGCCTGTTATTATTCGGTTGAGAAGCTTTTGTCATCTAGTCTGCTGTCAAAAAAATCTTAAAGTTACAATTTATAAAACAGTTATATTACTGGTTGTTCTGTATGGTTGTGAAACTTGGACTCTCACTTTGAGAGAGGAACAGAGATTAAGGGTGTTTGAGAATAAGATTTTTAGGAAAATATTTGGGGCTAAGAGGGATGAAGTTACAGGAGAATAGAGAAAGTTACACAATTTAGAACTGCATGCATTGTATTCTTCACCTGACATAATTAGGAACATTAAATCTAGACGTTTGAGATGGGCAGGGCATGTAGCACGTATGGGCGAATGCAGAAATTATACATATACAGTGAAACCTGTCTAAACCTGTGAAACCTGTTACTTTGTAAAATGGCCGTTTTATCAGGTGTCCGCTTGATTAAGGTTGCGGCTTTTTATGAATCAGAATGAAAATACTGAATTTCATTGACTGTACTGTACGCGTACAACATATTAATGTCAGCCTGTTCCATTCTTGCAACTAGCCTTTTCAAAACTCGCTTGTGGTACCTCAGTTTAAATATCTGGATAATACCTTGATCAAGGGGCTGGAGGTGTGATGTATTTGGGGGAAGAAACACTAATTTCAAGGATCACATTGCAATTTTGTTGTTTAATCTTGGAATTGAAATCGCATAGCTAATTCTCAAACAATGATGATGTCATCCAAGCTTCATTGGCAGTCCACTTCACCCCCAATAAGCCCATGTCAACATTTTGCAAACATCTGGGTTTCAATGATTTCCCTATCATTAAGAGTGGTTATTTTTCTCCTGCAGCATTACAACAAAAGAGCAGGGTTAGTCTGTGTTTTGTCAATTTCCCCCTTTACACTCTTTTTTCTTAAAAATTAAAGTTTTGTTAGGGAGGGCCCTGAAAAAAACCTGTTTCGTCAACATTGCAAATGCCTCAGAGTTCATAATCCGCAAGAATTGAAGGCAGTCTATTTTTTCCATTCTTCAGTAACATTGGTTGCAATGTCACCTCCTTCACCAGACACAGAACGAAATGTAATATTATGCCATTTTATAAAGCACTCTAACCACCCATTACTAGCAACAAAATTGCTTACATTGAGTTCTTTGACAATGTCAAGAGCATTCTCTTGAATCATAGGCCCACTTACTGGCAATTTCTTAGCCCCTGCACACTTGAACCATTTGTAAACGAAATCATTCACATTACTAAACACAGATTCTCTCTTCCTTTTTGGCCACCACGCATATTTTTCTCCTATTCTTTTAATATTTCATCTTTATTCTTAATTATACCGTTTGTGTCCTTCCACATTTGAATATTTCTGCAATTTTTCTCGCAGATGTTCCCTTCTCACTTTCTTCAATCATTTTTCGTCTCACCTCTAAATTTAACACCACTCTAGATTTATTGTTAGACATGATTTCTCTCTCAAGCTAACTTCACAGTTCCTCTGAATCATCTGAATGAAAAGAAGAAAAATTCGTAAAAGCTGGTCCAAATAGAGAAAGATGGAAAGAGAAGAAAAAAAATTCGAATGGTTAACTACTGACCTAAAACATATTGTGACATTTTCGATAGAAAAAGTCCGTGTTTCAATTCTTTAAAAATGAGTAAGAATTTATAGCTGTGCAGGGTCGGAGTGGAAAGTGACTAAAGAGTCATAAAACATTAACCAACTAACCCCAAGATATAGAGGGTGTACTGTTGTATACTTAGCTATTGTCTTCGTGATACTGCTTTCTGTCCTCTAACAATCGAAAAAAATAGGTCAGACAGTATCGGTGAAAATATTTTTTGTTGGACAGTGACTGTTATAGTCACGTTCCAATCCAAATAGACCCTGACCACTGGCCAGCACATGAGGTGGCCGCTAAATAAAGAGAGAATTTGTATTGATCTTATGGAAAATTCAATTGGTTCCAGAGAAAATTGGCCTTTTGACCAGGTGGCCGTTTAAATGATGATGATGATGATGATAACAATAATAATAATAATAATAATAATAATAATAATAATAATAATAATAATCCATGGTGCTACAGCCTGTGAAGGACCTAGACCGACCAGCCAGCTGCTGGCCTCACGCCCACATGCCGAAGCAGAGGTGGACGATCATCCTACCAGAATGGAGGTATCGTGTGGTTAGCACGATGATCCCCCCAGCCGTTACAGCTGGCATTCACAACCAGATTTCGCTACCTATCATAGCTCCCCAAGTGCATCACGATGCTGGGTGGGCACCGGTCCCATACACTGGCCGAAATTTCATGAGGAAATTTCTTCCCTTCCCCCATGAGGACTCGAACCAGCGCACATTCCGTAGCACGAGCCCTAGGCAGGATGCCTTAGACCGCGACGCCACGGCGCGGGACGGCCGTTTAAATGAAGTGACCGCAAAGGCAGGTTTAACTGTATAGTGTTAGTTGGGAGACTGGAAGGAAAAAGACCTTTGGGGAGGCCGAGACGTAGATGGGATGATAATATTAAAATGGATTTGAGGAGGTGGGATGTGATGATAGAGACTGGATTAATCTTGCACAGGATAGGGACCGATGGTGGGCTTATGTGAGGACGGTAGTGAACCTCCGGGTTTCTTAAAAGCCGTAAGTAAGAAAGATTTCACATATATTTGATTGTATATACGTTGATATCGTTATAACCGAGTTCTACTGTAGTCTATGAGTGGAAATGATTTCAGGGTTTCCAGTTCATGGCTTTTGAAATTTCAACACTTTGTCACATAAACAGTCACTATGAGACTCCTCTGCTCTACCATTATATCACTAGCAAAACCATGAAGACCTTTCAACTGCCACTTGAATAGAAGATTTT
Source organism: Periplaneta americana (assembly GCF_040183065.1). Lineage (NCBI taxonomy): Eukaryota > Metazoa > Arthropoda > Insecta > Blattodea > Blattidae > Periplaneta > Periplaneta americana. The sequence goes on from NC_091119.1 coordinate 79,177,597, forward strand.
GTGCTATATTTGAAACCTATTCTTTTATATTGTACAATTTACTTTGGCAGCTAATATTTTGTAAAGCAGTTTTTCGTAGTAGTATTTATCCATCTTTTCAAAAGAGGTTTCGGTATGAAGTGGAATAATCCCTTGTGAATCAGAAAACTAACAAAATCTTGAGAGTATGTACCCCTGAGTATTTTACGAAAGAAAACTTTATATATCTATAGTTACTGAAGTTTTTTTAATGTATTTGTAATTATTACAGGTACGGGAGAAAGAATCAGAAATAAGAACATTGAAAGAAATTATGGAGAAAATGCGTCGAGTTACTCAGGAAGTGATGGCTGATGATAGCACATCTTCAGCTATAAAGGGCTTTGAATCTATTAAGCTGGAGGATGATGTGGGTTACTTCAACACATACTCTCACTTCAGCATCCATCACGAAATGTTGTCTGTGAGTCTAACTTCATTTATATACATTCATATCATGTATACAGAATTATAATGTACAGAGTGTGACATAAAATAGGCAGCGGTTTTTTTTTTATATTTAATATGTAAGCATATTTTGTAATTTTTTGCAATATCCTTTTCTTCATGAATGTGTCTACTTTGATCTTTATTTTGTGCATTATTTATTATATTCATTACCAGAATTATAAAATGCCGATTCTTCAGTATCTTACCAATATAACTCTGAAATGACTCGGAAATATTATTTATTTTCATTTCCTTTATATTTATTTATAAAAATATGCACATATACTGCTAATAGTGCATTACATTCATTAGAGGTTTTAATATTAAAATATAATACACACCAAATAATAATTCCAGAGTCGCTTGTAAAGCTAGTGGCAGCATACACATCACTGCATCTCCTAGGAGGACAATGAGATTACTGTTTAAAGCAGATGCAAACATATTTTGCAAATGTGAAAATTTGTTTTAAAACTCAACTTTTAACATTTCAGAATGAACTACTATATTTATCCGAATATAAAATGATTTTTTTTTTTTTTTTTTGCATTTGAGAAAAGAGGAGGGGGGAGGGTCTTCTTAAATTTTCGTGTTAAGAAAAATACAGAAGTTGCGTCAATTTTTTTTTTTATGTTGCACAGTTCCACAGATGAAATCATTTTATTTGTTGTATTGAATTGAAGAGGTAGATTTCAAAGTGTCTTAATTCATTTTTCTAAATTAATTCATTAATTGATTAATTAATTTATTGGTCCGTCTACACTTATCAAATTTGAATATTTTCAAAACATTAAGTTAATTAAAAATGGAGCATTTTAATAAAAAAAAAAATTATTCCAGAACTCCTATGTAAATCTGCAGTAGCAAAATTCAGACTGTTTACGGAACACGATTATTTGGCCAAACACTTGAATAAAATAGGAATTTACACGAATCCAAATTGTTCTTTATGCAACAAAGAAGAAGAAATGGCTGAAGATCATCTACAAACCTGTGAAGTTCTACCTGATGGATCCACCACAGAGAAATATTGGACAGCAAGAGCGCTAATGGCTTCGTTGCCAAAGCCCAGCATTAGATAACATATTTTCAAAACATTGAATTATATCGTCTTGATTAAAATATATTGCGACAGCCACGTCGAGTGTCGATCACGTGTCCCACACAAGGGGGGCGCGCGAGAAGACATGAGGTCCGGCAGAAGTGAACTCCGTGGGGCGCTGAGGGCGCAGCGCAGAGGGGAGATGAAACGATGGTTGCTGCGGTGAGGCGCAATGTAAGGGAAATAGCGGCACGCTGTTCCGCAGCAGAGGGGGGGGAAGTAATGCGCCTGCGACTGAGGAAAGGAATCCAGAGAAATCGAGAGGTGCCATCTTCTTGGCATCTGGAGATTGATCGCGAAATCGTACTCTCTGGAAACTATGGTTTAGTTATAAATACGACACGCGAGTGAACTTGAGCAGTTAGTTAGTTAGTTAGTTAGTTAGTTAGTTGCAGTCGTTGCTAGTTTTGGACAGGAAAGCAGTCTTGTGTAGCAGTGAAGCCAGCTTCGAGACCAGAGTTCGACTTGAGTTGTGTCCGTAACTGTGGGAGCCGGAAGTCCTGAGTTTGAGTGCAGTGGACCGCAGTTGGGGGACCTGAGTTCGAAGTTCAGTGGACTGTCTCTGAAGGTCTGGGGTTCGAGATACTGTGAACTCGAGTGACTGAGCTAGAAAAACTAGCCAAGGCAAACGAACTGTGAACTGAGAACTGACAGTTCTGAATTGTAAATAGTGCTTTGTGAACATTAGGTAAGATTAGCAGTACATTGTTGTTCTCAATAATCCAAGTAAATTGTCACTGTCGTCTGTGGAGTGCAATAACGAATACTGTGTTACTGTGTGGAGTGGAAATCCCATTGTTGACGGGAATGTTTACATTCAATTATAGAAAGTGATTATTGTCGTAACAACAAAAGTTACATTCTTGTTTTGAATTAAAGTTACAATATAATGAGACTAGTACTTTCGCCTTATGATGAAGAAATAGAGGATCTAGAGAGAAAAGGAAGATATGATTTAATGTACAGCGAAGTAAAATGTTTGGACTAAAAATGAGAACAGAAAATCCATGTGGTTGATATAGGACATCAGAAATGAAATAACAGACAAACAAGGAATAGTAAACAGATAGACGAAATCGCCAGATGACTTAGCTGTAGAAGACAAAGAAACCATATCAAAAGACGAAAAAGGATTTTCTATATTGAGTAGAAATTGAACTAGCGCTTAAGGAAATGGGAAATTCTATCATTATGTAATGAAATATATGAAAAAGGCGAATGGCCTGAAGATTTCACGGAGACATTGTTGCTTCCAATAGTGAAGAAAAATAATGCCAAGAAATGTAACGAATTCAGGACTATCAGCCTTGTATCACACTTGGCTAATATTCTCTTGGGAATACTGAATCGACTTTTATATTCTAAGATGGAAGAAAAGTTGGAAGAAGAGCAGTTTGGCTTCAGGAAGAGAAAAGGTACGAGAGATGCAATTTGACTGCTATGGACAATCAGCAAACGATACCTAGAGAAGAATAAAGAAGTGTATGTAGTATTTGTGGACCTAGAAAAGGCTTTTTGACAGAGTGGATTGGAATAAACTGATGGGAATCCTAAAGAAAATGGGTGTGGATTGGAAAGAGAGAAGGCTGCTCAGTAATCTTTATATGAAACAAGTCAAAATCAGGATATGAGAAGAAATGTCAGAAGAAGGTGAAATTGGGAGAGGAGTATGTTAAGGATACCCTTTATCACCTACACTGTTCAACATCTACTTGGAAAATTTATTAAAGAACTGTTTTCAGAACATGGGAGCAGTGATAGTAGGAGGAAGAAGGATAAAGTGCATAAGATTTGCTGATGATATGACATTATTAGCGGAAGAGGAGATGATACTAAAAGATATGCTACTGGAGCTAAATGACAGCGTGAGCAGTATTGGATGAAGATAAAATGCAAATATGACGAAGACCATGGTCATAGGAAGAAAAATAAAGAAAGTAAACTTGCGAATTCTAAATGAAGCAGTAGAGCAAGCGGACAGCTTCACATACTTGGGGTGTACTATAAGCAGTAACATGAACATCTGCCAGGAAGTTGAAAGGAGGATAATAATGGCCAATGAAGCTTTTAATACAAAAAGGAGCATCTTCTGCGGATCTCTGGAAAGAGAACTAAGGAAGAGACTAGTGAGTGCTTTGTATGGAGTGTGACATTGTATGGGGCAGACACATGAACATTACGATAAAGTGAAGAGAAGCGAATAGAAGCATTTGAAATGTGGATATGGAGAAGGATGGAATATGCCAAGTGGACAGGCAGAATAAGAAATGAAGTTGTGTTGGAAAAGGTGGGTGAAGAAAGAATGATGCTGAAACTGATCAGAAAAAGGAAAAGGAATTGGTTGGGTCACTGGCTGAGAAGAAACTGGCTTTTGAAGGATGCATTGGAAGGAATGATAAATGGGAGAAGAGTTTGGAGCAGAAGAAGAATAATTATCTGATATCAGATGTTAGACGACATTAAAGGTACGGTCACATGTCGCTACTTTTGCTGCACAACTTTTGTACTACAGCTGCAAAAGTTGCATGTTGTGTTCACACGTAAGCCAAAAGTAGCGCGCTGCACACTACTTTTCGTGCTGTGCAACCTGAGCGCAGCAAAAGTTGCAACTGGAGGTTGCGAGTCTCTTCACACACAAGGCACTACTTTTGCAGCAGCAGTCATGCTGCAGGTTTCCATCTCCCTGTTGACTTCTCAATATACATTTTGTGGTTATGTTCGCATTATTAATAAACTCATGCGAAAGCTTACTTATCTATTATTTGCTTTTCTGTCCTAACTAATATTCAGAAATTGGCATTACTTTTACTATAAAGCTTTTAAAAACGCCTATATACTTAAATGATAACCAACAGCATATTCACGTAATCAATGTTGCAACCCTCCTGTTTGAAATTACACTACAGAAAATTAAAAAAGTGAATTATATCGTCAGCAAATATGCTCAGACTGTGTTGTGCATTTAATAACTGTTACAAATAATTTATTTTCACCACATCTAACATTAAAATACATCCAAACAATAAAAGTATCATTGGCACATTTGGGTGGCAACACTGGTCGCAACTGCAGCAAAAGTTTAAACAAAACCGATATCAAAAATGCTGCGGCTGCAACCCTGAGAACCCTGTTCACATGTCGCTACTTTTAAGTTGCGCACAGCATCAAAAAGTAGCGAGCAGTAGGTTCGGCAGCTGCTACTTTTCGGGTTGCACTGTTGTTCACATGTCGCAGTACGAGAGTTGCGCAGTTTTTTGTACTGCATCGCTGCAAAAGTAGCGACATGTGACTGTACCTTAAGATATCTGTATCTTAAGAGGAGACAAAGAGAAAGGCAGAAAATAGGAAAGATTGGAGAAATCTGGGTTTGCAGTGAAAGACCTGCTCTGGGGCAGAACACTGAATGAAAGAATATGTAGAATTTGGAGTAAAAATTTCATGTTCCTATCATCAAAATTGTAAGAGGCTTTATACTTCGAACTTGACGAAATGTACTGAAAAAGAAAGTGTGAGAAAACATCTTGTAAAATTTTCATGGAATTGAAGCTCAAGGATGCAGCCATTTATATATTGCGTAATTTTTATGGTTTTGAGTGTGTCAGAACATTGAAATTTGCTCAACGTATAAATAAGAGATTGATGATTCATTTTTTATAAGAAAACGAAAATACGATTTTTGACTGAAAATGACCAAAATTACATTGTCACTCCTCTTAAAATGTCCAAGGACTACCCATATATGTATAAAATCATTCGAATAATTTTGATGCTATGTACGTGGACAGATGGACAGACAGAATCACAAAAACTACTTATTCATATTTTATTATTATTATTATTATTATTACTATTATTATTATTACTATTATTACTACTATTTTATTACTATTATTTACTATTAATGTTGTGTGACGAAGTTAAAGTGTAAATACTTGGTACACTGAAAAAATCTGCTTACCTTGTATCTATTTATAGAGCAGATGTTTATTGGCTTTTCTATCAAAATTTTTTTGTGACACAGACCCCACAAAAAGATGATGGCCAGTCATTTTCACCGCCAAACAGAATACAGGTAGCACAATAACTCATTTGTCTTAGAGCACTCTGTTAGCCAAGGATATTTTTTTGCACCATGAACATTCAAAATTTGTATTTTGTCTTCCTCCATCCACTACTTTAATATGTAAATATGTGTCAATCTCCTATCTTTGTAAGCACATTTTGTTTCATACATTCAACTTGAAAACTATTTCTCTTTTAATTCTACAATTAATGACCTCAATGTTCCCTCAATATGAGCCATTTTATACAAAATTAATTATATAACACAAAAAAAAAAACACTCACGCACGCACACACATACACACACAGTGTTTGATTAAACTAACCTCAACAATGCAGCATATTCAGAGAACACCAATATAGTGCGACGTATTATCGTGACAGAAGGGTAGCCTTGTTTCGTACAGAGATGTAGGAAATCGATACCCCTTTCCTGGTCCCCCCTCAAGCTTACGAGTCAGGTCGTAGCCATGCCTTTAGAGGCTACTGCCACTAGCCTCGCACTGACTGAACTCTCCATACTGGAATGACTGCCAGCAATGAACTTAATATATGGAAGGATCGCAGTGCAATCATTGTTACGATATACATTGTTATTACGGACTTATAGGTCTATTGTTACTAGGTATAATAACTCAAATTTTTTGGGTAAGCTAAACCCCAAAAGCCTCTTAAGAGCTTCGCCACTGGGAATGTTATATTTTATAATTGTAATATTAATATATATGACTATTAATAACATCACAGTAATTTACTTTTTGAAAAAGTTACAAGTGTTGTATTGTGAACAGTGTCACATGCTGCTTGCTGTTGCTTGAATTTACAATGGACAAATAGGCTGAAAGCTACTTGCAATTTACATACATACTATGAGAAGTTAAGAGAGAAGGAAAGCATTATGCTTTTGTGTCTGTCTATGTCCCTTTTTCTTCCCAGTAACTCATTGTCACAAGCCGATAGTTGGACACAAACATCTCGCATCATCTGCGCATTCAAATTCATCCCAAGTAAAACATTGTATAAATATGAAAAAACGAATAATAATTTATCCGTATACACATAAAAAATCTTTCCTTCAAAAATGAAAAGGGAAGCAATACTTCCATGACACTATGCCCTTATCCATAAGAACAATATGTGGACCATCTCCAAGTGTTCAATCATCAAATATAGGTTAGGATGATTTTTCAGTTCTGTGATAATGGAATTGAGCATAAGACTAAAAACTGAGAATCTGCAGGGAAGAGTGCATGGGTTATATACAGTATATAAATTCAGTCATTTCCCCAAGTAGATACATGTCAAGTAATGCAGCACATTGACCCAAGCTGGATATTGGACTCTCTCTACCATGCACCTTCTTTGTTAGTTAATTACAGCACTAACCACACTGGGGAATTCGACAATTGGAATTAATGAAACGTGACATTTATTTATAAATTATGCAAGAGTGGCATCCATTTTGTTGTCTCAGAATTAATGAGTATTTGAAAGCCAAATAGAAAAATTCTTAATTTATCCCATAACATGCTCGTGCTAAAGTGCAGTACACAGTGTTACAGCTGCATTTCACCAGCAGATGAAATCCCAGGCCTATCGAAATTAATCGTAAGTGTACTTATTTCATTTATGGTGTAGGTACTTGTGTTGTATAGAAGGGCACACTTTCACAGATGTTATATTATATGGACTCTCAAAGTTTGACTGAATTACTCCGGGAATGTGTAGTGTGATTATATTTATCCTAGTTACATGATTGCCAGAGCCAGCAATGCAACTGGCAGGACAGTAAAAAATATGGCGGCATGTCTGTCATTCAAGGAAAAGCAGTGCCATCTTAACACATGGGCACGCAGGGCAGTTGTCAGGGGGCCCCACGAGCACAGAGGCCCCATACTGATCTATATTCAGACAAGAATTTAACATTAATTTTCAACATCACATACAGAACAAATAATATTCTACAAAAACATCTCAACACACAAACAAACAAATACAGCCACACAGGCGTGTACAAACTCAAATGCAACACCTGCAACAACTTCTACATAGGACAGACAGGCAGATCATTTCAAACATGTTACAAAGAACACATCACAGCCATAACAAAACTACAAAACACTTCCACATATGCAGAACACATCACAAATGCTAACCACACCTACAGAGACATCAACACAGACATGGAAATCCTACACATTCAACCAAAAAGCCAGAAACTAAACACACTAGAACAATACTAAATATATAGACACACAAAAACACATCCAAATGAAATTTTCAACATACAACTCAATTTCAGAACAAACACACTCTTTGACTTCACATTATACTACACAAACACACCCCCACAGGAAACACAAACAAAAGGTGCCAAGATCAGCAACAACCAGTTCTGAAGATGACCGATAACAGGCTGAAACATGTTAATGAAGTAATGTAAATTTAACACGAGATAGACACATAATAAGTTTTCCGAATTAATTTTCTATTATCAGCCTCGACATTCAAATCCCTCTCTAAATCAATAGAAGGAGAAAAATTACGACATTTTGCCATTTTTATTCCTTGCAATGTTATGGAAGCAGAATATTGTAACGGGTTAGAGGGAGACGATTAACAGACAGGAACAACAATAATTTGCTAGCAGTGTGCAGTTCCATTATCGAAGTCTCTGCTCTTTATGTTTCGAGAATTCTATTTGTGTGGTGAAGAGTTGGAGGAAGTGTAAGAAAATGAAATGAGGGAAAAGAATCTGTATACTTATTAGGTGTTAGTGAAATTCGTAAATAATCCTTTCAGCAGAAATGAAACTTAAGCTTTTGAGTGGAGCACAGATGTGACCACAAGATGAATAAATTGAGAACCTGGAAACGATCTTCCTCACAATTCTATTCTTGAAAAAGTGGACAAAACAAGTAGGCAAGGTTCTGCAGTCTGAGGATGTGAACATAATTGTGCCCCTGAATCTGGGCCTCTAAAAACATATTTTCATGAAATTAGAGACAAATTTAGTGAATACGAATTGAAATCTAGAAGTAGTTCGGATTCGGATTATATAGAGTTGTGAAAAAACAGGAACAAATGCAAAGTGTATGTCTTACTAGTTGTGACAGATCAGAAAAAGAGGTACATCTCAGTGAAAGTGCAAAGTTCAAGGTAGGAACATTCCTTCCTGTTCTGGACTCTCTAATTCCTGAATGGACAAAATGTGCAGAAGCTTATTCATTGTTTGCAAATCTGTTTTCCTTCTTCAGTGAAATGAAAACAGGTGATCCTGATAGGCTAAAAAAAAGTGTGAACATCTAGCAAATGTGTATCACAAAGACCTTGATTATGGTGACCTTTTAAATGAATGTGAGCATATCAAGCAATACATTTTTCTTGAACATTGTGATACTCCCTCTGCATTGCACAGAAAAATAATTTCGGACAACTTGACATATTTTTTGTTTCCCAATGTTGAAATTACACTCAAGAGTGTTCATGTGCATGATGGTGACCAACTGTGCAGGAGAACATTCATTTTCAAGATTGAAACTTATAAAAGATCAGCTTCGCTCACAATGGGACTATTGCATTTGAACTGACTTTCGCTCATGAGCATGGAATAACATCCTGAAGACCATTGACTTTGAGGCATTTATAAAGGAATTGTCTGCAAAGAAATTTCGCAAATGTTTGAGTTGAATACTTGATCAATAATATATTATTAATGGTAATTTCATAATGTGTGCCTGTGTTATCTCCGTCAGTATGATTTACCAATCAAGTAGCATTTTTATGTCGAATTTTTGTTTTTCAAGTTCAAGGCTAATATTATAATTGTCCTAACGTTTGTATTGAGTAATCTTTTTTAATATCAAAACATTGACTTTGTTGGAGGTGCCAATAAATGTAAGTTTATTTTATAGATAATTTACATTTTTACTCCTGTGAGTGATTGTGTCAGCAGAGCCCACTGCACTCCTTTGCCCAGGGGCCTAGAACTCTGTTAAGACGACCCTGAGGAAAAGATCCAAGAGGAGGAGGAATTTGCGAGAAAAATGTTTTGGTCTGACAAAGCACAATTTAAGCAGAATGGTAGAGAGAATTACCATTATTGTGAGCTGAACTCTAGAAAAATCACACTTTCATGTAGACAAGGAGTCAATTTACTGGGGCTCTATGTCTGGTGTGAACTATCATCCGTTGATGTAATTGGATCCTTCTTTTTTTTAAGAAACAGTTACTGGCCTTGTATACCTCGACATGCCATACATTCATTTTACGTGCCATTTGTGCACTCTATGGGAATGAGCAATTTTATTTTCAACAATATGGTGCACCACCACACTATAACAGGTCAGTGAATCGGATGAAGAGGTGCTGTTAACTACCCTCCACGCTTATCTGATTTAACTCCACCCAACTGTCACTTATGAGAGACCCTAAAGGTTGTGATGTATCACAGAAAACCAATTATATTAGTGGAGCTACATGAAGTGATGTGTGCAATCATGACAATGGAAACTTACATTAATGTTACACATGGCATAGTTCATCGAACCCAGACGTGTCTGGATGCTAATGGGGAGGACTTCGAGCACATGTTGTGATAGTAGTTGTTAAACATGTCTCAAAGCCATCCTTGATGCGTGTTTAATTTAGTAATAAAGTTTTTACTCGGATATTTTGCACCATGAAGTGTGTATAAATTTTATGGGCCCTTCTGTGTCTGATTTCAGGAAATAAAAGGGAAACAAGAGAGAAAAGGGAAGATTAACAGAAAGAAAAGGGTAGAAGTGAGGAGAATGAGAGAGAGTAAGATTTTTTTTTATTGTTGTCACTGGCAGCATTCAATGCTTGGTTGGATTCAACAAATAGCACAGCATTTTAAATTCCTAATGCCTTTTCGCAGTATGTATATCATCTTTAAATACTGATTGTCGTAAACAGCAAAGTAGTATTAGAAGTGAATGCAGTACAATTATAAAAGTCACTGGCATAGCTCAGATACTGTGCTCGGACATGAGTTCGAATCCCTCTTTAGCTGATTATCTAGTTGTGCTTTTTTTTGGGGGTTTCTTCAGATATAAAACGAATCTCAGGTAACCTTGTAGCTAATTCTTGGGCTAATCTCGCCAAATACTGTCTTTCTAGCACCAATTCCACTGATGCTGGATACTCTCATAGTTCTTACTTTGTTAAATGACTGATAAAAGAAACTGTTCCACTATATATTACAATATATGAAATTTGTGAACATACTTCTACTTAAACCGAACAATTTGCGAATGAAGTCAGATGTCTTTATTTTTTACATGAAGAAGAATGTCTTTTATGGGCAATCCAGAAAAAGAAAGTACAGGCCTACCTTATTTTGGTGAATAGCAAATGATTTCATTTACGTATATGACTTTTAAATAATAGTTCAAGAAAATAAACTATAAACAGTTAAATCTAGATTCATTTTCCGGGCTGAGACGCCGTGGTCTACTGGTTTGTTTTATACCAGACGTTTCGTCTGCAACTGCGGCAGACATCTTCAGTGGAATGGTATCTGAGGTCGCAAGACTCTTCTCGGCGTACCTCTGAGGTACGCCGAGAAGAGTCTTGCGACCTCAGATACCACTCCACTGAAGATGTCTGCCGCAGTTGCAGACGAAACGTCTGGTATAAAACAAACCAGTAGACCACGGCCTCTCAGCCCGGAAAATGAATCTAGATTTATAGACTCTGGCCGTGAAAGCCTACACTGCAAGATATAAACAGTTACATTATTCACAACATGATAAAGGCACTGAGAAACATGCAAAATATATAATGAGACAGTATATTGTAGAGTATCACTTTTGTCACGCTACATTCTATGTATTTACCTCTGTTTTGTGTGTGTGTGTATGTGCTCTTAAATAATTAATTAAAAATTCATTATGCAAATTATTTTCCAACAGGATCGCGTTCGAACATCAAGTTACAGAGATGCAATCCTCTGCAATAGTGAACTGTGGAAGGATAAGGTTGTTCTTGATTTGGGTTGTGGAACTGGAATTCTGTCTATGTTTGCTGCGTCAGCTGGTACACAGAAAGTTATAGCAATAGACGCTTCTGATATTATTTTTAATGCAATGGATATAGTCAGGTAATTATTGCAGAATATTTATTTCTCATAAAGATTTATTATTATTTTATAATGATGGTACAATATGCGGCAAAACAAACAATACTGAATTTATCACTCATCTGCTGTCATGTTTTATTTTATATGATAGTTTGACATATTGTATATTGTACTGAAATTTTATTACAAACATACTATGAAAATCAAGATAAGTTATTATAACATGCAAGGTGACATAAGACGGATCCCTATGATGGAACTTCTAGACAACAGCTAACTTTGTTGTGTTATTTGGTGCCGCATTGTTAAATTACTCCTGGTATTGCTCTTTAATATGCCCCACTCTGTATGACCGGAAATAATGCTCGATGATAAACACTTTCTCCTCTGTTGTGAGAACCATAATTGCAGCACTAACCCTAACACTGCATATACAGTATGTCAAACTATCATATAAATAAATTAATACTTGGTTGCTAGGAAAACATGGACAGCAGATGAGCGATAATTTCAGTATTTTTGTTTTGCTGCATACTGTAGTAGTAGTAGTAGTAGTAGTAGTAGTAAGAATAATAATAATAATAATAATAATAATAATAATAATAATAATAATAATAATAATAATTCTGTGTACGACAGCTCGTAGAGGGCCAAAGTCTATCAGCCGACTGCTGGACTCATGTCTACATGCCTTAACAGAGGTGAACGATCATACAACCAATATGGAGCTAATGAGTAGTTAGCACAATAATCCCTTCAGCTATTATAGCTGGCTCACAGAATCGCATTTTGCTAACTACTGTAGCTGCCCAAATTTATCACGATGCTAGGAGTTCACTTGTTCCATATATTTACCGAAATTTCATGGGAAAATTTTTTCTCCATGAAGACCTAAACCAGCTCTCATTGCGTAACTAGTCCGAGGCACGACACCTTAGACCATGACACTATGAGGTGGGACTTTATTATGTTATTGGTATTAAGTTTAATGCTTTGTTTTATTACAGTATTTGAAGATAAAATAAATTATTTTTCTACATCTTACCTTCTTGCACAGTATATTAGAGGTAAATAAATTTCCTTTATTCTTGAAAAATTATGTTTAATTTAATTTAGTATTTAAGAATGGAACCAGTATAGTGGATACATAAACATTAAAAAGGGAACGTTGTATAGACTAGAATTTACTTCTTAAAATGTTTAATATCATTTAAAGATACTCTTAAGATAAGTGTAACACTCTTCACCTTCACAATAGTAATTGTGACATACAGTAGAGTCTCGATTATCATACGTCAAAAGGGGTCGGATAAGGGAAAATGTCGGGTAATGCAGAATAACAAAGACATATATAATGAAACAAGTGTTATGGTAAAATATTTTACTTACTGAATAAAAAAGTAAAACAAAATGTTAATGAACAATGGGAACATGGCCTGCAGCAGAGGCATGCATTCTGAGTATGCCAGGTAAGCACCGCTTAGCCAATAGATTTTGAAAAATGCAATAAATATAAATCTGTTTTTCATTTAGTTTTTCTTTCTTTCTCTTGGGAATGCAGAGAAAATTTATCAACTGCAACTAGCGCTTCTGCAGTGGAATACTGCTCTTCCACCGCTTGCTGTGAGCTACTTGTTTGTACGGTATCGTGTAATATGGCATATGCACACAGTATGCAACTTACAGCGTGTAGGAAAAGCTGTAAGCCATCTGCTTCTTGGCTTGAAGGAGCGTGGGAGTAGGCTGCCTAGATAGGAAAGAAAAGTTAAGTTCTTCCAGGCGTTTGTGTTTATGTTACTGTGTAAGAATAGTAACATTTGTTTAGTGATTATTTCTGGGTATTCAGCACTTCCGTTATTCCAGAGAGGTATGTGCTTATTTTTCATAAAGTTTCGTGGCATTAATTTGTAAACAGTACCAGAAAAGTAACACTATCCTAGTGCAGATTACTTATTCTCTCTTTGCAGTTAACAATAACGGAGCCATTATGCATGATAGAACAGTTGTTGCAGAAACCATTTCATTTAAAGAGTTTCTATGAAAAATCGTAAATTGTGCAATCTGGCAGATCTTATCTAGAATTGCCTAACTTTAAGGCAACACACAAAGACAAAAGTCAAGAATGCATGCGACAGTTTCAAGTATCTCAGTACAGCCAAACAGAATGGAATGAAGTAGGTTCAAAACGTAACAAACTCATTTGTTGGCCATGTTTGTTATTTGCAAGAGAGCAGACTGTTTGGTCAAAGAGTGGCTGTGATAATCTTAACAATTTACACAATTCCGTTCAGAATCACGAAAAATCTCAGTGGCATATTTCTACATTGCTTCAGCTGAGGACTATTGGAACTACAAGAATAGTCATTTAGCTCGATGTGCAGGTACATGTAAATATTTCACAACATAATGAGTCTGTCAGGAAAAACAGACAGGACTTAAGAGGTTGATTGACAATGTATGCTTTATAGCTATTCATGAACTTTCATTTCGTAGATACAATGAGGGATAGATTCTCACAACATGGATGTTTACCATAGTGTATTAGACTTACTAGCTAATTATGATGCAACCATAAGCAGTCATCTTGACACATCAAGCGTTTTTCGCGGAACATCAAATAGAATTCAAAATGACATAATCCATTCTGTCAGTAATCTAGTGCTAGGTAAAATAAAAGAAGAAACTACGGTATCAACATTTATTTTTCTAGTATTAGATAAAATATCAAACATAATGAATTCTTCTCAGCTCTCATTCTCAGCTCTCAACCACTCTGAGATATGTTAATTCTGACACTGGGAAAGTTCATGAGAGATTTATTTTATTTACGGATATCAGTGCAGATAAAACAGCCAATGGTTTACTGCAGCAAATTATTAATGAATTCAAACTGGCTCCTAAGTTGGTTGCACAGACTTTTGATGGAGCATCTGTGATGTCAAGGTGTACAGGTGAACTGAGAGCTGAAGTTCAAAAACTATACCTAAAGGCTATATTTGTCCACTGTTTTAGCCACAACTTGAGTCTAATTCTATCACAGCCAATGTCCTGCATAAAAGAATGCAGAATAATTTTTCAGAAGTTACCAGTTTCCGCAAATCCTCTAAACTAACTCATGGACTAAATGAATTTACTACAAAAAGAATGCCAAGAAGTGCCTCTACACGTTGGAATTTCTCATCTTGTCTGGTCCATACTGTGAAAGAGCACTGCACCTCATTTATTAGATTCTTTCAACATACGTGTATATTGGATGTAAGTTAACAATGAAACAATGGTAAACACAAGATTTTTGACCATTTCACAAACAACGTTTTTATTATTGACATTCAGCAGACTTTTCTGCTACACAGATGTACTTTTCAATATTCTCCAGTCTAAACATTTAGATATTATGTACTAATTTCAAAAGATTCAGGAGACCAAAAGGGAAATATTAAACCTCAGAAACCAGGGCGATTTAATCTGGAGTGAAACTCAGGTATATCATGATGTTGAAAACGACCCTCCTGCTAAAAAATATTGTAGTGTTGAAGATTTCACAGTATTAAGGAGATCTCTCTACAGCAACATTTTGGACAACATAATTGTGCAATTAGAAGAAAGGTTTGATTCATTAGACCAACTACAATTTACATCATACTGGATCTAAAGAAGTATGAAGCATAATAAATAGAACAAATTTTCTCTCTCTGTATTTGAAAAATCAAAGAAACCCACAAGGACGTATTTAACATTGTCAGATTAAAGAATGAACTCACTGTTCATGACTTCATTGACAAACATCCATACGAACTTGTGAATTCACTGAAGAGTAAGCAACTAGATACAGCTTTGCCTGAAATATATAAACTGGGATTACTCATCATAACCATACCAAGCACAACAGGAGCTGTAGAAAGATCGTTCTCTGCACTGAAGAGAATTAAAACATACCAAAGGTGTACTCAGAGTCAAGAGCGTTTCTCAGACTTGGCACTTCTGTCAACAGAAAAGGATGTTCTTCACCAGTTAAGAAGTATACACATTTTCTACAATGCTGTCATCATTGAATTCACCAAGCAGGAAAGGAGAATGGAATTTACATACAAATAGACACATAGGCAACCAAGTTAGCAGTAAGTAATGTTTGTACAATGTGGACCTCTCGCACTGGCAAGAGACGACGAGGCAGACCAGGAACAAGATGGGACTACGCCTTCAATAAGCAAGCAGGAGCACACTGAACTAGAACTGTACGAGACTGCAGCGGCTGGAGAGACATCCGAAGAAGGAGGCAGGAAGTGCTAAATACGATCATCTAGTGCCCGACCGGGAAGAAGGGAGGAAGTGCACGAAGTGGGGAGTGATGAACACGATCACACAATGCCCGATCGCAAAGAAGTGAGAGAGAAATAAAGAGGTGAAGTGTGGAAGTGATCCAGTGACTGTCCAGAATTGAGTGAATTCCAACAAATCTAACCACTTACGCAGAATGGCTCCCCACATGAGTCTTACCGAGCTACCCCTCGCAAAAGGAGGTCTTAGCCCTTCAGGGACAAATCAGCTATTCATTCATTCATTCATTCATTCATTCATTCATTCATTCATTCATTCAATGTTTATAGCACTATTAAATTGAAGTTTTTACTTTATTTTAGTAGATCATGTTTTTTTCTGAACTGTATTTACTTCCCACATTAATAGACCCCCTTCAGTTTCCTAAATAATTTCGAACAGCATATTTGTTGCCATCAACCATTGCACGTCCCTGACCCACAGTAATTACAAACGTTTCCAATACAGTATTTAAGGAAAAAATGTGTCATTAATGTTTGCTCGCCTTTTAATTGACATTTACTCACTGCGAGTTCTACCACAAACAGTGACGGATAATACAGAATATCAGATGACCAAAGATCGGATAATCGAGACTCTACTCTATTTTGAGATACTTGCCTATTGTCTGGAGATATATATAATGTGCATATAATAGTTGAAATGTGTTCATGTTTTAATTTTATCTATTTCATTTTACCTTCTAGTACTAGGAATCATGACTTTTTCCACCAGGAAAATAACAATAGTTCTTGGATATTTTAATATGCATATTCCAATTATGATGTTCAGAATTGTCCAGCTTTCACTGTAAAGAAGAAATGAAATTAGGTGTCTAATCTTCATTCTTTACAAGAAAACTCTGTATGTAAACAGTTGCACATATCTGAAGCCTTTCCTGTTGGCTGCAGGACAGAAAATCTCTTCATGGTGTCTAGAAAGCAAAGTTAATTAGTTCTTGTCTGAAGGCAATACCTGCTATATATATTTTCGAAGTCTTAATGGGAAATTTTCTGTTTTTCTAAACACAAGAAGGAAATACAATATATGAAGCAGTTGAAAAACTGATGAAGACTAAATGATGTGAAGAAAGAAAGTAGACTGGATCAAGCACAGACTGTTGACACTAAGGCATGATAACATAACAAGGAGGCTGAGTAATTTATCTATGGCTACATCACCACTCACAACACAAACTCAAACACGGAGAAGGAAAGTGTGGTCAGTCAATCAGTTTCTGTATGCTCCATGTACTATTTGTATATAATACAGTGTCAGTGCTGTGCTGTGTTAAAATTGCATGTTGTTTAACGTCTTGTGACATACCTCATAGTGTAGGCTAAAATGGCTAAGCCAGTTGCTGGTAATTTACAGTTCATATATCATAAGGAGAAACCCTTTAGAAGCAGTTGTTACTTGACGTGAACAGTTCATAATGTAAGTACTTTCTTGTGAAAATCGCGCATGCATTTGTTGCTTTATGTTAGGTTGTTAGTTTAAAATAATTATCTGTTCTGTCACGTCATTACTCCACACGTGTCCATGCATGCCTCATTTTCTGGTATAAACATAAGACCAATCAGTAGTCGGGAAGCAGAAGGATTTTGCATTGTGTTTGTTTATATGCAGAGTCTTCTTGTATGGAATGAGGATTAGTTGTGTATATTTATTAAATTTAATGAAACATTGGTTAAGTTTAAAACATTTGTAATTCTGTACCAAGAAGGACAGTATAAGCTTTTGTAATTATACACGATGTTCTGCTCAAATGTAAAAAAATTTCAATTGCTTATAAAAAATTAATTGTTTAAGCTATAAAATGTAACATCTGAAGGGAAAATTCGTCACCTTTTTTAGTGATTTCAATTCTTACCAAAAGATGTAGTAGCAGTATTGTGAGCTTTGCTGTCAGTCGTAGCATCATCACAGGAAAATTGTACAGTTGATGCTGTGATTTATTGAGTTAGAATTGATTAAGATGCAGCAAAAGGTTAGGCACACTGATTCCTGAAAACATCAAGAAATAGCACGAGATATCTTTAGGCACTGGAAGTGTTTTAGAGAACCATGGTGGCAGCCATAAAATATCAGAGGAGATAGTATCGAATGTTCAAGCAGCATTCAACAGGAATCCTCATAAGTCATTCAAATGAGCTTATCATTTGCAAATTTCGACAAAAACACTTTACCGAATTCCACATCTCTAACTAAAACTGTGTGCATATAAAATTCAGTTAGCACAAATGCTACAACCAAATGACAAGCCCACAAGAGTGTAATGTGCTAATTATGTGCTTAACCATTTAGGTGCTGATCACAACTCTTCGTATTTCAGGAAATGTGAATCACCTTAATGTCCACATCTGAACCTCATAATACCCTACACTTTAATTGAACATATTCGGGACAGTCATAAACTGAATGTTTGGTTTACACTGTCACAAAAGAAGTCACTGGTCCCATCATCATTTCAAATCAACTGTTACTGGCACCACATACCTTGACAAGTTGGAGCAATTATTTTTTCCTAAAATTTAACATATGTAGCCTCTCCCTCATGAGTACTCACCTTGTCATGGTGAGGGGGCTTAAACTTGTTGTTTAAGCTAATAAGTAACAAAGAGGTACCCACAGAAGCTGCATTAACACCAATACAGTCCCACTATATTTTTCATTGCTTATGATGCATGGAGTCCCTCAGTGTAAAATTCTCTGGAGGTAAAATAGTCCCTCAATTGGATCTCCGGGTAGGGACTGCACTGAGAGATGCCAAGAATCATACTAAAGTACTTATTTGGAACAACAAAAGTCACACCGTCCAGTCAATCAGAGCCAAGTGTAATATTGAAAAGAACCATATAATGAGACAAAGAGGCAAATATAATACCAAAAGGATTGAAGTATGGTGTCAGTCCAATGCAGAAGCAAAATCCATTCTCTGCAACATACGTAGCCTGTCGTCTATTTTCAATAGAGAAGTTTGCCAGACTCTAGACCAGATTTTTCTTGTGTATTGAGTTGATAGAGAAAGACTGATCACGTAACTCGCAACATCCTTGGTATTATTTTCTTAAATTTTTTAGGGTTACATGAAAAACAAGGTTTATACAACAGTAGTCAGAGAGAGTCCTTGATGATCTTTGGCAGTGCATCATAGTAGTCATTGCCAACATGACTGCAGACATGTTGTAGTGTATATGGTAAGAGATTGTCTACTGCGTTGATGTCATCTCTACAAATGCCGAAGTTCACGTAGAGATATGAAGATTTGTTTAAATGATGTAAATGTTACCTTTAAATCACAAATTATATGTGGTAAGTTTTCCTTTCAGACAAATCTGTTGTTCCATTATATCTTGAACTATTAATATTTCACAGGCAATTGAAATACATTTGAGGGAAACATTCTGTGTGCCGTATGTGGCTGATTGATGACTAGGATTGTCAGGTGTCCCATATTGTATGATATGTCCCATATTTGAAGTCTGAAAAACTTGTTCTGTATGAAATCCATACATGACACCAAAAATCCCATATTTACGGACATTATATCATAAACGGATACTGCAAGCCAAAGGGAAGAAGAAATGTAGGACGACCAGAATTGTCCTCGTAAATTACATGATACATATTTTACATGCAATTTACGTCATGTAGAAAAACTAATATTTACACGATTTTCTACATTGCGTAATACATTATTTCCATGGAAGTAAATTAATAAGTTATGTACTCTACTACGTGCTTGAAGACACTGTGTTGCTGTATTTTTAATTATGGAGCCACAAAGTGTACATTTTGCACAATTTTTATTTTCGAGTTTTGTGGGAATAAAACCAAGTTCGTCATACTTGCTATGCAAACATCTTCCAGCATATGCCATGTTGTCTTCAACTTTTATTTTTAGTACAGAATCTTACTAACTTCAAAATCACTGATTATAAACTCTTACTGAATGCTTTGGAACTATGCTATGAACTGAAGTTAATGTCATTCCATCCTTTTAAATTAAAATTTCTAGACTATCAGATCAGAATACAATCATGAACAATCTAGAAGTATGTACGAGGGTGATTTGGAAAGTTAGTTCCGGTATTTTTCAGAAAGTACTTTATTGAGGGAACTTAATTATTACATGCAAATGAAAATGCATCTTTCATTTAGTTCTCAGCATAATTTCCATTTACATTCAGACATTTGTCATATTGCTTCGAAATTCCCTCTGCGTAAAAATCAGCCGCCTGTGATTGTAGCCATCCACTGACACTCTCCTTGAGCTCCTCATCTGTTTGAAACTGCAGGGATCTAAGCCATTTCTTCATGTTTGGGAACAGGTGGTAGTCGCTTGGAGCCAAGTCAGGACTATACTGTGGATGATGAAACACCTCCACTGGAACTATCTCAGGAGGGTTTGAATGCTTGCAGCAGTATGAGGTCGAGCATTGTTGTGAAAAAAAACAATCCAAGAACTTAACATGCCATGTCGTTTGTTCTGAATTACTCTCCTCAGTTTGGTTAGTGTCTGACAATACACACCAGAGTTTATTGTTGTGCCTCATTCTATGAAATCAACCAATAATATACCTTTCTTGTCCCAAAAGACAATTATCATGGGTTTCTTGGTTGAAAATATTTGGAGACAGTTTTCTGGTTTCATAAGGGAATTGGTGTGACCCCATGCCACTGACTATCATTTTGTTTGGACATTCATGTATAAAATCTATGTCTCATCTTCTGTGACAATCTGATCGAAAAGCCCGTCACCTTCACTCTCATAGCGCTAAAGGAATGTCAGTGCTGCTACCATCCTCGATCCTCTTGGTTTTTTGGGCTTCAGACAGAACTTTTGGTACCCACTGAGAACAAAACTTGTGATAGCCTAACCTTTGTGTCACCACTTCCTACGCACAGAACAGTTTGATTGATTTGGTGAAAATGCTGAGAGAGTTACGAAATTGTGAAATGGTGAATTTGTTTGACCACATCATCCACTTTTGCAACAAGTTCATCATTCACAACAGACGTCAGTCACTTCGTTCTTCATCATGCATGTTACTTTGTCCATCTTGGAGTTCACGACACCAATGGTGAACAATACTGTCACTCATAATGTTCCTGTAAAGTGCAATATTGTTTTTCCCACAGAAACCATACATGTACTTCACATGTCGCAGGAGCTTCATTTACTGTACATATTTTAAAGCCTGTCTTGATGACACAAACAGTCTAATGCAGTCTCACAATGACACTACTGGGAGCATACTGAAGCAAGCTACATA
Organism: Periplaneta americana; assembly: GCF_040183065.1. NCBI lineage: Eukaryota > Metazoa > Arthropoda > Insecta > Blattodea > Blattidae > Periplaneta > Periplaneta americana. The sequence continues at coordinate 79,198,928 of NC_091119.1, forward strand.
GCAGAACAAAGATGATGTTGCTACTGTCACTCCTGTGCGTGACATATGAGACCGGAACTAAATTTTCGAATCACCCTCATAGTAAAAGTCAGAAGTGCCACCTATGGGAAAGTGTCCACTGACAGTTCTCAAAAGGACAATAAATTTTGTGTTTTATTTTTTAATAATGGCCTCTGTGAACAGGATTTCTTCAGTCAGCAGATAAAGGAAAATGAACGAAGTCAGCATTACGCACAAAGACACTATCCATCACCACAGATAAAGGAAAATGAATGAAGTCAGCATTACGCACAAAGACACTATCCATCACCACAGGTAAAGGAAAATGAACTAAGTCAGCATTAGGCACAAAGACACTATCCATCACCACAGATAAAGGAAAATGAACGAAGTCAGCATTATGCACAAAGACACTATCCATCACCACAGATAAAGGAAAATGAACGAAGTCAGCATTACGCACAAAGACACTATCTATCACCACAGATAAAGGAAAATGAACGAAGTCAGCATTATGCACAAAGATACTATCCATCACCACAGATAAAGGAAAATGAACGAAGTCAGCATTATGCACAAAGACACTATCCATCACCACAGATAAAGGAAAATGAAGTCAGCATTACGCACAAAGACACTATCCATCACCACAGTGGCATAAGGAGCTTGGCAAAGAAATACAAAGACAAAAGATGCTGGTGGAAACTATGGGAAACACAATGACAAAATTATGAAAACAATTGGCAACTCTTGATGATTAGTAAACTCTGTGATTTGTATCGATGTGACAAGGAGCTAAGCAACAAGCAGAAACACTGTGTGATATCGGCTTATCATTTCAAAGGATAGAAGAAATAAAGACTCACAGAGCTCGAATGAAATATCGCAAATAATGCACACACACGCTAACATTTATGACATAAATTACACTTTTAACGCATTGTGTAAAAATTAATTTTTTACGCGTAACTTCCGAAACCTGAGGGCGACCAAGGCTAAGATGGTTGGATGAAGTCGTTGAAGATCTGAGTAGTAGAATCGGAGTTAAAAGATTGTGGCTGGTTGCCAGGAAAAGGAAGTTCTGGAAGACAATTTTGAAGGAAGCCAAACAGAGCTTTAGTTATGTTGCTGTTGATGATGATGATGATACATGACCAACAGTTTTTTAATTTTTCTTTTATTCTCTTCCCTTACTGTTTGTACAGGTATTGTGTTGTAGAATTATGTTAAGAAAGTCACTTTTCTTATGAACATCAGTGTCTTTAGAAACGTGACAATGAAGCAAATAAATTTAAATCTCTAGCTACCTCTGTTTCAATTAAAAGTAATTTTATTCCCAAACAATAGCTGTGCATGATTATTGTTACAGTAATGTTATTGTTGAATTGTGTGCAGTATATGTGAAGACGTAAGAAATGTTTCAGATCAAAATGAGTGATTTTTCTCTGCATGAAACAGAGGACTGTTTGTTTATATTTAGAAGAATAGAATATTTGTTTAATATTTAATGGACACATACTTTTCTATTACATCTTCCCAATCTGAATCCCAAATATCATTAATGTGTCTTCTAAATTTTAATAATAAAAATAAATAATTGGTTAGCAATTACTATAACAGCTTTAATGGTGTAGAACTAAGGTGATTTTATATGCTAGTATATGCTCTGAAATGGCGCTCCTACATTCCTCTCATACAAGTTTCTCATATTTTTTTCGAGTTAAATGTTGCAACTGACCTTTATTTACATTCTTTCCCTCTGGTTTGTCCCTTAATTCTTAATTATCAATTTTACTGAGGATCTGAAACATAAAGGAGATGGGAAGTATCAACAAGTAACAAATATTAATTGATTCCTAAATCTTTTAATTTAAGTATTCATTCGTGCAAAAGGCATAAAAAAAATTTAAATTATGGTTTATTTAATGACACTTGCAACTGCAGAGGTTGCATTGTAGCTGGTGTGCTGGAATTTTGTCCCGCAGGAGTTCTTTTACATGCCAGTAAATCTACTTACATGAGCCTATCACATTTAAACATTTAAATGCCATTGACCTGGGCCGGGATCGAACCTGCAACCTTGAGCACAGAAAGCCAAACAAAACGGCATATGTTATTAGAATGTCCATTATCTTTTCTTTTAATTTTTTTTTTCCTGTTAAGTTTTTTTAATGTTTTGTACACCTGCACACTCATCTGGTCACTGCCAACTAACAACATTAAGCTACAATTTTCCCGAAATTGAGAATTTTTATCTCAATTTGTTCCAAAGCTATTGATGAACAAGCAGTGTGTACATTTTTTTGGGCTACTCTGTATTTTCATGTAAAAATGGTACTTAACTTTACTAATTTCCATTGTACAACAACACTGAATACTAATTCTTGTAGACTGCTGTACCCAGCCACATCTCGTGGTAATTTTAGGAAGTACATGTCGCGCATTTTTCAAATGTATATATTGAGTATCCAATGTTGACATATTTCTGGGAGAAAGTAAATAGTTGCCATGACTTGTGGAATGACCCCTGTACCTCAAATACATATCTATCGAAAAATTGTAGATACGCAAATACGTTTAATGAGTATTAAAATTGTATATATATATATATATATATATATATATATATATATATATATATATATATATATATATATATAACAATATTCGTATCTACAATTTTTGAGTCATTTAAAAATACTAACTTGACATTTGCATTTCTTTATTGAATATTTTGCGATTTTTAACTTGATTTTTGAACAGCTGATGAGATTATCACATGAGCATTGGCCAAATTTTACTTCATTCCAAAAGTGTGTTGGTTTTCTACGGAGTTAAATGCTGTTTCAAGCTGATGGACAGACACTGCATGGTGGGCCAGTTGTTAAATTTGACGGGAGAAAAAACGTAATCTTTTTAAGTTATGAAATTCATTTGTAACGTCTTACTTGTGTTCTACCTATAGTATATCCAAGGATAGTTTATTGAGGTCTGAAAATAAACTTCCTCCCCAAACGATAATGAGGGACAGCCCCAAACACGAGTCAACAGTCTCTGCTCGCACACTGTTATGAATAGTCATGTTGATGTTATAAGAATCAGTTGCAAACATAGTGAATAAGTGATATATCCGCCAGAATACAACTGGAACCTAAGCTCATGGGTTTGAAATTATTGTTTAATAGTTTAAAAGTTTATTTATATACAGTTATTGTAATAAAACATAATATTTCAGAACGTGTCTGCACTATACTAAAAAATTTTAGTTTCAAATTTTCATTTAAACTTTTAAAAAGTTATAAGTCTGTCTAAGTTTTGATTTTGCTATGATAACGTAATTACATGTGTATATTTTAATCTGTGGCATGTTTGCTCCTTTTGAGTGAAATCGTGTTTTTTTGTAGATCAGTGCCAGCAGTCGTTGTGACTTGCCAAGAGCTGTATGAAGTACTTCTTGCTAAATCTTCAAATAAAGCCTCATATAAATGTGTCCTAAGGAGATATGATTTAGAACATTGTGCTAGTGATGTATTGCTCAGCATTCAATTGACTTTAAGTGCACATAAATGCGAATTACTTAAGCACTGGAAACAGTGCAGTTGAAAGAAAGACAGATTACTTATAACGTATCCCTTGCAGTCCAGCAGCCTCAAATTTCTTCGCATGACAAATTTACATTAGCTGCAGAGGTTTCTTTCAGGGTTTCTGGAAAAAAACAATACAGCAGAAATCATTAAGGAAATTACGCAGACTTCTCCCACTAAGGCAAAAGAATATAAAAGGGCCTTTAAATCGCCTGCATTTAAACCAGTATCATATAACAGAGAAGAGGCTTTAGAATTTATTGTGGATGATAATTTAACAGAAAAGACAATATACATGACGTACACAATACGCAATTTGCATAATGTGCTAGAGAACACTGCACAGTGGGCCAGTTATTAAATCTGATGGCGGGAAATTTTTTTTTTTTTTTTTTTTTAAGTAATGAAATCCATTTGTAACAGCAATACTGTTCGGTGATTCTTCAGTGGGCCAACTAAATCTGCATCAATTACAAGAATTTGTGAACAATTGATCAGGCATTTCTCTGTTATTTTGCACACTATCTCGAGTGGTTTTCCAGTTGATGTAGAGAAATTTGATGCATTTGCTTTAAAAACAAACAGATTTACATCTCAAACTTTACTCATGGTATTTCATGCTGGTCAGTGTGTACAAAGTGCTTATACATGGGGGCAGAATAATTAGGTCTGTAATATTACGAATTGAAATGCTCTCCGAAGAAGCTCAAAAAGCTACAAACAAGTTAGGAGATCCAGTATATAGAAGGAAATGCACGAAAAATATTGCGACAAGACAACATTAGAGATGTATTGAACTTTCTTGTATTAAGCTCCTCTGATCCTGTGATCTCAAATACATTTCCTTTCCCGCAGAAAAGACAAGAATCTTTGCCCTTAACAGTTCGACAGTTATTAAGCGAACCAAAAATTCTGGAAAATTCGCAAGGAAGGAGCAAATGCTGTGACAAAACAAAGAATGATAGTGACACAGACAGCAGCAATGAGGACGAAGAAGATCGTGGTGGTGGTCATGGTGATTATGAGTATGACTATTAGAAGTGTTTAACATAAACTTTGGCCATGTCAGTTCTATTTTTTTAAGACATTGCAGTAAACAAAGTTATTTTTTATAGTCTGTCAGAAATCGTAAGTAAAGAAAGAACAAGAAGTTACATACCGGTATTATTTTTACCTTTATCTAGCCACACATTTGTATATATATTAATTTGTAATAACATGTTTGTTAATATAATGCCTATCAGATGCATTTGTGACTTCATTATAATTTTTTCCCGGCAGATTTAACTTCTGGCCCATTGTGCACTGTACCAGTCTAACATGTGATGGTATGTGTTGATAAGGGCTTTTAAATGCATTCTTGCAGTTTTGTAACTAACTGTCATGTTTCTTACCTTGTGGATCAAGTTACAAATCTTTTTTTTTCTACATCATCTCATTTTGTAATACAAAATGTTTTGTTTTCTCTTCACTAGGGAAAACAAACTTCTAGACAAGATTGTGCTATTGAAAGGTCGCATAGAAGAGACGCAGCTTCCTCAGAAACATGTGGATGTTATTGTGTCCGAGTGGATGGGGTACTTCCTTCTGTTTGAGGGAATGCTTGACAGTGTGATATATACACGGGATCATCATCTGGCACCAGGAGGGCTCCTGCTGCCCAACAGATGTTCCATGAGCTTGGTGGGACTTGGAGATACAGGTGAGCACCTAAAGTCATTTCTTTTACATTTTCATTTTACAGCCCAATTTAAAACCTGCCTGCCTGCAGTTGCACCAGCAGTTTCCATCATGAGGTCCACAAGATAGCAGCAAAAGAATCTCTTGGACAATTACATATTATTGCCACTAATTGGTACATTTAAAATAAAATAAAATATACATAGCCCTATTTTAAAGCATTCACCAGCCCAAAGAGACTACTTGAATTCTATACATGTTTGACTTCTATGCAGGAAATTTCCTGTTCCATAGTGCAGTTCCTCTCTTTTTATTGAAATTCCTCTGCATACGTTTTTCTGCAGTTATTCTAGAGTACACTTTGTCTTTAATATTCCACCGAAGGTAAAAATCACGAAAAATAATTATTAGATCCAGATATCAATGTAATAACAGATTTCTCCTTATTAATTTTTCTTCTTTTGACTTCTGAGTTGTTTGAAAAATATTTTACACTAAGTGTTACATCGTTTAGAATTTCCTGGGTGAAATCATGACACCTTCTTAAAAATGAAAAACTTGAAATCAGAATCATAAAACAGTATTAAAAATACATCAGAATATTAAAATATTAATTTGATGAGTTTTAATGCTGTTTTATCATTTTGATATCAAATTTTACATTTTTATGAATGAAAAAAACACTGTAAACACACACGACTAAAAATTATATTGTATATGAAATAGGACGCCTTATCTTACACTATTTGTCTAGGATATTTAGGCTTTCTAAATTTTTCAACTGTATCATGCATTTCAGGATGACTAGGAACTTTAACACCTGAAAAATTCTCTGCAAACTTTCTTTGCATTTGATGAGCAGAGTTAGTGAGTGAGTATATGGGTAACTTAAACATGAACTGTTTTATAATAAATCGAGGAACATCCATTCCAATCACACAATCACAACAAAATAAATTCTCTCTCCTACTGACTGCCAGATCCAGCAGGGATGTATTCAACGAAATAGTCTCAAGTTTCATAAGAAATCTACATCCAAAATCAGCTGCCATTATAGTATAGAAGTAGATGAATTTCTTCAAGAAAAGGAAATACACTCGTTTGGTAAGCAAAAGGGCACAAGTGTATCCTTCCCTATACTACTTAGCAAGAAAACACGTGTGTAGTAGCAACTTCCACCTCATATGAGAAAGTTTTCTCGAAGGCAAGACAGATAATAATCAAGATTTTGTTTTTATATGCAAATTTGGGCAACTGAACAGTCCCAAAGTAGTGTAAATAGATCACGTAAATAACAATTGTGAAAGTGTACAGCACTACATAAATAATTTGGCTGATGTGCTGACATTTTCTATTTAGAAATAAGGAGAACAGCAACTTGACTTACAGTAGGCAACATTTAAATACATCTGTACTGAAGTGAAATTAAACTTTGCTCTTTGCCCTGTATCTGTACAAAACAGAGACATGCTACACATCATTGTACAGCTCTGATAAAGCTATAAGCAGAGCATTGTGGAGTGAATCACGTGTAGGGAGTGGATTTTGCAAATATGTGTGTGTGTGTTTTTTTGTTGTTTTTGTTTTAGTTTTATTATATCATACAACATGTCCCATTACGCAGCGTAATACTACATGCCTTGGTTTTCTTATTAGGATTTTATAAATATTTTTCTTGTGTGTGTGTGTGTGTGCGTGCGCGTGCGTGCGTGCGTGCGTGCGTGCGCGTGCGCTTTTCTTTACACATTTCTCTTGTTACTGAATTGACTTAACTCATTCTCCCTGTACGGTCTTCAAATGCTGTTTCAAATGTTATTAAATGTCATTTCGGTTACAGTGTTGATCTCAGTACAGTGTAGCGGACTTAAGTTTAGTAGACTTTTCAGTTTTGCTAACATATTTTAAATCCCCCACTAAAATTCCATACATCATAATGCAAAGACGTTTAATTTTTACTTCATTACTTGTGATCATTTCGTTATTACGTGCAAAAATTTAAGTTGTAAGTCTTAAATCCGTATTTTATCTATTGTTGGTTGCATATTATATGTATTATGTGTATCTCTTTTTATTTTCAACATGTTGACTGGAAACGTAATATTGTACATAAAGTGTAGCGTCTTGTGTGCATGTGATCTTTGTCCTACGTTGTTTCTAACAAGAATGATTCCATTCTCTTGTTACTGGATGAACCTCAATAGTTTGTAGAAGATAAATTATTGAGAAAAACAAACAAAGTAAAGAACTACTTCCGATCTTGTCGATTGTACAGTGGTATCATATGTATATTATTTGTCGTATAAAGCAACCTTTTTAACTTATATAATTTCTTTGTGTTATAATTTTAAAATTGAGTGATATGTATATTCCTTTTAATATTGTATAGGCATAGTGAGTTTCTTGAATCTTACGTGGACTCGAAACACAGGTGCAATAAATGAAAGCTAAGATATGTTGTGGAATAGCTTTGCATTATCTAATGTAAAATCAGAACAACTTTGTTTAGATAAGACTTCTTCTCGCTTAAGTCATAAACTGAGACATAAGGGGAGAGAACAGTGTGGGTCTCTGCCTGTCAAAGAGTGGAAATTTTTATGTTATTTATGGCCTATTTAGGAAGACAAGTCACCACTGCTATTCCCACCCCATTCTACTCTTGAGACCGGTTCATGGATGGGAGGAGTGAAAGCTGACCAGGCCACAAGGCCAAACGAATTGTGCCTCAACTACAGCTTTTCAAGTGCGACCTCAAAGCCCGCGAAACATACAAAATGCAGAAGTCAGACCCAGCATGAGCGATCCTGGCCTCAGAAACAAAACAGGTCTACATACATCACAAAGTTTTCAAATACTTCTACAGTGATATATGCTTCATTCAAATAACTAATATATTATCTAAAAACACAAAATTTGATTTCAGTTAAGCCAAGTGACTGAGGCCCGGCTCACTTGCCTCACTCAATCAGCTGCCACTGCATTCAGAGTTACTTGTGATTCTGTTGTAATTGAGTTCAGTTCTTTTATTTTTTTCAGCTCGTCATGCTGAGCTTATAGGATTCTGGTCAAATGTGTATGGTTATCGTATGACCTGTCTGCAGCATGAAGTCGTTCAAGAAGCAACTATAGAGGTGGTGTCGCAGGACAAGATTATTACTACTCCATGCTTACTGACAGAGCTGGACCTGAGGACCTGCACTCAGAATGATCTTGAATTCTCTTCTGATCTGAATTTGGAAGTTACTACAGATAGCTCGTTAACTGCACTTGTCGGTTATTTTGATGTATTCTTCGACCTACCGCATGCAGTTTCATTTTCTACAGGCCCCCACGTCCAACCCACGCACTGGAAACAAACTGTTTTTCTCGTGGAAGAACCCTTGCCTGTGAAAAAAGGTAAGCGTCCTTTTGCCGTCATTTTTTTTTGTAACCTTACCTCATTTTTAGTAATTCGAAGCTGATCAATTGAATTCTTTGATTGTGATTACGTTGCACTAGGTAATTTACTGTAGTGATTTCCAACCTTTCTAATTTTTGCCATAGTTTTCTTTTTCTTTTTATTACCTTAATTATTACCTTAATTTTTAGTACCGTAACTCGAAGCTGATTAATTAAAGTACTTAATTGTAATTATGTTTTATTGGATGATCTGTTTAGTGGTTTTCAACATTTTCCATCTAAAACCAACTATATTTGTAGGGTGACCATATGTCAGGCATTATGTTTGACAGTCTGGATTTTCAGCTAATTGTTCTCCATCTGGCATTAACTCTTGCCAGATGCTAATTTGTCCTCCTTTTTGAGATTGGATCATAAATAACTATAAATTAACATTAACTGCTTGTAAATAAGAAACAATTTAATAAAAATAGCTGAAATATTTGTTATTTTGCTGGTAGTTATTTTGGTATTGGATGAGTGGGTGGGGTATACTGCGAATACATACGAAGTTTTTGGTGGGTGTGGGTATGAGTTTATGGTATTTGAGGTGGTGAGCCTATGAGACCACGTGCATGAAGCCAGTCTGTACTATGATATACTGGAGGGGGGAGGGGTCATGAATTGTCATTATGTAAGGTAACACTAAGCCCCCACACATGTGAGTGCACCCATGCAGTGTCAGTCACAACCTTATATATTTTTCAGTATATTTCCAATTTGTTGTTGTTTTCTAATGCCAGGCGTTTGACAATAAAGTCATTTGCCGCCTTGCACTTCAATATTTTTCAAAGATATTATCATGGTCAGCCACTGAAGCACAGATTGTGAGGTGTTCCGAAACCATTTCTTGGTTTGAGTTGCTCCATGGGCAGTTAGGGGACTGATATATTTCAATTGTATGCAGGTGTTTGGCCGAACAGTCATGGCCTGTTGCCAATCTAAATGCAGCTACAGATGATTTTCGTGGTAAATCGGGAATTAACTGTGGATTATGACACAGAGAGTTCCATTTTTTTCCCTTGAGATTGTGTTATCAAATATTGTTTGTTGAAGTCTAAGTATGTAGATTTTTTATTTTCAAAGAGTAATACATATATATTGGCCTTCCATTAAAATAGGTCTATCTTCTTGAGTTACAGTATTGATATCGTATTTTTCTACGTTTACTTCCATAAATCGTGTCTGTTGTCCATAAAAATATTTTGATATTGAAAGAAATCTCCATCTCACAAGATATGAGAGGCTAATGTCTGAAACATACCAGCTCCATTGCACTTCACACTGCCAAATGTGAGGTACATTTGCCTTTCAGGACTAGCACAATTGAACCACCTTACTCCCAGCTAGAATTCTTCTAAATAATTCTGTGAAACTTGGCCTTAACAGCCCTGCCAAATTTCCCAGGAATCTTCCGCCCTCCATCTGATGTACCAACCTCAGTTTCGTCTGAAGAAGGTAAGAAGAAGACAGGTGACGAAAAGATTGGACATGGAAAAACTGAAGAACGAAGAGGATTGGAGAAAATTTGAAGCAAATTTTTAAGAGAAGGCCGCTAAATTAGAATCCACACCTGGCTTATATGCACATCTAATATCAGACAGTAGACCGTGTTTTGCTTAAAGGGACCAAGAAGTAAGTTATATTTTCAGGTATAAATAATGGTTTTATAACATACCTCGTTACATAACTTGATGTTTATACTCTCCGTGTTTCGGAGAATGGTCAATGTAACTCGATGTGTGCATGCCTCGAGTTACCCTGCAGACATCTAAACAGTACTCAACCTTCTGCCAAGTGTTCTGTAACATTTGTGGAGTGACTAGTGCAGCTGCATTTGTAATGTGTTGCCACAGTTCTTCCAAGTGTCAACTCTACCACATTTGTACATAACACCCTTCACAAAGCCCCAGAAGAGAAGCCCTTGGGGGTCAGGTCGGGACCTAGGTGGCCAGGCAAGGGGGTGTGGCCTATTCCATCAACCTGTCGGGAAAGTTTGCATCCAAGAAGTCACGCACTGCTCCATAGTAATGGGGTTGCTGAAAAACGAAATTGGTCAACAACAAAAGTTCTGCAACGTGTTCAGATACACATTCCCTGTGACTGTTCCCTCGTTGAAGAAGAACGGTCCAATGACGGAATGCTCTACTGAATGGCACGAGGCTTGTATCCGTGTTAAACATTGGTGCGCATGCGCATGAACATGCAGCTGTTTCTAAACCACTGTTGCATAAACTTGGACAGTTTCTGCATCTTGTCAGATGTAAATCACAATAATATCTTCATCTGATTTTAAATGGTGAGCATTAATTTCTCGATCCCTCTAAGCAGAACACGGTGCATAATTGTTTGTATACATCTCAAGTCTTATTAGTATAATATGTTATTAGTCACTGATGTATGCAATGGAGAGGGAAAGGAACTGGCCACACTACTACCCCATTACCTTCTGGCTTAGTTGCCTCATTGGTGTCACTTATGAGGTAACCTGCCTTCAAACACAGTTGACTAAACAACAACCTGAAAATAGTAATGAGTACTGAAATCATGTAAAAATCTGTATACAGATAACAGCAGAAGAAACAATATGATACACAGAAAGTATGAGTATTAGGAAACCTTGAATCCTAGGGAAAATGTCGGAAATGGAGGGAAGGAGAAAATGGGAAAACATCAACACAGAAGAAGGTACAAGAAACTACAGGAAACTAAACAACGAACTAAGAAGAGAAACAGATAAAGGGAAAGAAGTCTGGAAGAAACAGAAATGTAACAGAATAGAGGATTTAGAGAGAAAGGAAGATATGAATTAATGTACTACGAAGTAAAATGTTTGGACTTCACAAATACATGAAATCCAAGTGGTTGATAGAAGACGAAATCAGCAATTAAATAACAAACAAGGAATACTGAACAGAAGGGCAAAGTATATAGAAGAGCTATAATCGTCCAGACAACTTAGGTATAGAATATGAAGCAGTCATATCACAAGACAGAAAAGGATTTTCTATTCTAACCGCTCAGGCTGGTTTGCCATATGCATGTACGCAGCTCTTTAGGTTCTGTAGCAGTTTTACGTACACTTGCATGCATCATGCATAATTGCACAAAATGGGATGCAGTGCATAATCTATTTGAGATATTTTCATGCATTTTTTTCAGTTGTATTGCAAAGAGCCTGTTTTTTTACTGCCATATGATTGTATTATGTTTAACCATTTCGAAAATATAAATGAAAGAAAGACGTTATGTAAATTTAATTCTACTTGAGGATTTAAATACTACTTCAGCACTTAGCACCAGAACTTTTAATATCAGGTTAGGGGGATACGGGAAGAAGTTGAGCTAGTGTTAAGGAAATGAAGAAAGGGAAAGCAATAGGAGTTGAAGGAATTCCTATTGAATAATTTCAAGGGAAAAATTGTTCCGGGGCCGGGTATTGATCCCGGGACTTCTGGTTGAACGTACCAGCACTCTACCACTGAGCTACCCGGGAACTCCACCCGACACCGTCTCAACTTTTCCCTTATATCCACACAACTCGTGTGGGCTGACGAAACGCCAGAGACCCACATCGAGTGCACACAATCTCTGTGTGACTTGGACGAATGCACACAATCTCTGTGTGACTTGGAATTGTGGTTTTCTGTTAACATACACAGTGACGTAGATATTATGCAATTCTAGTCTTTCAGGTAAAGCTCCCTGTAAAGCAGATTTGAATAATTTCAAGGGAAAAATTGTTCCGGGGCCGGGTATCGATCCTGGGACCTCTGGTTGAACGTACCAGCGCTCTACCACCGGCCCCGGAACAATTTTTCCCTTGAAATTATTCAAATCTGCTTTACAGGGAGCTTTACCTGAAAGACTAGATTTGCATAATATCTACGTCACTGTGTACGTTAACAGAAAACCACAATTCCAAGTCACACAGAGATTGTGTGCATTCGATGTGGGTCTCTGGCATTTCGTCAGGCCACACGAGTTATGTGGATATAAGGGAAAAGTTGAGACGGTGTCGGGTGGAGTTCCCGGGTAGCTCAGTGGTAGAGCGCTGGTACGTTCAACCAGAGGTCCCGGGATCGATACCCGGGCCCGGAACAATTTTTCCCTTGAAATTATTCAAATCTGCTTTACAGGGAGCTTTACCTGAAAGGCTAGATTTGCATAATTCCTATTGAATTAGTGAAATGCTTTGGTGAAGACAAGAACAATATGCAACGAAATATATGACAAAGGCGAATGACCTGAAGATTTCATGGAGACAGTGTTGCCAATACAGAAGAAAAATAATTCCAAGAAATGAGGTAGTGGAACAAGTGGTCAGCTTCAAATGCTTGAAACATATTATAATTAGTAACATAAGCTACTGCCAGGAAGTCAAACGGTTGATAGCAGTGGCAATGGAAAAAGTAGCATCTTCTGCGGACCTCGGGGAAAAAGAACTAAGAAGATTGGTGAAGTGCTTTGTGTAGAGTGTGGCATTGTATGGGACAGAAACATGGATATTATGATGAAGTGAAGAAAAATGACTAGAAGCATTTGAAATGTAGATATGAAGAAGAATGGAGCATGTGAAATGGACAGACAGAAGAAGAAATGAAGCTGTGCTAGATAAAGTGGGTGACGAAAGAATAATGCTGAAACTGATTAGGAAGAGAAAAAAGAATTGGCTGGATCACTGGCTAAGAAGAAACTGGCTACTGAAGAATGAACTGGAAGTAATGGTGAAGGGGAGAAAAGTTCGTGGAAGAAGAAGATATCAGATGATAAACAACATTAAGATACATGGATCATATGTAGAGACTAAGAGGAAGGTGGAAAATAGGGAAGATTGGGAATGCTGGGTTTGCAGTGAAAGATCTGCCCTTGGGTAGAAAACTATGAATAAATGAATGAACCATAAAAGTGCAAATTTTTCTTAGTGCATAGAAATCTACCCCAGCTAATGACAAATCTTACTGCTAGACTTATTAGAGAAAAAAAAAAAAGAGTTTCTGGATTAAAATGTAAGTATGAACCTCTAGCATTCATAGCTACTAGTTCAAAAAGATGTTATATTTTTGGATCATCTTTACATTTAGCTAAATCATGCTTTAAGAAAAAATAGTCTGATTATCAAGCTGGGAATGATTCAGACATATAAAAACAACAACAAAAATGGTTATGAAAGTAAACAGTAAGGAAAAATTGAATATTCAAGACCAAGCTGTGAAATGTGTGAAAAAAAAAACAACTATTAAGAATATGGTTGTTTCTTCTGAACAGATGAAAATACGACTCAAAAGTTTCATTTTTGACTCTACAAGAAACCCAAGTCACAATAGAAAGGATTGTGGATTATGGGACTACATTCCACATGACTGATAATGAAGATCTGTTAGCTATGATTAAATGTTTTCAATCTAAAATAGAAGTAGCAAAAAAATCTGAGGTGATGACATCAGTAAATTTGGAACTATTGAAACTTAAAATTGTGAACTGAAAGAAGTTTTGTTGATTTCTGATTTGTCGAAGAACTTATCAGTCGATGCTAGTACTTAAGTGGTGAAGGAGTTCAAATAACCAAAAATAATTCATTAATATGGGGATCTTAAAGAAAATAGGTATGGATTGAAAAGAGAGAAGATTGTTCAGTAATCTTTATATGAAACATCGAGTCAAAGTCAGGATAGCCGAAGAAATGTCAGAAGGAAGTGAAATTGGGAGAGGAGTACGTCAAGGATGCACTTTATCACCTACATTGTTCAACATCTACTTGGAAGATTTATTAAGGAACTGTTTTCAGAACATGGAAGGAGTGATAGTAGGAGGAAGAAGAATAAAGTGCGTAATATTTGCTGATAATATGGTGTTATTAATAGACTTTGAAGGTTCGGCCGCTATCAGTGCTGTCCATGTGCTTCTGGTGTGTAGGGAGCCTTGTTGAGTTGTTGACATCAACTGAGGGTGACGTGAATGCAGTGTACAATCAGACTTGCATACAAACAATTCAACGTACAGTCAAATGTGCGGAAACAAAACAAAATCAAAACAAAGTGTTCAGTGATATTGCAATATCGTTTGACCTATTAAGCTCCAGATTGTTGCAGTGTAGGTAGGGTAAGTATATGGTGTAGTTGTAAATATTCCTTTAAAGTTTTAATACATGTGGCCATAGTAAAGAATGCATTTGAATTTTTATTTTAGATGCCGAAAGTAAAGAATATAAGAGTCTTACTATTGAAGACATTGGATGAAGTTGGTAAGGAATATTTCACAGTTGAAGAAGGAAATATTACGTGCAAGGTCTGTGATGTATCTGTAAAAGAAAATGGAGGGTGCTACATATGATGCCATTGTAACAGAAAGAAACATATTGATAATGTGAAACTATGTTTACAAACAAAGAATGAAGGAGCTTCAACATCTCGTAGCAGTAACTATTCTTCAACAAGTAAACAATCGATTTTTTTCAAGGACTTTTGCGAGATGATGATTAAGGCAAACATCTCTTTCAACACTGTAAATAATCATTCTTTTAGGACATATATGCAAAAATATGCACATAGAAAACTTCCCAGTGATACAACATTGCATACATCCTATGTAGACACTTGCTACGAGGACACACTCAATACTATAAGACGAAATACATTAAACAAGAAAATATGAGTTTCATTGGACAAAATGACAGATGGATGTGGAAGACATATAGGACATGTTGTTATAGAAACACTTTCGCCAGAGGGCCCAGGCAAATCGTATCTTCTCACTTCAGAAATTCTAGGAAAAGTAAATTACACTACAATTGCAGAGTTATTTAACAATGCAATGTCTCTGTTGTGGCCTCGGGGTATTTGTTATGAAAATGTTCTTCTTTTTGTTACTGATGGTGCCGCATATATATGGTTAAAGCAGCTAATCATATAAAATCACAATATTAAAAAATGATACACCTTACCTGTCTTTCCTACTGCCTTCATAGGCTAGCTGAGGAAATTCGACTATCTTTCAGTAATGTGGACATTTTCATATCTCCAGCTAATAAGATATTTCTGAAAGCGCCTTCAAGGGTTAGTATCTTTAGGGAGATTGCACCTGGAGTACGTTTACCTCCTCATCCCGTGCTAACTCGAAGGGGAAGTTGGCTGAATGCATCCCTTTATTATTGTCAACACTATGAGAAAATATCTGAAGTTGTAAATGCACATGATAGTAAGGACAGCTCTTTTATTAGAATAGCAAAACCGCTACTTTCAGAACAACTTTCAAGTGACTTATCATTCATGAACAACAATTTTTCTAATCTTGCTCGCACTATGCAAAGTTTGGAATCATCAAAAATGAAAATTCCCGATGCTCTAGAGAAAGTAGAAAGAGTTTCACATGCACTGAATCAAAACGCAAATGATTCTATTATTAACAAAGTAAGAATAAAAATGTCATACAATTCTTACTAAAAATCTTGGATACTCTGCAAAATGTGAAATTGGGATAGGCTGCTAGGCTATGAAGGACCATTACATATTATGTTTACATGAACTTGATATTCCGTTTTTTTCATTATGCACCTATTACGTCGTTTTCATGATATAAACATTGTTTAAGTGAACATCATAGGAAATTTTCTTTTGTAGCATTTAGACGGTATGTAGTTGTTCACTGCAATTCTGAATAAGTTTAATTCATCTGTAATGTCAAATGTACTATTGAAGTACCGGTATGTGTAAATATGTGTAATTAGGCCTATGTACAAATGTGCAAATATGTACAAATTGGTAAATAATGAGGAAATGATGTAATGAATTAAATAATTCAGTTCTGTAAACAGTACACTGTAGTCTTTATAAACTTCATGCTTTGTGTATACTTCGAAACAGTCTTCCTGTTTTCTTTGCTTAGGTCGGAGTATTAGATTGTCCTTCACTACTCCTTCAGTAGCGGTGTGCTTAAAAACAAAACATCTCTCACAATACATATACTCCAATATCACATGACTGAATGGCTCAGCGGCCGAACCTTTGAAGTCTAGTTATTAGTAGAAGAGGAGATGATACTAAGGAATATGCTACTGGAGCTAAATGACAGCTATGAGAAGTATGGGGTGAAAATAAATGCAAATAAGACAAAGACCATGGTCATAGGAAGAAAAATAAAGAATGTAAACTTACGAATTCTAAATGAGGCAGTAGAGCAAGTGGACAGCTTCAAATACTATAAACAGTAACATGAGCTGCTGCCAGGAAATCAAAAGGAGAATAGCAATGGCCAAGGAAGCTTTTAATAGAAAAAGGAACATCTTCTGTGGACGTCTAGAAAAAGAACTAAAGAAGAGACTAGTGAAGTACTTTCTACCGGGCAGAAACATGGACATTACGACGAAGTAAAGAGAAGCAAATAGAAGCATTTGAAATGTGGATATGGAGAAGAATGGAATATGTGAAGTGGACAGACAGAATAAGAAATGAAGCTGTGTTGGAAAGAGTGGGTGAAGAAAGAATGATGCTGAAACTGATCAGGAAGAGGAAAAGGAATTGGTTGGTTCACTGGCTGAGAAGAAACTGCCTACTGAAGGATGCACTGGAAGGAATGGTGAACGGGAGAAGAGTTAGGGACAGAAGAAGATATCAGATGATAGACAACATTAAGATATATGGATCATATGAGGAGACAAAGAGGAAGGCAGAAAATAGGAAAGATTGGAGAAAGCTGGGTTTGCAGTGAAAGACTTGCCCTTGGGCAGAACACTGAATGAATGAAAGAATGAATGAATGAATGAATGGTTACAAGTAATCAAATGATCTTTTGTAGTGCAACTTGATATTTGTAAGAATAAAAAGCAAGAGTCACTAATAATTACTATTAATTATAATTAAAACGCAATGCAAATTTGGCATCGTAAACTCAGTCATATCGGTCATACAAACCTTCTTAAGCTGGTAAATATGTCTGAAGGGATTAAAATAATATGATATATTTATTGTCAAAACAACATTACATTTTAGTCATGATGGACCTTCACATTCCTGTTTTTTGGGCCATCATTACTATATAAATTTTCTCCTCTGTGCATACTAGTTCATTGTTTTTCCTTTTTATTTCACATCTTTTCATACTAATTCTTCCCTGCTTTACTATTCTACAATCTGCCCATCGAAGGGATTGAAATAAATACTGAAGATGTTAGAGACGATTTATGTGATGTCTGTTTAAAAGCTAAGTAAGTTCGAGCTCCACTTAATACTGAACAATCCAGAGCTACAAGATTCTTTGAATTTCTACATAATGATCTGTGTGGATCTATAAAGTCAAAGCCATAGGACAAGAAGAATATACAGGGTGTTTAAAAAATACGGGGCATAATTTCAGGTATGTATTTCCCACATGTAGACAATCAAAATAGTTCATTACAACATGTGTCCGGAAATGCTTTATTTCCGAGTTATGGCCTTCACAACATTGAAATTCACCAGAACGTTTTTCTTTCCGCAGGTCGTTGCTGTCAAAGGAGACATTAAGAGGACACTCTGACAGTTCATTCCGAAGCAAAGGTTACATTCAGTGTTGTGTAGGCGTTAGACTGCGACATATATTCAAATCAAGAGCTGGCAGAGATACACTTCATGTACGGTAAGGCAGACGGCAATGCTGCGCTGGCTCGTCGTTTGTACCAGGAGAGGTACCCACAGCGACAATGTCCAGATCGGAAGACATTTGTACGTCTCCATTACCGTCTGTGCGAGTATGGAAAATTTAACTCTCCTGGTTTGGGAAGGGGACGACCAAGATCTACAACTCCAGAAGTACAGGAGGAGATTCTGGAGGCTGTGAACATGACTCCTTCTATCAGCACACGAAGGGTAGCGTTGCAAGTCAATGTTCCTCATATAACTGTCTAGAGACTGTTGAAAGAGTATCAATTGTATCCTTATCATTTGCAACGTGTACAGGCCCTGTCACCAGCAGATTACCCTGCACGAGTTAGGTTCTGTCAGTGGTTCTTGCAGCAGTGTGGTGTAAATCCGAACTTTCCTGCCTTAGTATTATTTACAGATGAAGCACAGTTCACACGAGATGGCATAACAAATTTCCACAATCAGCATGTATGGGCATATGAAAACCCATGTGCAACTGTTCCATCTCCTCACCAGGTGCGGTTCTCCCTCAACATGTGGGCCGGTATCATTGGTGATCGATTAGTTGGACCCCATGTACTTGTAAACAGACTTACGGGGCAGGCGTACACAAACTTCCTGGAAAACACCATACCTCATGTTTTAGAAGACACTCCACTGATCAACCGTCAACACATTCACTTCTTGCATGATGGCGCTCCTGCACACTTCACTTCAGTAGTACGGCTCGCCGGTACTTGGATCGAAGGTTTTCTGATAGATGGATAGGTAGAGGTGGCCCAATTGCTTGGTCTCCACGCTCACCTGATCTGAACCCTCTCGATTTCTACTTGTGGGGCCATTTAAAATCATTGGTTTATTCGTCTCCGGTGCCTGATTTGGAATCCCTTCGGAATCGAATTGTGGCATGTTCTGAGGATATACGCAATACTCCTGGAGTTTGGGATCATGTTTGCAGGTCAATGAGACATCGATGTGAGGTCTATATTCAAGCAGGAGGTGGACATTTTGAACATCTTCTGTAATGACAATGACCTACGGAAAGAAAAATGTTCCGGTGAATTTCAATGTTGTGAAGGCATAACTCGGAAATGAAGCATTTCCGGACACATGTTGTAATGAACTATTTTGATTGTCTACATGTGGGAAATACATACCTGAAATTATGCCCCGTATTTTTTAAACACCCTGAATACGTATTACGCATTTCGCATTGATTACTGATTAGTCTTCTGAAAATGAGAGTGAAACCACAGAAGTGTTAAAGAAATTAGTCCCTGAAATAGAAAGTGGAATCTTCCAGCAGAAGAAATTCGCATGGATAAAGGAAGAGAATATATCTGATTGGATTGCTGTGGCAGCTTTTTTGCGACTATTGTGCGAGTTATTTCCTCGAAAACATTTATAAATGACAACCTTTAGTTTTTAATATCACTTGAAACAGGATATTTTTATACATTACTTAATTTGTTTTATATAAAAGCACTATGGTTATAGTACGCTGTGCAATATCAATGAAGAGATGGACTGTCATCACCTGGGAAAGTGTCCAGCCCTTCACTCCTCCTCAGAAGTTGACTGTTACTGGGATGCCAGGATGAAGATGTCTTATTTCAGTTAGCTACAACTTTCCTATTATTGTTTTTTGTTGTTGTTGTTTGTAGTCAATGATTCCATTAGTCATGTACTAGCCATTTGCAAAATAAATAACTGTGGTTGTAATTATTATGACAGCAGTTCTGATGTATGACTTACACATTTCGGTTAAAATAGTTTTCAGTTGACAAAAGTGTGGTTAACAGAGGTTTTATTTATTTTTTGTGCGTGCGTATTTTTTTTTATATATACAGAGGATGCCAAATAATGTATACACATTTCAAGCAAAGAAAAAACTATGTTAACATAAAGCTGAATTCACACAAACAGAAAATGATGAGCACTAATCATCTTAGACTTTTAGTTACAACAGTTGCTCAAAATGCCCACCATGGGCGTCGACACACTTCTGGGTACGTTGAACTACTGTTCGAGCAATGTTTGCAAAAGTGTCCTCGGCGATTGCAGCATATGCTGTTTCAATTTCTTCCCGAAGTGCTGCCAGTGTAGCTGGCTTTCTACGGTATACAACATTCTTAAGAGTCCCAATAGGCAAAAGTCCAATGGAGTTAGATTTGGAGAACACGGTGGAAACTCAATTGGACCTCTTCGTCCTATCCATTGCCCTGGAAGATTGTCATCAAGGTACGCATGTACATCTTGGTGGTAATGTGGTGGTGCACCATCCTGTTGAAAGTAAAATTCCTCATTTCCATAGAGTGTACGAATGGCTGGTAAGACAGATGTGGCGTAACATGTTCAGGTACACTTGGCCAGTTACTGTTCCATCAAAAAAGAATGATCCAATTAGACCCCTAGATGACAACCCACACCGAACATTAATTCCAGGTAAATTAACAGCCTTTTTTCACAAAAACATGTGGATCGTTTGCACACCAGTAGATACGGTTATGCCAGTTAAATTGTACCTCATCAGGCCAAACAACTTTCCCTACGAAGGCATCATCCTCTTGCACCATGTTCCGAAACCACTCACAGTACTCACAATTCTGCATTCTTGCATTCTCCAATCAGGGTCATCTTCATTTAATGCATGCAAAAGTCTTGGGATGAAAACTTTCAACTTTGCTGTTTTAATAATACAATGTATGCTGGTTCTGCTAATCCCAGTCTCATGTACACATTGCTTTGTAGATTTCTGCTGTGAGTGCTCAAAACGTTCCAAAACCATAGCTGAGGACACGGGGCTTGTTGAAGTGCGAGGTCTTCTAGATCTGCCCTTGTAAACATCGTATATGGGACCATGAGTCTCAAATTTGTCACGAATGTGTGCAATTGTTAATCGTGTTGGTGGCTCTGTTCTGTACTCATGTCTCCATTGCCGTTGAACTTCATCAACATTATCGGTTCTCCAATATCACTTCAAAATTGCTTTCTGCTGTTCAAATGATAATCTTGGTCCCATTTTGTTGTTGTTGATTGACCTGTTGCACAGCAATGCTAGCATAACGTACGTGAGTCTCCTCTTTACAGGACATCATACTACACATTACTGTTGTTTTTCGGTCCAACTTTGAAATATATTAAATAGATATCTCCTGTCAAAGTGTGTATACATTTTTCGGCACCCTCTGTATATATATATATATATACACATACATACACACTCATACACATATATATTTATTTTATTGAGAATAGCTCGACAAATATCTGACTCTAGATTTATCTAAAGTTACACATCAATCTGGAGGTTTATTTAAGATAACATTTTCTCTTTACATTTCAAAAAAGAAAAGAAGGGTTAAGTCACTTGTAACTTCTCGAAACCTTTGTGGATTAACTTTTGCTATTGAAAGAGATTTCTGACCTGAAGATAAACGAAACAGCAGATATTACATCAAAAACCTCCAAAGAATAAAATCAACATACTTTTCCAAACTGGCATCCACAAGAACTTACTTTTCCAAACCGGCATCCACCAGCAATCTATAATCTTCTGATGAAGCTCTAATCTTGATGATAAATTTAAGCAAGAAAGCATTGTCTCTTGTAATTATTCCAGAAAGTCTTTAAATGTGAGACGAAACATTTTTGAACAATTAGAACTTTCCAAAAAAAATTCCGAAACTGTTAGGGACTGTAATATTTATTTATTTTCTTATGACAGGTACTGAGATTTACATCTTTGACCTAAACACAACTTTAATATAAAAAAAGGACATAGAATGCAAAAGGAGAAGAAAATGTCCTTCATTGTCTCGTTAAGTTTCTTGCCTCCCAGTATCGGTCACACTCTTTCACTTTGGTTAAGGTTGGACAGTGAAGTAGGTGGTCCCTGTTCAAATCTTCTTGTAGATCACACAAGGTACATTTTGGGTCTGGTAGTAAGCCAAAACGATGGAGTTGTTGAGCTAGGCAGTCATGCCCAGTGCATAAGCGGAACTTTGCGACTGCTTCATTTCTTGGTCTATCTAATATCTCCATGTGAATATATGGGAAGATTAAAAGGTCAAAAATAGCCTACCAATTTAATGCAGAGATCGAAGTTACCAGAATATAATAATTAGCAGTATATTTATAGACTTAGCTTTTATGATAAGTATTGTGCCTATAAGCCTATTTCTTAGTATCTTTATATTGTCCATTGACATTCTTATTTAATATAGACATATCATGGCAAACAAAAATATCAAAATATATTAAAGTCACTGGGGTATAAATCAAGTTTTTAAACCATCGCAAGTACAGAAATACACCAGGCTCCAAATCTATAAGACTCTTGCTAGACCTGTTCTAACATACGGTAATGGGACATAGACTATCAGGAAGATGGATGAGAAACATTTGACAGTGGCAGAGATGAGGTTCATGAGCAGGTTGTGCTCATCTCAAACATGGAAGGAATGTTGGAATCATGAAAGACCTCAACATGGACCCAATTGTGAAGTACATTCAACAGTACCGTGCAAATTGGAAATCACACATAGAATGGATGTCCCCAAGCAGATTACCTAAACAGATCCACAAGGTCACAGGAATTTGGTACAGCCTGTGAATTGTTGACATGAGACCGTAACAGATCTACTAGGGTCTAATACTTGAATCTGAAAATGTTGACGATGATGATATAGACATATACTTCTATAGACTTCGATGGGAATTTTTTCAGAAGTTAATGTAAATTATATAATAGAAAATGAAATTATGTTACATATCCGGTATTGCATTTCTCCAAAATTTGGATTATTGATCATCAAAAGTTCAAACCAGAACTTCTTGTAATAGTACATAAATAACTTAATTCTTTGTTATTTCTCTGTATAATAGTTCAAGAAGCAATACAATTTTTGTTTGTTTTTTGCGATTATTATATATTTTAATGTATTACAATAACATAAACTGTACATTACATTGTGCATTAAAAGGAATCTGCAGTTTTTATTTTTTGCAGTTGTTACACATTTTAACATATAATAACATGAACTATGTTGTACTTAGATTGTGCATTATAAGAAATCTGCAATTTTTGTTTGTTTGTATTGTAGGCCTACTATATTTATTTACATTCTATGGTATTCTTACATCGCTTCACAGCTAGAATCTGGAACATGTCAAACGAAAAAAAAAAAAATCTTTATAGTACTATAAAGTCTTACTTATAGTCACAATCTAGTTGAAATATATACAGTCTTTGCATATTTTAACATATTACAATAACATAAATAGCACAAGTCAAACGAACTAGGATACATGGGAGTACAGTAAACATGAGGTGCAGTATGAAGGGGTGTACAGTACTGGAAGCTCTAAAAGGGAGAGTCACTTTCTTTGACTGTCCTCTATTCAGAAGGTAATCATACCAAAAATTGCTTTTGAAACTGTATGCATCTGGTATTAAAAATGTCTGCTATTGGGAATATTTTGTTCCATAAGAATGTGTATATTTCTGCAGGGACTATTAAGATGTCCATTATGTCTGCTATTTGGAGTGTCCATTATGGGAAGTTTCACTCTATACAGTATAACATGAAAAATAAATCCTATTTAATATAATATAAAAGAGAAATCTATGTGTGTGGAGCTTTCGAAATTCTGAAAGAATTGGATTCGGAAAAATTGAATTTGGGATTGCATCGTATTCAGAACAAATACTTTCGGAATTTTAAAAAGAGTAGGATTGAGAAAATTGTACTTCTGAAATTTGTATTTGGAAAAATGGGCTGTAACCCTAAGGATGGTTTTAAATTTTTACTCTCAGCACTTCCTTTCTTACATTAAATGAATGTCCCCTTTTTGGAAAAACCGCATTTAAGGAACAATAATTAGCCACCAGTGATTCTTTAAAAAACGGTTTTACTGTATTTTAGTTAAGGAAAAAAAGATTAGTCTCCAGAGATTCTTTAAAAAGGGATTTTACTTGTACGGTATTTTAGTTTTGTTGGCTACATAATGT
Source organism: Periplaneta americana (assembly GCF_040183065.1). Taxonomy (NCBI): domain Eukaryota; kingdom Metazoa; phylum Arthropoda; class Insecta; order Blattodea; family Blattidae; genus Periplaneta; species Periplaneta americana. Next base: position 79,223,257 of record NC_091119.1, read on the forward strand.
TAAATTATTTAGTATATTTTTGTGTATTTTCAGGTGATGTTTTGACAGGTAAGCTTGTTTGTCAACGCCAGAGGAAAGATCTTCGTGCTCTCAGTGTGTCTATCTCAATTCTTGGAAGAAATTTAAAATTCCTTCTGAGCAATGAACAGTGAGGAAGTATATTTCCTACGTGTTGCTTTGAAGTTTAAATCGTTATCATGTCTAGCAAGAAGGTAACACAGGGTTCTGACCGTGTCTTTATTAAATTTTATGAATCTTTCTATTATAGGTTCGTCTGTAGTTAATCATTTACCACAATGTGGTGAAAACTTTAGTAAACTGTTACATTCTGCATATGCTGAGTGCAGATAGAAACAAATTGTTAGACACGTAGTTGATCACTGTGTGGTCTCAGAAATATTTTAGACATATTAAATATAAGTACTGTTAAGTTTATTGATGTTGCTTACACTGCCAGAAATTTGAAATTTTCAAGATACTTTGCGGATTTAAGACTTTATTTTATCGCAAAAAAATTAATATTCTATTGTGGGCCTAAGAATTTGTAATTTTTTTTTAGCTATTACTTTATCTCATCTCTGCAAATTCATTTAAACATTATTCCTAAATTCTTTTTTGCGTCATGTAAGTTCAGTAACAACAATTAATATTGTTCATGTTTCAGTCATTTCTATTTGAACTCTTGCATGTGTACATTAGTTCAGGAAAGTAGAAAATGAGCAAATCGTTTATGATCAAGAAGAATTAGCAGTATAATTTGTTTACAGTTTGGCCTGCTTTCATTACTTCTGTCATGCAGAACATTAAGATTTCACTTTCAAACATGCATTGTAGACATACTACTATATACAAATACCGGTATATGATTTGTGAGTAAGATTTATACATACATACAAATGTTATTTTTGTGTATGCTACATTTTAACATTTTTGGTTGTAATACTATACAACCTTAGACACAAAAAATGACTGATCTCCTGTAGTGTGAATTTGTCTTAAGTTCACTTTGGGCAGCACTTGGTTCACACTACTAGGTAAAGGATGTGTATTTTGTAAATAATTTACCACTGGAATGTATCTTTGTTATAGATTATTTATAACACTTGATCTATAAACAGACAAAAAAAGCAACAAACAAACAACACAAAGGAAAAACAGAGAAGTCTTGCATAAGAAATTCGTTGACTTGTAACACTGAGCTCTCACGAAATCAACCGAAGTCTTCCAAAGGAGACGTAGCATATGACAGTCAATCTTCTTTTTCTTCTAACATGGTACATATAAGGATTATATTCTGAATTTTCTCTGATCTTCTGCAATTTGACATATAATAACTAACCTTATCATAATTAACTGACCATACTTTCCATAAAATTGAGGATAGATCTGTTTTATTATTCCTTCATTTGGAAATCTCTCCTTTTGGCTGATAATCTTATATGTGTAACTCTCAACGTAAATTAACTTTAATTCATTACCGTGGTGTGAGGCTCGTGCAGGTTCAGTACGGAACAGATGGTGTGTCTATGGATGTAGCAAGCAAACGAATGATTAAAATATGTGAATTCAAAATTCTCTCTGTCATTGCAGTGTGTACAGTTTTGTTTGAGCAGGTCTCAAAAACCTTAATGTTTCCACAATGAGCATATAATTCAGATACAAGGGGCAACCAATAAGTTTCTGAACTGCCCTAAATGTAGGCAGCACACAGGACATAGGAAATGAAGAAGTTATCTATAACCAGGGAAACGTCTGGAATCCATACTAAATACATCACTTGAAAGGCAGAGAAGAAGACTAATGATGTAGTGATGGAGTGTGATTTGAAGACCTTTGATTTTGTCGCTATGATAGATTTGTCACTGGTTCCAGCTGTGACTATAGTTTCAAAATCACAACTCCGAAAAATCACCATCTCTGACCGATACATGATTCATAGCCATGGCGACTGATGTACGTATATGACAGTTCCAGAGTCCAGACAACTGCAAGTCATAAGATTAACATGATGGACAACATATCTGGATTCTAATTAACTATTGTCTTACACTAGAGGTTAAGGAGGGCAACTCTTTGATACTGGAGCTATAATGACACACCTTTTTAAACATTTTTGGGACACATCGCAGTAACATAGGTGAGAATGTGTTTTGTCTTTAGTATACTGTACTTGCCGAACACTATTGTTAATATAAGACATGGCAACAGTGGTATAGGTCTCGCAAGCAGGGAATACCAATGGAAGGAATGCGAATGAAACAATGTAATAAGTAAGAGCGGGCAACAGAAAAGGTCATGAGATAGCTTGAACAATATTCAAGAGTACAGTTGGAAGAGAAATGACATCGATAGAATCAGTCTTACGTTGTGATAGTTACATTGCGACTTTAGTTTGTTCCATTGCATGTGAATACATATCTTGTATCGCACGGTATTACTATTTCATTCATAAACATATGTTGTGCGTTTAATTAGCTTCGAATTTTTCTCTTGTTATGTTCTTTATTTCTACAACGATGTTCTCATTTGTTCATTTTCTTGGAAGAGACAGTACTTCCATCGGCCCGCACCTCTCGTTCTCTCAGCGTGCCTACATACACACGTCAAAACAGACAGCAATGCCACCATTCCTTTTCGGTAATCGTTCCTTGTGTGAGCTATATATAAATTTAATTTGCAGAAGAACGATAAACATGTAGGCAAAACGTATAACTATTAATATTTTAGTCACTTACAAAATTATTTACAAACATTTTATGCACTATAAAACAAAAAATATATGCCTTAATATAATAATTATATTATATGGAAAAACTTATTTAAAATTAGAAAATATGAACAAAATACATTTTTCCCTAAGAATTTTAAAATCTTATTTTTTTCTCTTGTGTTCAATTTTGCAGTCTCTAATAATGTTCCAGCAGTAGTCAGCAAGCATCACAGGCATCCATTTCCCTCCATACCGCTTTTCCATGGACAGTATATCTTTATGGAACCTTTCACCATGTTCGTCGGAGACATCACTGCAGCTCTTGGGAAAATGATGTAGATGAAAATCTTGGAAATGCACTTTTAAAGACATGTAACATCGTAGATCCCTATATACATTTATCATTTGTTGAACCAGAGTTGTTCAAGGTCGTTAGCTCTTTTTCTTCCCAGGAACTTATGCATTACATTCTTGAAACAAGACCATGCTCTTCTTTTGGTGCAAGGCATTGTCCAAAATCTGAGTCCTTCTTAAGTTCTCTAACTTAGGGATCCACAAACATGCCCTCTTTTATTTTTGCTGCAGAAAGTCGAGGAAACTTTTTTGAAAGGTACATAAATCTTCTTCCAGATGTGTCCATGGCCTGAGCAAATTCTTTAATAAGGCCTAGCTTGATGTGAAGAGGGGGCAGCAGAACATCTTCACTGGCTACCAATTTCTCATTCATTATATTTTTTTCTCCAACTTTCCACCTACGTTCAGACCAAATCTTTCTTTTATAATGGGAATTTCTATTGCGACTATCCCACTCACATAGAAAACATCTATATTTCCCTTGTTGCATACCTAATATCATGGCAACTATTTTCAAATCACCACATATTTTCCACTTGTGATCATTATATTTGATTAATCTCAGCATATTTTTCAAAATATCATATAACTCTTTAGTCATACTTGCATAGGCAACTGGGACAGAAGGCATTATATTCCCATTGTGGAGGAGAACTCCCTTTAGACTGTATTTTGAGGCATCTATAAAAAGTCTCCACTCCTGTGGCTCATATTTGAAGTTCAAAGTATTCATTAGGCCACAAACATCATTAAAGAATGTCATCATGTTGTCATTTGCAAAATAGGGAAGAAAAATGCGTTCCCTCTGTCTAAACACAGTAATTTTCGCATCTGTTGCAATAAGTTACATTCTTGCAACCTCGAACCCAACAGTTCTGCTTTTTTTTTTACTTAGGCTTAAATCACGAACTAGGTCGTTCAGATATGCTTGTGTCAAGAAACATGGAGTTGAAGTGCTTGTAGACTGATAAGATGGGTCTTTTTTTTTTCAGGAGATGATGTCAATGCTTCACTCACACTTTCTGCACTATCTGTTTCACTGTCTTCATTTGTTGGTCTTCTAGGTACTGGAAGAGTTTCGGAGTGTGGGCTTGGTCTGATTGCAGAAGGCAAATTGGGGTACGCTATGTGTCTCTTAGATTTCCGATTTGTAAAACAATGAACATCTGTCAAACAAAAGTAACAATCTGTAATGTGGTCCTTTTCTTCCCTCCGTACCATTGGTACTGCAAACAGTGTGCAGTTATCTCTACCTTTCCACTAGTTTATCAGTTTAACATAGCAAGTTGCACGACAAATATGTGGTGCCCAGTCCTTCTGCTGATCCCCAAGTTATATTCCAAGATAATGTTTGTAGGCCTTCTTTACAATGGGCGAAACCTTCTTCCTATGCCTAGCAAACGTGAACTCTCCTCAGATATAGCAGAAGTTGACAGGCGTATTTCTATAGATTCTACGATTTGGCATTTTCTAGAAGAGAAATAAATATATTTTAAATTAATACATTGCTATGAGTTCAATTGTGCATATAGAGAAACAATATTTCATGTGAACAAACAATACTCACTTCCTCTAACAAGAATTCCAGGTTAGACTCAAGATTTCTCTCGCTCTGTATTAGAATCAGTCTATTTTACTTCTATGATTTAAGAGGTTTCTGTAAAAGAGAAATATGTAAAGTTTTACATATTTTTGTACCACAGGTGTCGGAATATTATGGTTAAAAATGAATATTTACTCACATGATAAGGAATGTCTCCACCATCCAAATAATGCCAGTTTAACATGCTATAAAACTCAATTTTAAATAGTGTAACCAGCGAATCGGGATTATAATAGAATGGACACTGAGTGAATTTTCCTGTTTTGTTTCTCTGTGTGCCGACATTTAGTTTCACTTTCAAGCGTTAGAGGTTAGTGCAGTCGAGCACATGCTAAAATAATAATTGCATGTAAGAGTTGAGACACAGGATCCAAATATTTCCTACCTTATTGCATAATCCAGTAAAGCTTTGCTTCAAATAAATTCAAGTTAACAGCTTTTCTTTATTTCTCAGTGATAAACTAGTCGTAATAATAATTTTTTATGTTTATATATATCTCCGGCTTCACAGCGAGAAGGGTCGCCTTTCGGATCCTAGTTGCCATCTTCTTCTGTCCTCCCAATCACCATCTTGTATCTCTCTCTGTGACATAACATTTTTAACTCCTTTAATCCATGTATCTTGCGGTCGCCCTCTTCTTTTTCTCCCATTTGGAACCCATTTCAAGATAGTTTTCGGCAATCTTTCGTTTTCCATCCGCTGAACATGTCCATACCAAATTAATTGTCTTCTTTGTATTTCTTCGATGACTGTTTTTACTTTATGCACAAGTCTTCTAATATCTTCGTTCTTGACCCTATCTAGTCTTGACTTCATGGCTGATCTTCTCAGGAAATCCATTTCAGTAGATAGAAGCTTGTTTTCCATTTTCAGTGTTATCAAATCATTACATATTTTAATTGTTGATGGGGTCAACGTCTCAACTCTTATTATAAAGGAACTCTAGAGTCTAGACATTACAGATAATGATGGATTTATTGTTATATAGATCAATTTATTTCAATTGAGTACATAATGTACTTAGATGTATTAATTGCATGTCTGTTATATTCCACTGTATCGACTGCTAACTGGTGTGATGTCAGCACCCACTCTAGGGACAAAGCAGAATCTCACCCTCAAGCTGGTTTGAAGGTCATTGAAATCAGTCCTGTTACGTCAAATGTACTGACGCGAAGTGTCTATACTTGTAATTCTCTATATGCTGCTGTAACAATGACTGGCTTATTAACATAAAATTTTACTAGCAACAGGAATACCAAAATCTGAAAATGAAAACAAATGAAAAACAAAATTAACTGTTGCCAACTGTTGTTAAGCATTGTTCACCATCTTTATCACAAACTTAAAATGTCAGTTAAATGAGATGTATATTCTCGTATAACTAAAAAACAATGCCTGATAGTGAATTTCTGTTTTCAGATTTGCATTTGCCATATGAAAATTCTTTGGAAACACATTTTCATATAAGAAAAATTACCCTTGTAGAACAGTGTAATTGGGGTTCTACTGTAATGCTAATTTATAGTCCTTGTTGCTAAAGGCGATTAATTTAGACAAATTTAACAATTTAACCCTCATTACCGATTTCTGTAAAATCTCAATAATCGAATGTTATGGAATATGTGAAAGAGAAGACTGAACACATCACTGTCACCAGTTAGAAGTAGTGGTTTGGATCTCAAAACAAGATTCATGTTCGGTACATTACAGGCTGTACTATGCCTTCTGATCGTAATGTTCGGATTCATTCCGGCTTTGTTCCTATATAAATACCCTTGAAAAGAACAGTTATATTCCTTAATTTTGTAAAATGACCACGAAAGAAGATTTGAAGAAGAAGTGATTTGCAGCAGCAATAAACTTCAACATTACGACTGATGACATTACCCTTAGAATGTGGCATGTATTGCCTGCCATCATCTTTAATGAATGACTCTGTGAATGCCAGGGCATTACAACATTCGCAATTCCCAAGAATCATCGGAATACAAAAATCACACTGTGACAAAATCAGTATTATCTGTCACAGAGATTTTTCCGGAGCTGTCACAGTTCAGAGCTGTGATGACAAAATGCTGTCACACCCCACTTCTAAAGAAGACTAGCCATAAGACTATACGAAGAGATTCCAGGAAAAATCGTCATAGGTCCTTGACATTTTTGCACAAAATCATGTGTACGGTAGAAATTCAGTTCTTAAAGACAAATTGTTGCTGTTTGATAAGGTGACACAACAGACATGGAAGCAGTGATCTTCAGTGACACGCACATGATGTCTAACAATACAATAAGTACAAGTTCAGTTTGGAAATATATTGATTGCACCTTGTAACTAGAAAGAAAGAACAAAAGAAACAAACAGCCTTGGAAATGCTGAGTTCAGTGTATAGGAGTGTGCACACTGTTTACAAATTCAACTAGAGAGAAAAAGTGAAAGAAACGAACAGCATCATCAATGAGTTCAGTGTATAGGAGCACACTATGCATTCACCCACAATGAAATTGTTATTTTACTTACTACCTCAACAATGCTGACATGTACGCAGAGAACATCTTGATGGATTTCTATTTCTTGTTCTGGTGTGTATGTGATGGTGAACTTATATTTAATGTTTCCTTTTAACATCGAATTAAAGAAATCTAATGACTTAAGAATGTTATTTGTTATGCATTATTAATAATAATTATCGTTAAGGGTTGTGCAAAGAACATGCAATAATGAGACTCAATTAAGAGTTTTACCATGGAAATACTTGGCTAACTGGGCTAGTTTAGAAGTCGAAGAAAATTAAGTGTATGTTGTTAAAATAAGTTTAATCATCTGAATAATTACAATGTTAAGCTTTTCTAGCAGCTTTTCTTTTAGAGCTGATATTCGAATGAGATTTTCTCAAATGTAAACTTTCTTCTGTTAAGTAGAGAATGCACATGCATGTCTGCATGTGTGTCCCTTCTTTAAGATCAACAAGACTGTACACAACTTCTTACTATTTTCCAGCCTTGTCTAGAGTACGTGGTACAGGAATATTTACATAAATATGTGACCTAAGAATATCTCAGAACTGAATGTTCTTGTTTTTACAAAATATTATATTCGAATTTGTCTTTTGACTGTTATTCTACAATCAGTATTATGGTTACATAAATAATTATTGATGTTAAAGACGAATGCTCTGTTGAAATGTCGGTGTAAATACTATGCAACACGACATCCAGTTACATTTCTATTGTGTGCTTTCCATCTGTCCATACCTTCAATCTATTTTCTTACCTGTCCTTGCATTTCCTTTCGTGAAATATAGGTATAAATTGCAGAGTAGTCAAGAAGTTCATCTGTAATCTCATTATACGAAGTAAATTATTATGATCCTGTAGAGTACATTCATGTTGTCGGAATGCCCTTCTTAGAAGAGATTAAGCTTGCTCTTTTATTGTACTTGTATGCAGATCATACCAGTTTCACAAGAAAATCAAATTTGACACACAGTCTCCTTAGGCAACGTTTTGCCATTTCACTGTGGTACATTCCCTGACTCTAATGATGTTAAGCACATTTATTCTGCAATTCATTCATTGTCTTACAGAATAACCCAGTACTTTATCTTTGCTGATCATTCTGTAACCTATGTTTTTGTTTTCTGTTGAATTCATATAAATTCATTGTCTTTTTTTTATGAGTGTAACTAAAAGGTAGAGTATGTCAAAGCTTTGGGGAAATATTTTTCACATCTAGAGGATGAAAATATGTTATATGGATATACATCTGGAAACATTATTTCTTGTTAGAACTTTTTTTTTGTACAGTCTCCATGAACGAATATACAAAATGTCCTTGAACAACTTGCCTCCTGTTCTGTTAAAAATGTCCCATTACTATACAATGAAACATGTACTTCATGCACGATGGAGCTTCTGTTCATTGCAGTATCTGTTTGTCGGTGTCTCAGTCGAAAGTTCCATGACTGCTGTATAACTAGAGATGGACCAATTTCTTGGCCTCCACGCACCCCTGATCTAAATCCACTAGACTTTTATTTGTGGGGGCATTTAAAATCACTTGTTTACGCAATTCCAGTGCAAGATGTAGGGAGTCTTCATGAACATACTCTGGAAGGTTGTGAGACAATCGAAATTTTGCAATACATCAGTGCATCTTGTAATCAATATGACGTGGGTTGATGCGTGTGTCTGTGGTAATGGAGAGCATTTTAAGTGCTTATTACGAAACACATTACTTTACATTTCATAATGTGCATATGTTTCTGTGCATTTCCAACAGTTCTGCTGTTCAGTGCTTTGGTGTGAGGTGTAGTGTACTGTGCACCTGATAGTTGTAATGGCATTCGACACAAAACAAACTATACCCCTTTTCAAGGAATTGGCTGTGTCACTAGAAGAGACTGCCTTCTGAAGGATGCACTGGAAGGAATGGTGAACGGGAGAAGAGTTCGGGGCAAAAGAAGATATCAGATGATAGACGACCTAAGATATATGGATCATATACAGAGACGTCGACCTGGTTGGCGAGTTGGTATAGTGCTGGCCTTCTATGCCGAAGGTTGCAGGTTCGATCCCGGGCCAGGTCGACAGGCTCATGTCAGTAGATTTACTGGCATGTAAAAGAACTCCTGCGGGACAAAATTCCAGCACATCTGGCGATGCTGATATAACCTCTGCAGTTGCGAGCATCGTTAAATAAAACATAACATAACATTTATATGGAGACTAAGAGGAAGGCAGAAAATAGAAAAGACTGAAGAATGCTGGGTTTGCAGTGAAAAACCTGCCCTTGGGAAGAACGCTTTGGATGAATGAACTCCTTTTCATGCGACTTAGTCCATGGAGGGTGTGTCTTTTTAGCCACCCAGAACAACATGAGCCAATTCATGCTTAAGCAACATTGCCTAGTCCACACTGGTGGAGTAATGGTCAGCGCGTCTGGCTGCGAAACCAGGTGGCCCGGGTTCGAATCCCGGTTGGTTGAGGTTTTTTCCGGGGTTTTCCCTCAACCCAATACGAGCAAATGCTGGGTAACTTTCGGTGCTGGATCCCGGACTCATTTCACCGACATTATCACCTTCATATCATTCAGACGCTAAATAACCTAGATGTTGATACAGCATCGTAAAATAACCCAATAATTAATTAATTAATTAACATTGCCTAGCTGTATCATTAAGACTCAATCACTGTTAGTAGTGATCATAGTGATCATTTAAATATTACATGCGCCAAGACAAAATATTTGTAGCCATGAAGAAACTAGGACATATGAAAAGTATTATACTTTTTGTGTCATACAATGTATACAGAGATGTAGGAAAAGAGCTCTAACAAGGAAATAAAGTATTTCCGAACCTGTGTTCATATAATACAATTATTTTCATCCTCTAGATGTGAGGAATGGAATGTTTCCCCAAAGTTTTCACGTACCTTTTAGTTACTGCCGTTAAATATATCCTATTTGTATCAGAACTAGCAACTTCCTTTTCCGAAGTCTACTAAAGGAAATTGTGTTACAAAAATAACAGGACGAGAGAGAAAGAGAGACTTCCACACAAAGCACCAAAAAACAGAACTTTTAATCGAGACTTGTTAATACTGTGAAAGTCGTAAAATCTTAGTTTGGCAGCTGTTGTAATTTCTTGAGAGGGGAAATGTAGACACTAAATTCGATGAAGCTACCACCAATCATCTATACAAAATGCTATAACAGGAAAATAATATTCCAAGTAAAAATGTAATAGGCTTTTAAAGTTTATATGTCAAAGGATCTGCATAGACTTAACAAGAAATGTGTATACACAGAGTGTTAAAAAAGTTTGGAATATTACTCATAACTTCCTAAGTTTTAATGTTACAAAAAAAAGTTTTATATAAAAGCTATTGGAGATAAACCATACAATATGAACCGGTATTGGAAAAAAAAAAAAGTTATTCAGACATACAGAAGTGACAATAAACTTTATTTTTTTAATGACACCCTATATTAAAATTTACATATTTGGTATCTCCATTAAATTTTACATATGAATATGTAGAAATTTTACCCATTCACCTATTTATGTCTTTGAACTACTTATTAAACATGTTTCATGGACTTCAAACTTGAGACAAAGAAGTATGTAAAATCATGTTGAGTAGGCCATAAGACTAAACAAAACATTATTACTAATTAAACTTTACAACAGATGCACAAAATGAGAACCACAGTCAAACAATGTCCCGGTTATCACGAAAATAGTCCATTGTCTTTCTCACAGTTACGTGCCTGATCTGGTCCATCTCGTATCTATTCCTTTCAGGTCTTCTTCACTTCATTGAAAGTGGGAAATTACGTAATACTTGTATCACTATTGATGGTATGAATGTTACATCTATAGAAGAAAATGAGAAAATCAGATATCTTGATGTTTCCTTCAAAGATGAAATTATACTAGACATAAGTAAAGTCATATGCTCCGACTTTGAGGTGCACTTTCATCATCATCCTCACCCATTCCCTACACTACACTTACACGAAAACTTACATATACTCTCACCCTGTACACGACATAATTCTTCACAGATACACATCATGCATAACATGGCCTACCGAAGTGGTGTGCAACTTGAAAATGGGTCACAGTTCTGCCATCTATCTGCAATATGTGGAACCCAAATCACGCAAGTGATGTGGGTAGGCATTAGATATACACATAATAATAATAGTAGTAATAATAATAATAATAATAATAATAATAATAATAATAATAATAATAATAATAATAATGGCTTTGTTTAACCTGGCAGAGTTAAGGCCATAGGGCCTTCTCTAACACTCAACCAAGACTTGACACAGGATTTTTGTTGACTGGTTGTTCTGTTAGCCATACCAAATCTCCAGGGTGCCCATGTTTTGCTGATGAAATCATAAAACAAGTGAAGGATAGTTTCGTTTGGTCCTCAGATTTGACATCCCTCGATTTTTTTTCTTTGGGAGTTTGTTAAGGACCAGGTGTTTGTACCATCCTTACCTGTCACTCTCGCTGAGCTCAGAAACTGAATCAACACTGCAGTTGCAGAAGTGACACTGTGTATGCTGCTCTGAGTTCGGGAAGAAATGGACTGTCTGCTGTATGACCAATGCAGTTACATAGTACCACATTGATTATGTGTAAACTTAATGTGTTCTGCAATCAAATTACATTAGAACCAATTATGCAAATGTGAAGTCCTTTTTGAAACACTCTCTGTTTATGTATTATATCAGTGGTTCCCAAAGTGGGGGTCGCGAGATGAATTACAAAATAAAGCAAAAGCACCTTGTTATCATAAATTTGTTTTTAATTTATAAATACAAAATAAGGAATGTCGAACATAAATATAAAAAAAAATTGAGTATTTATAAAGTAAACAAATAAATAATGCAATAAAAGTATGTTTTTCAGAAAATAGCTTCTTAAATCTGGACTCTGCATTCGATACATACACAGTGATATTTTCAATTTCAAAGAGACTTCTCGCTTTTGTTTTGATGACAATTATAGACTAGAAACTTATTTTGTATAAATAGGCTTATAAAGTTACAGGTAATATAAAAAATTTAAGAGCTGCTTTTGCAAGCTCGAGGTATTTTTGCATTCTTTTGATTGAAATCCGGTCTACGCTGTGCGAAAAAGTTTAGTTTCAACATTCCATCATATTTCAATGAGTCTTCCTCATACTTTTTGTTATTAAGTTAAGTCGAACGCAGCTGTCTAAAAACAGATTCAGTATCCATTTTATGACTGAGTTTCTTCTGGATATACTAAAAAGTTATTTAAAATTGTGCAAAATTAATTGTATGTCCGCAAAAATAAACTTAGTACTTAACATACCAACAGGTGGCTAAATTTTCCATGAGTTTTTAATACAATGGTTATGAATCAAATTTATTTTTGTCAAATGATGCCAACCAGAAATCAAGTTTCTTTATAAATCTGTTGGGTAACAGATAGTGTAAGCATCATTTTGGATTTGTATTGAACTACTACTATAGTGCCAAGGAGATAATAGTTGGAAGTACTAGAAATGATTTTTACATATTATTTAATGTCATTGTTGCACCATATATACCTGTATATTGTCTTTCTTTGGGTGGTATCCACTGGTTTTGAGTAAAATTATCATTTTCGATTTTACAGAAATTTGTGTTTTGGAATGGGGTTAAGTATCAGTATTAAGTAATGGAGGGTCAAAACAAAAGTTTCTCCCAAAAGTGAATCACACCTTCAAAAAGTTTGGAAACCACTGTAGTATATAATATACGAGTACAGTGTTAGTAAAAAGTCCCCCACCACCTAAATAACTTTTGAAGCATGTGGTTCAGTGACATGAAACTCTGTGTGTGGGAATAGCCATATACTAAGAACTCAATAATGGTATTACCGAGTTTTCTCTACTTTCGGTTTAACCGAAAGTAACTCCAATGCTCCAAAAGTCAGTTTGCAGCACAAAGATAGTATTGATCTCAAGCTGGAGCTGCATAAGTCATTTGCGTTTGGATATATGTTCTGTACAGAGTCAGTTTGCAGCACAAAGATAGTAGGCTACTGATTTCAAGCTGGAGCTGCATAAGTCATTTGCGTATGGATGTATGTTCTGTACAGAGTCAGCTTGCAGCACAATAGTAGTAGGCTACTGATTTCAAGCTGAAGCTGCATAAGTCAATTGCGTTTGGATGTATGTTCTGTACAGAGTCAGTTTGCACTACTGATTTCAAGCTGGAGCTGCATAAGTCATTTGCGTATGGATGTATGTTCTGTACAGAGTCAGTTTGCAGCACAAAGATACTAGGCTACTGATTTCAAGCTGAAGCTGCATAAGTCATTTGCGTTTGGATGTATGTTTCGTACAGAGTCAGTTTCCAGCACAAAGATAGTAGGCTACTGATTTCAAGCTGAAGCTGCATAAGTCAATTGCGTTTGGATGTATGTTCTGTACAGAGTCAGTTTGCACTATTGAATTCAAGCTGAAGCTGCATAAGTCAATTGCGTTTGGATGTAGGTATGTTCTGTACAGAGTCAGTTTGCAGCACAATAGTAGTAGGCTACTGATTTCAAGCTGAAGCTGCATAAGTCATTTGCGTTTGCATGTATGTTCTGTACAGAGTCAGTTTGCACTACTGATTTCAAGCTGAAGTTGCATAAGTCAATTGCGTTTGGATGTAGGTATGTTCTGTACAGAGTCGGTTTGCAGCACAATAGTAGTAGGCTACTGATTTCAAGCTGAAGCTGCATAAGTCATTTGCGTTTGCATGTATGTTTTGTACAGAGTCAGTTTGCAGCACGAAGATAGTAGGCTACTGATTTCAAGCTGGAGCTGCATAAGTCATTTGCGTTTGCATGTATGTTCTGTACAGAGTCAGTTTGCAGCACAAAGATAGTAGGCTACTGATTTCAAGCTGGAGCTGCATAAGTCATTTGCGTATGGATGTATGTTCTGTACAGAGTCAGTTTGCAGCACAAAGATAGTAGGCTACTGATTTCAAGCTGAACCTGCATAAGTCATTTGCGTTTGGATGTATGTTTTGTACAGAGTCAGTTTGCAGCACAAAGATAGTAGGCTACTGATTTCAAGCTGAAGCTGCATAAGTCATTTGCGTATGGATGTATGTTTTGTACAGAGTTAGTTTGCAGCACAAAGATAGTAGGCTACTGATTTCAAGCTGGAGCTGCATAAGTCATTTACGTTTGGATGTATGTTTTGTACAGAGGCAGTTTGCAGCACAAAGATAGTAGGCTACTGATCTCAACAACAGAGGCATGTGTTTACGTAGGTGATGGGCGATGCAGAGAAGTGTATTTATTTCTAAGAATATGCTTTTGCCAATTTAATTGGCAGTTGAGAATTATATCCAAGTATTTCGTTTTAACAGTATAATGTATTAATGTATAGGTGTATTGTGGTTCAACAAAAGTGGTGGAGGTTGGGGGTCTGCATTTTGTGAAAATATGAACTGTTGTTTTGCGATTATTTATCTTAATCCTTCATATCTTGGCTCATTTATCAATCAAGGAGGTGTGTTGTTGCACTGCCCTATAAGCTGCAAGCACGTTAACTCTACAACTATAGATGACTGCCATATTCGTAGAATGATGATGAATATCTGCAGTATAGGTACAAGTTATATAGTATTGGAGCTGTGACTGATCCTTGTGGAACACTTGCTGACATGTTTATTCCTGATGAAAAGGATGTACGAACTTTGACTTTGAATGTGCGATTTGTGAGAAATGAACATTTAATGGAAATTGAATCAGCTGGTAGTTTCATATGTATTAATTCTGCTAATAAGCCAATATGTCAGACAGTATAATAAGTAAAACTTGTAAGTGATTAGTATAGGTATGAAGGAATTGTTTCAAAATTTTTCAAAATTTCTGTACATAATAACTCTTGCTGTATACTAACATGGCATAGTTTGAATCCAGTGAATTCATGTTGTTGTTGTTGTTGTTATCTAATGCCGGGCTTTGGCAACGAAACCATTAGCGTTCTTGCTCTCCAATATTTCTCTGTGGTGGGTCCATCAGGTAGAACTTCACAGGTTTGTAGATGATCTTCAGTTATTTCTTCTTCTTTGCCAGTGAATTCATTATTTTCTGAGTTCTAGTCATGTAAACTTATTTAGTATGGTTCTGAAGTGATTGCTAAAAAAGAAAACTTAAAATTTGTGTACAAATGGCACTTGCCCATATACTAACAGTCATAATTTGAATCTAGTGAGGGCATTATTTTCTGAGTTCGATCCTTGTACAGTTAAAAGTGATTGGTATGAGTATAAAGCAGTTGCTAAATTAGTTTCAAAATTTGTATACCCAACAACCCTTGCTGATATACTAACAGATGTTCCCAGTCACTTTTTCCAATTCGTTTTTCTCAAAACAACAGTTCCCAATTCCTTTAATTCCAATTTAAATTTCGTCCAAAATATTCTTTCACCATAGCCATAATTCCCAATAAATTTCTTACCCAATTTATCTACCCAAAAATCTCTTTTCATTTTTTGACATGAAATGTAACAACAATGCAATCAAAATCTAATTTCATTTTTTGCAACAACAATACAATCAGTTAATGCGTAATATATAGAAATTTTCCAGTTAAATTTATAATGATGATATAAAAAAATTGTTGTGAAATGTCTAATGAAGCAGTAATTATTTGGGGCTCGGATTTTTAGGTGCTAAAAATAGGGAAAATATTTATTTCTTTATGTGCTAGAAGTCGGGAAAATATGTGACAAAAAAGGAAAAATATTTAATTATGTTTCAATTATTTTATGTGAATATAAATAATATGCAGTACTCACCAGTATAAATTATTCTGTCTCTTCACAGTGAGATTCATCCTCAAATTGTCCATCACAGATGACTGACGGTTATTGTGGAACACTGCCTTGTACTGGGAAAAAGAGCACCCTGGCCATAGAGAAACAACATGCATTCTGTAGAGACATGTTTACGATTGAAAACGAAAATGGAGGCAGCTGATATTTATGAAATTATAATTGCTTCCTGAATCAGCATTATGATAACTTACAAGGCACTCCTAAATGATTTATGTGAGTTAATTACAGTACAATTTTTTAGTTGTGACAGCTTTATCGTTTATGGTGAGAGAGCAGACTGCAGTTCCACAGGTCCACAGATAGGCAATTCTGAGAAACAATTGCCAGCTGCCACGTCTAAGCAACTGCACTGAACATTTGGGTGATAATTAATCTGAAATGGGGCTTTTGTGGAAAATTATTTGATGAAAACTTAATTTTTATGTGTTATTATGTGAATATTTCTAAATTTATATTTACATAAAAAATTCAAAATATGTGTTTTTATGTGGGTTAAAATTTAAAATACAGTATATGCTCAGGTGACATTCTCTGAAACTTAAAACACAATTACGAGTTTCTATTACATTGCAAATAAAATATTTATTTACCTAAGAATCCTAGCCCTAGTAATTATAATCTCTGCAAGGAGTGGTAAAAAGCTTGCATTAAACAGACAGTTGAATAATCAAAGAGATACCAAAGGAGCCACTGGCGTAGCTTTGTCGGCCAAAGCACTTACCTGGTGATCTGGAGTTGCGCTCAGGCACGGATTCGATTCCTGCTTGGGCTGATTATCTGGTTGAGTTTTTTTCCGAGGTTTTCCCCAATCGTAAGGCAAATGTCAGGTAATATATGGCGAATCCTCGACCTCATCTCGCCAAACATCATCTCACTATCACCAATTCCATCGACGCTAAATAACCTCGTAATTGATAGAGCGTCGTTAAATTACCAAGTAAATAAGTAAGATATTAAAGGATAAAAAAGATAACTGGGTTTGTGAAAGAAAACCTGAGTGTACTGCAACTGCAATTATTAGAAACATTAGAAATGTAATCAAAGTATTTGAAAGAAGGTCAACATGCACTTGCACTGAACATAGAAAAAGTACAAGCAGGGATTCTTGTAAATAGATTGAAAAGAATGGCAGGTGAACATCCTGAAATTACCCTTCCTCAATTGTTGCGTAATGAGCTGCATGTGAAGTTCGTCTGGGATATTGAACCATATCCCAGAGAGAGAGAATTAAAAAAGTATTAGGCATGAACAGGTGAGAAACCAATTAACAGAACCCAGGTCTATTGAAGAGCTTCAAGAGTCGACCTGGTTGGCGAGTTGGTATAGCACTGGCCTTCTATGCCCAGGGTTGCGGGTTCGATCCTGGGCCAGGTCGATGGCATTTAAGTGTGCTTAAATGCGACAGGCTCATGTCAGTAGATTTACTGGCATGTAAAAGCACTCCTGCAGGACAAAATTCCGGCACATCCGGCGACGTTGATATAACCTCTGCAGTTGCGAGCATCGTTAAATAAACCATAACATTAACATTAGCTTCAAGATATCCCAGAACGTTATAAACAAACATCAAGTAATGATCAGTTTCTATTGTATGATAGTTATGACCAACGAGAAGAGGAAGAAGAGCAGTCTGATCGAGAAAAATTACAATTGGAAAGAGATCCATTGGGCGCAGTATCATTGGGAAAAAGCGTTTTGGGAAAAATTGCTTTGGGAAATATTTCTTTAGACAAAACGAATTGGGAAAATTATCCAGGAATTACTAACGGACTATAGTATGAACTAAGAGCATTATTTCGCGAGTTCGAGACTTGTAAACTTATAAGGGCTTTATTCAGTTATGAACACGATGCCTAAAAAACGTCAAAATTTGGATACATAATGACTCTTGCCTCTGTATTAATAGGTCGAAATTTGAATCTGGTGAGGGCAATATTTCCTGAGTTCGAGCTTTGTAAACTTTTAAGCGGTGAGCATAGGTATTAAGGAAATGTCCAAAAAATATAAACAGAATGAATCTTGGCCTAATACTAACAGGTCATAGCTTGAACCCAATGAGGGCATTATTTGCTGAGTTCGAGCCTTGAGAAGCATGAAGAAATTGCTTAAAAAAAAAAAAAGTTCATGCTTATAACTAGGGGGTGGATGTTGATGAAAAGTCATCTTCTTATTTTTCACATTAGGATGATGCCTATTAATATATAAATCCTTTCTATGTTAATATCAGCGTAAAAAAATTAATTTCTTATATTGCATTTTTGACGTTTTTGAACTAAGAGGTCATTGTTAATATTTTGAAGAACTTTTACATCATTTGGAATGTATTTTACTTTCTTCTTTACAGATAGGCCTATTAAATCTTTTTCTAAGCAAATAGATCATTAGTAATTACCTACTGAATAAGTGAATAACAGTGAAGTTTGACAATAAAATACACAATTTGGTCAATTTTCAACAGTGTTCATTAAAGTTCATAAAATGTAATAAAATTTAAAAGACAATGTAACAGTTGTATGAACACGTGTGCTTGTTGAGTTCTTTAATTATCATACATGTTTCGGGGATTGATTACAAAGAAGAATGGACACTATATATAAAATAGCGAAAGACAGTGGCTTCAATACGATGATAGTTGACAAGATTATTTTGCGTTCAAAACAAAAGCAACAATTGAGGACCGTTTTTGCAAACCTTGCTAACTGAAAAAAACTAAATTTTACAGGAGAGACAAAACACTATATTAAGCAAATTTTGCTGTCTGTCTCACTTATAGCAGAAAGCAAGTTTTGAAAAAAACGATTACACTTTGACACACTACAATGAAGAGAAATAACCAAATTTTACTAAGACGCTTTGAACATCATGTAGAGACCTGCCTTATGTTAACGAATCCATCAAAATCTCAATTTTGCAAATTTTGCGGTTAGCAAGTTTTGCAAAAACGGTCCTCAATTGAAAACCTTTGCACACTTGTCTAATATAAAAGAGAAAAAAAAGATTATATTACTTTTGTTTATTCTAATAAATACACATATAATATTGCTACTCTTTAAAAAAAAAAACTTAATTTCAACATTGCATACAGAACTAATAATTCCATTGACAAAATTTTATTCAATAAATTTAACAATAAAAACATCGACAAATTCAATTCATCAGGAGTATACAAATTAAGTTGTCAGTTCCCTGATTGTAATCCCATGTATGTAGGTCAAACAGGTAGGAATTTTAACAGCAGGTATAAAGAACATAGAAATATTCCCCGCTCAGCCTTTAGTGATCACATATATAATAATCAACATTATTTTACAGATATCAACTCAGATATGGAAATTTTACACATAAACAAAAAAAGAAAAACGTTAAACATTTTAGAATCCATTGAAATACCCCAAAAATAAATACGCAAACCCCCACAGTCTCAATGAAAAATCCATTTATGAAAGAAACATTCTCTTTGATCAATATATCATTTCAGAATTAAACAGAAAAAGAATAACGTAGTCACAGATTTAACATTTTTAAATATTCAAACAAATGATATTGTGTAATTTTTGCAGTTTAAATTTAAAACATTCTCATTTTTAACATTTTAAATTCAAACAAATGATATTGTGTAATTATTGTAGCTTAAAGTTAAAACATTTTAAATTTTAACTAATGATTATTTTAGTCAGTCATTTAAAATATTTCCATTACAGTCTTCAACATCACTGATGATGGGGATGCAATCCCCGAAACAAATGATGATTAAAGAACTCAACAAGCACACGTGTTCATACAACTGTTATATTGTCTTTTAAATTTTATTACATTTTAGTGAAGTTTGAGTTTTATAGTTTGGAACAAGCTCTAAAGTCCATTCTTCATTCCACTGAAGGCTTCTCCTCACACAACGGAAGTAATATAAAATGTTTAACAGTAGCTTAGTTTAAGTGAGGGCTACTGTTCTTTTGTCAGAACGAGGGTGTCTTTAGAATTTACACTACGAACGCACCTGCACAGGAAACAAGAGGTGCCAAGACCAACAACGACCAGTTCCGAAGATGACCGAAAATAGGTTGAAACATGTTAACAAGATACGTTAAAATTTAACACAAGAAAGTTCATATCATACATATTCCGAAGTGATACAGTGTTAAAAGTTGTGTAATCAAGATGTATTAGAAGTTGTGTTTGGGAGGGGGGAAACTTTCACCGTTTCCTGGACAATAGGATGTTGTGTCCCCAGTATTGTTAGGAAGGGATGTACTGTAGTAGACAATATTTTTAATACAAAGATTGCAAGAATGCACGCTGCGCCCACTTTTTTTTTTGTCATTCACACTCCCTCATCTGGATGGTCTGGTAACAAAAGTGATGCTGGGTAACTATTGGTGCTGGAACCTGGGTTCATTTCACCGGCATTATCACCTTCATCTCATTCAGGCGCTAAATAACCTAAGATGTTGATAAAGCGTCGTAAAATAACCTACTTAAAAAAAAACAAAAGTGAAGAGTGGAAAGAGGAGATGGAGAGTGAAGGCACTGACATGGACCACCCCTGCTTGAAACACATTGTAAATCCTCATTAAAATCTATAGTTTTCCCTTAAAATCTCCATTTTGTTGCATGCTCTTTTTCTTCATCTTAGTGAAATTCCAGGTAGTTGCCTCCTCTTTCGAGATTTGCAAGACAGTCATTGAAACAAGGTGACTAATTTTTATGAAGTTGTTGTGCGAGTACTTTCAATAATATTTAAATGTGATTTTCTTTTAATTTCATGTCATTTTTCCATTACTTTAAGGGCATTTTATTGATCATTTTAAGTAGATTTTTAGGTCATCAACATCCGCCCCTTACTTATAACATAATGACCTTTGGTGATATACTACCAGTTCATAGTTTGAATCCAGTGAGTGCATAAATTCTTGAGTTTGAGCCTTGTAAACTTATAAGTGATGAGTATAGCAATGAAGGATAAGCAAAAGAAATATCATTAGGACAGTTCAAAAGAAGTATCTGTATACTTACAAGGGACACCTTTGACCTCGAATGATCGGAACCGCACGAAAACATGCTTAGAATAACAATCGATCATAAACAAAACAGTGGTGTGTGTCAATTCCATGCAAAACTCCGCACTTGTCTGCTAGCGCCATTAGACGGTGGCATATTGTAGCTGCACTAACCAGTGCTCCAGTTGCGTGAATGGTATCGCTGCAGTACGTATTTATCTCTTGGAGAGTTCAAAAGCGGGTTACTGTGTAAACTGTGTACAGTACAGTGATATCATGAAGAGAATTAATCCTACGAATGTAGTCCAAATATTAGGGACAAAGTTGCGATGTGCTGAATATGGAAATGACATCGAGGCCGAGGATATGGAGTTCGCGGATATATATAATGGGGATGACACAGAAATACATGACATTACGCTGGATAGATATATTAATTTTGAAGAAGAGGAGGAACCTGAACCTGAAGGTGGCTGTTCAAGCAGTACACGACGTTCATATCCAGAGCAACAGGAACAGTCAAGTTAAAGTGAGTACGAACTCTCTCCACCCAAAAAGTCGAGGTCCAGCGTATTAGATGATATTGATGACAGTGTACTAGAAAACATTTATGAAGACTATTACAATTGTGGCTTCAATTCCTATAGCAAACTAATGAAGTGCTATAAGTGCATTAAAAGTAAATCAAATTGCTCATTAATTCTAAATTATGTCTCTAACAAACACCGAACAGGAGCTCGTTTCAAAGGAAACAGACTGTCGCAATTACAAACTATAAAAGAGCATGTAATATCGCAATTTGATAGTGCAAGGAGGTATGGATCTACAGTTCACTATTGGCATCTGCAGATGTTTACACTGGAAGCGGGTAAAATGGTTGGCTTGGACAATTTCAAAGCTTCCATTCCCTTTATCAACCATCTCAAGCATGAATATGGCATTTCATCTAGGCATGTTACTACATTTGTCACACGTAAGGACATAGAAGACGATAATAGTATACGTCAGAAGGCACAACAGTTTGTGGAGGAAGTGAACATGTTTATAAGAGAGGAGGGTGTGGAGAAAGGTAATGTCTGGAACAGTGACCGGAGTCAATTTCAGTATGAAATGTCTTCAGCATCAACACTGTCCCACAGGAGAGAGAAAACTACAGCTAGTGTGTTGCAGTCTGTACATAGCTCTACCCACAGCTACACAATTGATGTGGCTTTATCAATGACAGGCAGACTAGCAAATAAGTTGTACATCTGTTTTCAAGAGACGCAAGGCACTTTCGGCCCAAATATTTCAAAGAAACTTGAAACATTCATGTGGAGGCAAGCAAAAGTGGAAAAATGACTAAAGAACACATGAAACGTTTTCTAACTTCAGTCCTTGGCGAACATGTAACAAGTGAAAAGAGTCTATTGTTGTATGATTCCTGGTCAGGTCATAGAGATCGTACCCTTCTAGGTGCAAGTTTTCCAAACAAAGATGTTATGCTGAAGATATTGCCACCGAAAACAACAAAATATTGCCAACCCCGTGATGTTTACTTCTTTTGGCAATATAAGCTCTATATCAGAAGGATTACTGATTTTGTAAGACTACAATGTACCAAACCACAAGTGAAGATACACAATCGTTATTTCATCATGAAACTTCACTCTATGATTTAAATCAATTTGCTGCACCTACGTATAAGCCTATGATGCAATATGCTTGGCGAAAGCCAGGTTATGACATTGACATACCAACATCATCATTTGAAAATGTAATTAGTGTGGCTTTTGATATTGGTCTGCGTGAATGCGAAAGTGATTTGGAATGTGATAATGTGGCTTTTGTGAGGTGTGCACGTTGTTCTCTTCCACTTTGTTTTAACCACTTCATCGAAATCCCGCATCTGCACTTTGAGGACTAATATAAGCACTATCAGGTGTGTGGTACTGCTGTGTATGTGTGTTTTGCGCTATTATAAGTACTTTAAGCAGAGAGTTTTTGGCACTGTTGATTGAAAATGTAATGATACACTGACGTCATTGAATTACGTATAATTTCCCTCCTATGGTATTGATATCTTGTTACTTTGTTTCTCTCTATTAAAATGTCACTTGAGGTAGAATGCAACATTTTGCATGGAAATGACATACACACCACTGTTTTGTTTATGATCGATTGTTATTCTAAGCATGTTTTCGTGCAGTTTCGATCGTTCGAGGTCAGAGGTGTCCCTTTGTCGAAATACTAAGAGTCTATGGTTTGAACCCAATGAGGGAATTATTTCCTGAG
The DNA here is from genome assembly GCF_040183065.1 of Periplaneta americana. Taxonomy (NCBI): domain Eukaryota; kingdom Metazoa; phylum Arthropoda; class Insecta; order Blattodea; family Blattidae; genus Periplaneta; species Periplaneta americana. The sequence continues at coordinate 79,246,573 of NC_091119.1, forward strand.
TTCGAGCATTGTAAACTTATTAGTGATTGGTATCATGCTAATCTTGTTAGAGCGCTATGCATGTCATTGTTTGGGCCTGTCTAGCTAAGGTCCATCATGGCATCTGATGCATAGAAATCCAGGGGAATTTCATTCTTCTTTTCTTGTTTTTTCCTGAGCAGTTCCGTCTCTTGAGGGATAGATGGCAGCTGTCTTCTTATCCTAAGGTCCTCAATCAGGAACGGCTCTCTAGCCAACTTGTATGCTACTGTCAAAGGTGTCCACTTAGAAACTCCAATATTCTTTTTAGGAATCTCGCTTTGACTCCCCCTATGGTGGTTAGATTCCAGATCGTTAGGTGGTTCCAGAATAGTTCTATGGCGTATGTTAGCACAGGTTCGATTTTGGCTCGAAATAGTGTCATGACTAGGGACCGGATTTTTATGTAATATCAAGGTGTGAAATATGTACATATTTATGTAAGAAAAATAAGTTGAATATGTACCAAAATATGTAAAATCATGAAAATATTTAATATCAATATCTGGAGGTATAGGATAGGTAAGACTCTCCAGTTGTGATTTCCTAGAGCACCCGATTTTTTTACCGCACACTTGACACATTACTATTTTTCCATTTGTAGTGAAAGCTTCGTCCATCGCAATCCATGATTTTATTTTTGTCGTTAGGGTTGAAGATACAGAGGCCATTTTGGTTAGTTAAAAGCAGTAGATAAACTCACTTGCACTTTATACTGTAAGTACTAAAACTAGAGAATGAGTGAAATAAATGACACAAGAGTACTGCAAGCACTGTTTCGCTTTACTGGATTAGGAGAAAATAAGAGGGGATGTGGGACACATGCACTTTAGCTGCTTCCTGTAAGAAACAAAGTACCTACTAAAACCCCAAACTATAGACATTTAGAAACTGTTGTTTGAAAAGTGACATTCCTTCTCATTCAGAAGGGTAGGATTATTCCAGCCGAGAACCATACTTTCTAATTGCTCGGAAAATTCCATTTCCGTATAGGTCTATTAAATTTAAGGTAAAGAGGTCAAGCAATAACCTGAAAAGATATTTTGATCTTTCGACATCTTTCCAGTTTGTTCCTTTACTCCAGCTTCTTTTCAAAAGTCGGCTACTTTATTGTGGCTCAGTCAGGCTTGACACGGGTTTTCCCTGGAAGGATTAGGAAGAGGGTGGGTAAGGTTGCAAATTGCATGGGAACGACTTGTTAAGACGTGTGCAGAACAATTATAGTTCGAGACAAATCATATCGTCCTTGTCCCACTCCATCGCATGAAAGCAACGCTACTTTCCGAGAGATTTTTACAGTACAAGGTAGTTGAATGAGAAAGATTGCCTTTTGTTCACTCATATTAATTACAGTGGGTGGTATGGGATGAATGTTTCTGTTACGTCCTGGAACTAAGGACGTTATGTTTCGTCCCGAAATATAGCCTTTGTTGGGTAGGTAAAAAGGCTTTTTAAATCTGTGTATTTTAAATTGTAAACTTCCCCAGCAGAAGTTTTTTTTTTTTCCTTTTAGAGAAGTAAAAATGAATAAAAACCCCAAAATATGTAGATTTATGTAATACCAAGCCATAATATGTAATGTGGGGTAAATATATAAAAATATGTAGTATCAAATTTTAATATATTAATGGTAATTACAAGATTCGCAGAGATTTGTTATTTATATACGATTAGGTTGAAAGGAATATAATATGTAATTACATAAAAATCCGGTTCCCTAGTCATGACAGGTTCATGGTGGGTTCCTTGATATTGTAAAAGTTTCTTATTGCAGCTGCTGCTCTTTCTATAATGTGGACTCTGAAGGATGATCCAGTGAATTATAATATTATGCCTAGATATTTGAAAGAATTTACAATTGCTAGGTCTTCCTTATGGTATTTGGATTCTATCTTCTGTTGCAATTCTTCCACCTCTCCTAAATATCATCACGACAGTTTTCTTCAAGTTTATAGTTAGGTAATTGTCATTTGCCCAATGTTGTAATCTGTTTATTGTGTCTTGTAGGTCTTTAGTGGTCGATCCTAGAACAATATCGGTTGCATATGCATATATGTTGACTGTATTACTCTTTATTATTTGAGTGATGTCTGCGATAGCTACATTAAATAAAATGGGGCTCATTGGGTCACCTTGTGGAACTCCGTTGGTTTGGATCAGGTATGTTGATAGAAGAGAGGAGAAACTGACTAGATGTTTTCCTCCCCTCAAGAAGAAGCTTGATTCACACTCTGTATGGATGGATGAATTAATAGGTGGGTAGATGGATGGACAGATGGCATGATGGATGGTCGGACTGTTGAATAGATGGACAGGTAGTTGGAAGAACAGTAGGTTGGACAGACGTAGGTTATTGCTCTGGTGGCTGCGTTATATTTCCTCAGTTTTTTTTAACTACTTTGGTCCAGGACAGTTTGGAGGTGAAGGATATTCCTATAGATATGTGAGATTTCGCTGGAGTGGAAGTTCAGTGTGTGCTATTGTGATTGGGTTGTTCTGGATGACCCGAGTTCGGAGTTATGAATGGAAAACGCATATGTGCTTTTTTTACTGTGATCCGCCATGTATTGCTCCAATTTAGATACTGCCTGAGTGTTACGTTTAGTAATTTCCTAGCAGAGGGGAATAAGGATGGGTGGTCCAATATGCGACATTGTCTGCATATTGTGCCAGTCCTACTAAATTGGTGACTGCTACTCATCACAATCTGGCAACCATGATACAAAAGCTTCGATAGAATATGAAGTGAATTAGTTAGTAGAGATTTCATGTAAATACAAAGACGCAATTTCCTTAACAAAATTTGTTTTAGTGAATAAGTTTCATTACTTACTAAAACAATGAATGTGGAATGGTATGCAGTGTGTAATGAATGATTGTTGTCTTCAACTTTCGTAGAGTACTTGTATGCTACATATCTTTTGATGAAATACAATTCAAAATAATTAAACATTTTCAAACACATCTAATAATACAGAGTGTCTACACCGAAATGTCCTATTTTTATTTTGCTCTCAATACCAAAGAAATAAAAATAAAGGAATTTTATTCACAAATATAAGTCGTAAGAGGTATGAAGTTTGTAACAAAAAAACATACACTGCCATGTTAACCCCTGCGTTGACAAGAAGGATATCTAGGGATGGTACCAATGACTTCCATAGTCTGGACACGAACATGGAGGAACATGTTCAGAGAAGACTGTCACAAGAACTACCTACCTGGACATGCTGCAGCAAGCCTTTCCCCAGGTTGTAGTTTCAACAAGATGGTGATGCTCCAACCCAGTGGTCGTTGGATGCGCGGAGTGCATTCCCAGGGGATTGGATAGGACGAAATGGACTCCACGTTCTCCTGACATCAGTCTGCTGGTTTTTTTTTCTTTTTCTTTTTTTTTTTTTTTTGGTGCTATATGAAGGACAGGGTGTACACCACTAAAGTGCGGGATCATCAAGACCTGTGCCTGGATTGTGGAAACCAATGGTACCATCTCTCCAAGCATGTTGCAGCAGACCTGGACAGAAATTGAATACAGACTAGACATCCATCGTGCCACCAAAGGGGCTCACATGGAAGTTTGTGATTTATTGCTACAAACTTAATCCCTCATATGACTTATGTTTGTGAATAAAATTTCCTTGTCTTTATTTTTTTGGTATTGGAAGCAAGATTATTGCATTACAGTTTCAAGTAAAAATGCAATTTTGTATACATTTTACGGAGTAGCTGAGTTTCCTTACATGGACAGTAATAGAAGGGTTGCAAGGAAGGTAAGTTGTGCTCGATATATTATGTATTTTTATAGCAATAAGCCTAATGGCTGTGTCACTCTGAAGTAGGGTGTTCCAATTCAAATTTCGCAATGCTTTAAAGAAAAAGGAATTCATTTCATTTATTGTATTCCATAGATCTTACACTAGCACTGAAGCTTTAAGATGTGGAACAAGTCAAAATTTTACAAGATTCCTTTAACCAAACATATTGAAGTAAAATGAACAAGTGTGTTTTAATAAACAATAAGTTTAATTCATAATAAAATAATATTTTATTTACACACCAATTTGGTGACTTAATGGAAGACTTACAGTTATCAGCAGCTTGTGTAGTGATTCTACATGTGAAGGTGAATGGACAATTCTGTTTTTGATTTGCAAAAGGGGACATATCCAAAATAACGAAGTGTTGGAAAATCGCAAAAACTATAACTAAGTTAACAAATTAAAATGTTCATATATTGTTTTCTAATTAGATCACTAAGTTATGGATACATACATTTTGGATCCGTGAATATTTTAATTTTTTAAGTCTGTTATGTTTTTTTTTTTTTTTTTTTTTTTTTTTTTTTTTTTTTTTTTTTTTTGCGATTTTTCAACATTTTGTTATTTTGGACGTGTCCCCTTTTGCAAATCAATGACAGAATTCTAAAATCATTTTGTCTTTAAGTCTAAATAAAAAAAAATCCTAACCTTATTATTAACAATAAAATTAAAAAAACAATGAGGGACGGATACAAAAAAAAAAGTAGTTGTATATTTTTGTTCAGGTGTTTCTTTGAGTGTCCTAAATTTATTTAATCACGTTGGCCTTCATGTCGATTTACTTCTTATGACTTTTAGAGAACCCAGAGATTCATTGCCACCCTCACATAAGCCCACCATTGGTCCCTATCCTGAGTCTCTACCATCATATCCCACCTCCCTCAAGTCCATTTTAATATTATCCTCCCATTTACATTTCGGCCTCCCCAAAGGATGTTTTTCTCTCCGGCCTCCCAACTAACACACATATTTCTGGATTCGCCTATGCGTGCTACATGCCCTGTCCATCTCAAACGTCTGGATTTAATGTTCCTAATTATGTCAGGTGAAGAATAAAATGTGCGCAGTTCTGCATTGTGTAACTTTCTCCATTCTCCTGGGTAATTTCATCTCTCTTAGCCCCAAATATTTTCCTAAGCACCTTATTCTCAAACACCCTTAACCTCTATACCTCTCTCAAAGTGAGAGTCCAAGTTCCACAACCATACAGAATAACCGGTAATGTAACTGTTACATAAATTCTAACTTTCAGCTCTTTCGAGAGCAGACTGGATGGCAAAAGCTTCTCAACCGAATAATAACAGGCATTTCCCATATTTATTATTTCCTTCCAAATGTTATTTATATTGTGTTACCATTGCTCCAAGATATTTGAATTTTTCCACCTCTTTAAAGGATAAATTTCCAATTTTTATATTTCCATTTCGTACTATGTTCTGTTTTTTTTTTTTTCGGTGGGGTTTTACGATGCTGTATCAACATCTCAGTTTATTTAGCATCTGAATGAAATGAAGGTGATAATGCCGGTGAAATGAATCTGGGGTCTAGCACCAATAGTTGCCCAGCATTTGCTCATATTGGGTTGAGGGAAGACTCCGAAAAAATCCCAACCAGTTAACTTGCCCCAATCGGGATTCGAACCCGGGCCACCTGGTTTTGCGGTCAGACATGCTAAAACCGTTACTCCACAGGTCTATGTTCTGTCACGAGACATAATCCAGGGCTGGGCATGAGAGCGGCTCCATTTAGTCGGCCAGAGCTGCTCTCACTCCGCAAGGCACTTCAATTCCAAGCCAGAGCAGAATGCTCACGCAGTGGCGGACTTGCAGTACAGCTACCTTCCCAGCATTAATATAACAAGAGTCACTGTTGTTCTAGTCATTCAGTCTGTCAATACATAATTGTTTATAAGGATATTACATCAATCCATTGTACATACAGAATTTATAACACTCTCATTAATTTAATGAAATAAACTTCGCTCTGTGCACACACTCAAATCATTAGGCTTATTTACATAACCCATACGCACATACTGCAATCTCCTCACCACGGTTTTATGAGACAGGCGTATGGCTTCCACTTCCCCTACTTGCTGTGGATAGAGTTCATCTGCCAATATAATTAAACATCGCTTGATGAATTCACCTTCATTGAATGTTTTCAATTCCTTTGCAATTTCGTGGCAAATGTTGTAGCTAATTCTCATAGCTGATTCACTAAGTGCATTATTGTCATCCTGTTAATATATAATATAATATAGTATAATATAATATAGTATATGATATGATATATGATATGATATGATATGATATGATATGATATGATATGATATGATATGATATGATATGATATGATATGATATGATATGATATAATGATATATGAAGGGTACACGGGAAAAACGATCAAGGTCCATCAAAAATCGAAATTGAGTTAATAATGCTATTTTATAGTGGAAAGGAAGTACTATGATGTGGTCTAGCTAGTAATAAGAAATCATCGTTCTTGACATTCCACTACATCAATTTCTATTAAATACACACATAACTAACTATTAAGTGCTTAAACTTTAAAATTAGTTTTTCTCGAAACTTTCTAAAATGGACCTTGATCGTTATTCCCGTGTACCCTTCATATGATATGATGTGATATAATATGATATATGATATGATGTGATATGATATGATATGATATGATATGATATGATATGATATGATATGATATGATATGATATGATATGATATGATATGATATGATATGATATGATATGATATGACCATAAATTAATAGAACTTAAAGAAAATGTTTCTCAGGTACATTATATTAGAGTATCTATTCGATATTTATATTGCATTATAAGTTATTATAGTACATTTAGTAATATATAATTTTAAATTATACAAATATTATGATATACTATATTATGATATAACATAATACTTGTATAATTTAAAATTATATATTACTAAATGTATAATAACTTATAATGCAATGTAAATATCAAATAGATACTCTAATATAATGTACCTGAGAAACATTTTCTTTAAGTTGTATTAATTTATGGCGTTCATTACCAACATATTTGTCATATTCAGTAGCATATTGTAAAGAATAATGTCGTTGGATATTGAACTTCTTAATAAGTTGGAGTGTTTTATGCCAAATTAAACACTTTGCTAATCCACTGCTCTCTACGAAAAAGGATTCCTCCTCCCATGATACATTAAAAGCATTGGGAGTAGCTTTAGTGTATGAGCGGAAGCTCCGTCTTCAAAGTTCGCCATCATACTGCAGAGTCACCACTGCACCAACACTGAAAGACGTACAGTATGCATAAGTCACAGCGCTTGCAAGACTCGCACTTTAAAGCACACAGCGCTCATTTCTCAGAATCACGTAACGTGCCCAGCCCTGACATAATCATATACTTTGTCTTTTCGGGATTTATTTCGAAACCTATCTCTTTACTCGCTTCAAGTAAAATTTCCGTGTTTTCCCTAATAGTTTGTAGAATTTCTCCTAACATATTCATGTCTTCCTCATAAACAAGCAGCTGATGTAACCTGTTCAATTTCAAACCCTCTCTGTTATCCTGGACTTGCCTAATGCCATATTCTAGAGCAAAGTTAAAAAGTAAAGGTGATAGTGCATCACCTTGCTTTAGTCCACAGTCATGTCATCTAAAAACATTTCATCTTCAAAATTATCATTGCCAAATATTTCCACCATCATGTACTCTTTCAGAGTACTGGTAATTAACTATTGTTAACTAACTTAAATGGTCGTCACTCACCAATTAAAGTTTACAGCTGATAAGCAAACTTTTAACAATCATTATCGTTGGTGCACCGTACCTGTGACTTAACAGGAATTAAGTCAGTAGTTACTGATTGTTAAAACCAAACAATGTTGATGCACTTGGCCATCAGTGTTCAATTTGCAACTGCAATGTAATTATTCGTGTTATGTTGATACTTGATACTTTGTACGAGTGATGATATAACTTGTCGTGAGTTTAAATTAAAAGTTAATAATGTCAAAATGCCTTGAAAAAGCAGTTAAGAAATATACTCAGAAATTTAGAAAAGTCTGGCTCACTAATGAATCATTAAATGACTGGTTAGTTGAGATTCTACAGTTGCACAATGTAGATATTGACAGTGTAATATAAATTCAAAACTGTCGGATCTTCTCAATCACTGCAGAAGTAAAAAGCATTTAAAAGTTTCCAAAACATTCTCCTCTCGAAAACAATTTACAGTACAATTACAAGTGGTTAGGTGCACAAATGAATGTGCGGCTTCCTAAGCTGGATTAATTTATTAATTAATCACTGCGCATTAAGATCAATGGATCAACTGTGCAATCTAACGAAAAAGTGTTTTAAAGGAGTAGATCACGCCTCCACCAAGTGTAGTGATGTTATAAAAAAAATATGCTATTTCCTCACTTCAAATCGGAACTAAACTGTGCTTTCCTGCAACAAGAAATAATTCGCAACGTTAAAGGTAAGAAAGGAATACGTTTGAGATTACCAGACTTAACGTCATCTACACGGTTCAATTTTTCTTTTAACTTCACACATGCAAGCAATGCATGCAAGATTGATATTTAATATTAATACATTGTATCATGTAGAGATAAAAGGTTCATGCATCTTAATTCAACGTGCGTTTTAAACATCATTCTTTCAATATTCTTCCCAGATTGTATGTGTACGAGCATGAAAAACTAAACTGTGTAGATGCTGTAGCTGCAGCTTAATTGTATCTTCATCATTTTGAATGTAAGCTGAATTCTTCCATCATATCATAAACATTTATTAAACTGAGATCCTTTAATTGTTTTAAGGAATAAACTTCAGAACGCAGTTACCTTCCTTCTACCCCATACTACATGATGAACTGACGTCTGTGCTGAATTACAAGAGTGTAGTAGGCCTAACTGCAAATACACCAGGAGTTTTAAAGGTAAGCTAACAGAGTTAATATACACTTTGAGTATGAACGAATATCTTGTGTACAGGTGAGTTAGGTTGGTCAGACATCTTAAAATTCTTGGAACAGAACCTGTTATGAGCAAACGTATTGTTCCCAGGTTAATTCTTTACAACTGCCTTACCAAAGAATGGTGGATATCTACATACATATATCATATTCGTATATGGGCTGTGTGATGCATACCAAAAGCTTGAACTAACCAAACCTAATTTGTTACCGGTATTCGACATTACGAAAATTTGCTTTCTATCTGTACCTACCAAATAGTTCATATGCGAGGCATGTGATCACACCTCACCACCAGTCATCACTTACACGGCAACTTTTCACTCTTATTTCGGTGCAAAATTGGCATCGGTACTAAAGTCTTTTGTTAACGGTACATATGACTCAACTAGAAACCAAGTACATAAATACATTCATTCCTTAGCCTGGTAAGGCAATAGTAAAGAAATGCTGTCCCCAAAAACAAAACATATTTTAGAGAATTTGACTTTACAGTTAACAGTATTACCTTTACTCGATAATTTCGATAAAATAAAAACAGAGTTAGGTTACCAGAGATTTTTTTTTTTTATTTTTATATACTCTGTAGATAGAATTCTACCAGAAATATTTCACAAACATCGATTATACTTAAACCCTTTAATTGTTTTATGAAATGTAGTGTTATTAATGCATTATACGAGGTATGTTCTTAAACTAAGTTCCAAAAGGGTGTAGCAAGTAAACGGGAAGATATTTACAAACCATTTTTGTTGCATTGTATTCCCCACACTTCAATTACTTCTCAACATAATCTCCGTCATTATTGAGGCATTTATCGAGTCGTGGCACAAGTCTTTCTATCCCCTCCTTGTAGAATTTGCCTGCCTGCGATGTGAACCACTCCCACACTGTTGTTTTCATTTCATCGTCGCCATCAAAACATTGACCACCGAGGAACTTCTTGAGGTGCAGGAAGAGATGAAAGTCACTCGGAGCCAAATCCGGGCTGTAGGGGGGATGGTCAATTTGTTCCCAGCCAAATTTCGAGATGAGATTTTGGGTTTCACGAGCTGTGTATGGCCGAGCGTTGTCATGAAGCAATACAACTTCATCGGTCAGCATCCCATGCCTCTTGTTCTGAATTGCGCGACGGAGCTTCTTCAAAGTCTGACAATAGGATTCTCTATTAATGGTTTCACCCCGAGGCAAGAATTCGATGAGCAGGACTGCTTTTCTATTCCAAAAAAACAGTGCACATGATCTTGCATGTTGACATGGTTTGTTTGAATTTCTTTTTCCTTGGTGATGAAGTGTGCCTCCATTCCATGGACTGCTGCTTCGATTCAGGTGTCATGTGAGATACCCAAGTCTCGTCACCTGTCAGGATATGGTCAAGAAACTCATCGCCTTGCTCACTGTAACGTGTGAGAAAGCTCAATGTACTGGAAGCTCGTTTGGTTTTGTGTTCCTCAGTGAGGAACTTGGGTACCCATTGTGAGCACAATTTTCGATATCGTAATTGATGTCACAATTTTGTAGAGAACACTCTGCGACATTTGTGGGAAATTCAAGGAAAGCGAAGAAATTGTGAACCTCCTGTCCTCATGAATTTTTTCATCAACAGCACGCACCAAATTGTCATTGATCAAAGATGGCCGACTGGTAGGCTGCTCGTCATGCACAGAGACGCGGTCCTCGTTGAACTTCCTAACCCATCTCCTGACCATTCCATCACTAATGGCATCCTCACCATCACAAAGTTGACGATGAATGTCAGCTGGTTTGATGTTTCTCGGATTCAAGAAACGGATAACAGACTGCATCTCACAGTCGGCAGGGTGCTCAATCACTTTAAACATTTCAACTGATCACAACTAACCACACACACAGACTGAAGCTCTGAAACTGTATGCATAGCTTGCCTGAGGACTGAAGAAGAAAACACGGATGCGCAAAATGATTGATTGCAGTGATGCGACAACTATAATTGAAAACGGAACTTACTTTAAGAACACGCCTCGTATGATACTAGCCTACTGCTGGTTTGTTTAAATCATTAATTTAAATTAATATTTGTGTATTTTTTCGAACATAATAATAGAATCTTGATTGTAATAGGTACCAAATGTGGGCAGCTATGGCAGAAAATCCTGATCCTTACAGAAAGGCCTAATATATATATATGTGCAAGCCATTTTCACAGTAGGCCTAATCAATATAACGATGCCTTCAGGTACAACTTATTAAGAGAGGCCATTCCATCAACAAATGCTTGTTATCCTATTCAGGAACTACAAACATCTCACCATCCAGTGAACTACCATTCACTTCATCACTAGCCTACCTGCGTTCACCCATTTCACCACCTAACCTAATTGCTTCATTCATTGCACTTCACCATAGCAGCGATATGAACCTGCAGCTTTCTCAATTGCCGAGTTTTGGGTGCACTATTTAGCCTGTATTAAAGCTCAAAATAAGGAAATGATGTGAAATATCGACTTATCTCTAATAAATTACATTGTACTAGTACTTTTTTTCTAATATGTTGCTGCTTTCAAGTAGCTGTGCATAAGAGGCTTAAAAATATCACTTTTTTTCTTTGTATGTATTTCTTAATAGTGTTTTTGTTGTTTGCCTAAGATTAATTATTACAGTATGTCTATTGTAGATAAATAGTTTTCTTTGTATTCTGTTTCAATGGTGATTCATTCATTCATAGTGTTCTGTCCAAGGACAGGTATTTCACTGCAAACCCAGCATTCTCCAATCTTTCCTATTTTCCGCCATCTTCTTTGTCTCCGCATATGATCCATATAGGGTACCTCAATGTCATCTGTCATCTGATATTTTTTCTGCCCTGAACTCTTCTCCCATTCACCATTTCTTCTTCTAGTGCATCCTCAATGGTGATTATTGATTATTATTTTTTTTAATAATGGCAGGTACTTTCAAAAATGTATATTCAGCTGTGATGGTGAAAAACAAATAAAGTAGTATTTAATAAATGTTTTGGTTTTGCATTACACTATTTCATAGCAAAAGCATCTTACGACTATTTTGAAGCTAATGTTTGGCATTAAAAAAATAAAGAATTATAATTATGTGACTTACCAATAATAATAGTCAAGTGTACATTATGTTAGAGTCAATTGCTTTATGTTGCTTTTATCTCCTAACACATGATACGCAACATTATTCTTTAAAAATCGTGCTTAAGGTGCATTAGAGAGAAATGTCCTGTTCCATTTACATCCTGTATCTCAATTACATATTTCTAGTAACATGTAAGAAAACAAACTTGTGACAATCATATTTCATAAATTAATTTAATTAAAAGAGTTATATGACTATTTAAGGAAATGGAATGTGTTCTCAATAGTTTTCAGTTTAATGTTCAACCAATATATTCATATCCATATTGTTAAACCAAAATGTGATGTGCATATTGTGGTTAAACATTTAATTTAAACTTATGAATTATTACGCGCTCTTTTGGGGAGTAATATGAAAAATATTAGTAATATATATGGTATAATGGATATCTTCTGTGATACCAATTGGGCTGCAATCATTATGGTATAACGGACACCTGTAATACCGATTGGGCTAGGTAACATACGATGTAGTTCTGATTCTTGCCGCCATGTGTCTTGATGTCGCGTCAATAGTGTGTCGAATGGAACGAGTATTTTTTTTTTTTCTTTCAGAAATGTATATTTATTTAAGTACCAGGTCAAAAAATGGACCCATGCCTTTTACAAGATGTATGAAACATAGTACATGATTCAGTATAAAAAATACAATTTACATTCAAACACATTCACCAAGAGTAAAGTGTTTTACAAGAGATCACTCATTCATTAAACACAAGAAATTACTAAACTATTGAGCAATGGATTTGGATGTGTTCTTACGGATTTTATAAATTTGGTTCTGGCATTTTGAATATAATCACTAAATAACTTATATTTAGTGACTCATATAGTTGAGAGTTACTGATATCAGTCTGCTCCCGTGATTGTACTACATGCTGATCTTTGTATTCCATCCAGTCTTTTAATATGACGTATATGAGTATTTGACCAAAAATGGAACGAGTAAAGGGTACGTACCCTAGACTTACTAAATAACCGCTAGACCACTCACTGGCGCTAGTGTTATGCTCCCAAATTGAATAGCCGATGAGCGGCCATTTGTTTGGTTGAGCTGAATAAGTATGGTTCGTTCGTGTGCTGTTTTTAATTGCAGCAATACACACGGATGTAAAGATAAAGAAGGAAGGAATGTTACATTTCACTGATTAGTTAATCTTTCATTTCTACGACGATTTTTGCTCCATATTACAGTGCCGGCTCGTGACGTAAAAGGTGCGTGAAGCAGTGTTAGGTTGACTTCTAATTTTATAACAAAAATCATGTATAGGCTTATGTATATTAAATACCGATATATTTAAAATACCTTACATTGATGATGATGACGATAATAATAATAATAATAATAATAATAATAATAATAATAATAAAATAAAATCATACATTAACGGTAATAAATAATGATACCAATTTTTTGAAGATAAGTTGATAAGTTCTGTTCATTGCAGCGAATTTATCAGTAACATCGTTGTGGAAAGGCTGATTTTTTCTTTTTTTTCACAATTTTGTGCATAATTTGCTTCTGCATAGAAATATTTGCGATTATCGAGAGTTTTTGTTGTGACATGCAACTACGCAAATAGTTTTTAATGCGATTCATATAAGAAAAGCTTCTTTCTGCGGACAAATTTGTTAATAAACAGCCCAATCCCTAAAGCACACTGATTTTATGAACAAATATTACTCTCTTTTATTTAAAATAGTCCTAATAATTAATGTTATAAGAACAGTAGAGAAAATAATCACAATGCACACAACGCGATCTTTATGAACACTCGCTCACGAAACTACGGAAAAATTTAATTTTATATACAGGGTGTTTAAAAAATACGGGGCATAATTTCAGGTATGTATTTCCCACATGTAGACAATCAAAATAGTTCATTACAACATGTGTCCGGAAATGCTTTATTTCCGAGTTATTGCCTTCACAACATTGAAATTCACTGGAATGTTTTTCTTTCCGCAGGTCGTTGCCGTCAAAGGAGACATTAAGAGGGCACTCTGACAGTTCAATCCGAGGCGAAGGTTACATTCAGTGTTGTGTAGGCGTTAGACTGTGCGACATGTATTCAAATCAAGAGTTGGCAGAGATACACTTCATGTACGGTAAGGCGGACGGCAATGCTGTGCTGGCTCGTCGTTTGTACCAGGAGAGGTACCCACAGCGACAGTGTCCAGATCGGAAGACATTTGTACGTCTCCATTACCGTCTGTGCGAGTATGGAAAATTTAACTCTCCTGGTTTGGGAAGGGGACGACCAAGATCTACAACTCCAGAAGTACAGGAGGAGATTCTGGAGGCTGTGAACATGACTCCTTCTATCAGCACACAAAGGGTAGCGTTGCAAGTCAATGTTCCTCATACGACTGTCTGGAGACTGTTGAAAGAGTATCAATTGTATCCTTATCATTTGCAACGTGTACAGGCCCTGTCACCAGCAGATTACCCTGCACGAGTTAGGTTCCGTCAGTGGTTCTTGCAGCAGTGTGGTGTAAATCCGAACTTTCCTGCCTTAGTATTATTTACAGATGAAGCATAGTTCACACGAGATGGCATAACAAATTTTCACAGTCAGCATGTATGGGCGTATGAAAACCCATGTGCAACTGTTCCATCTCCTCACCAGGTGCGGTTCTCCCTCAACATGTGGGCCGGTATCATTGGTGATTGATTAGTTGGACCCCATGTACTTGTATACAGACTTACGGGGCAGGCATACACAAACTTCCTGGAAAACACCATACCTCATGTTTAGAAGACACTCCACTGATCAACTGTTAACACATTCACTTCTTGCATGATGGTGCTCCTGCACACTTCACTTCAGTAGTACGGCTCGCCAGTACTTGGATCGAAGGTTTCCTGATCGACGGATAGGTAGAGGTGGCCCAATTGCTTGGCCTCCATGCTCACCTGATCTGAACCCTCTCGATTTCTACTTGTGGGGCCATTTAAAATCATTGGTTTATTCGTCTCCGGTGCCTGATTTGGAATCCCTTCGGAATCGAATTGTGGCATGTTCTGAGGACATACGCAATACTCCTGGAGTTTGGGATCATGTTCGCAGGTCAATGAGACATCGATGTGATGTCTGTATTCAAGCAGGAGGTGGACATTTTGAACATCTTCTGTAATGAAAACGACCTGCGGAAAGAAAAATGTTCCGGTGAATTTCAATGTTGTGAAGGCCATAACTCGGAAATGAAGCATTTCCGGACACATGTTGTAATGAACTATTTTGATTGTCTACATGTGGGAAATATATACCTGAAATTATGCCCCGTATTTTTGAAACACCCTGTATAGACTACAGTAGTATCTACAACGCTAACACCATAACCATGTTTTTTCAATTCCTCTTACATTATATTATTTCTACTTTTCTCTAGACTCGTGCTTGCTTCTTTAGCAAAAACAGTTTCAAAAAATTGCAAATACAGTATAACACTTTTCTATGGACGAAATTAATTTTACACCTTTAAATTTCCGTAATTTTCATTGTTAGAGTTGGCTACCCTGATTAGTGCCATTGTCGTTGATTGGCGGAACATTGTGAATTCGCCTCTTCTATTATTTCACGTCCAGCCAAAGCCATGATACTTGTTGCGAGGTGAGGGGTATAGCCTTGTTGCCATGGTAACCATAGCTGAGTGAAACACTAACAGGAGGAAAATCGAGCTCCACTTCACAAGCGCAGAACTTAAACATATTGGAGTTTTGTTGCTACGGTAACCATAGCAAGCGACATAGAAAGTCACAATGCAAGAAGTGGATTCACTGGCGCTATGTTCGTTAATTGTTCAGCGCGGCGCGATTTTTGAATGTACATTAAACATAAATATCATAAAATGAGTCGCATTGTGATGTATAGTAAAAGTAAAGTGAATTTTTCAATTTTTTAAAATTCTATGGTGAAGTTGTGCTTCACTTGGTTCATCTGAAAAGCCGCCTCTGCCATATTATGTTACAGAAGAAATTGTACTTAAACGACTCTATTATGATTCAGGTTTCCTCTGAGTAAAGATTCCCTTAACCGAAAGTGGATAGACGAAATCCACAGAGAGATTTTCTATCCTACAACGAATCATTCAATATGTCCAACTCATTTCGAACTACTTTGAAACTACATTATTACCATATAAATTGTTATTGTCCTGCAATCACTCCATATCCCTCATTTTCTTAAAACAGATAATTATTCCCCGAATTTAAAGATATAGAAACTGTATAAGTTAATTTTTTAATATGACTGATTGAAAGTAATTCTAGTCTTAGTTAAGGATTAATTAAACAGTTTCTTATCTTACTAGGTAAGTTACTGCTACTGATACTACTGCTATGACTAGTTGCTGCTGCTGCTACTACTACTACTACTACTACTACTACTACTTATAATAATAATAATAATAATAATAATAATAATAATAATAATGCTCTTTGATTTCATACAGCAGTTTAACTTACTGATTAAATTAAAAGTAGACATTCATTCTTTCATTAACCGTGGTTATGAATATTCACATTCAGAATTCCTATTAAAATGATGCAAGTCTGACAGCCAGAGTTGCCGGGTATCCCAATTTAGGCGGGATTCTCCCAATTTTCTGGTTGAATCCCGAGAAAGCGAGTCGGGATTGATCAAAATCCCGATTTGAGAGATAATAGCCTAGAATGTAATTTAAACAAATAAGTCTGCATTTCCTATTATCTGGTATTTTTATTTATATATTGACTCAAATGGTAACATAGTAAACATAGAGTTAACCCGTGGAAATCAAGTAAGTCTATGAGGTAACCCAGCTGATTGCCGTAAGGCAACTCTACTCGCAAGATAATAGTTCCCCTAGTTCTACCGCATTGTTGATTAATCCGTTTCGGTACCTAGTTGCTGCTCTCGCAATTAATAATCATTGTGTATTTTAGGTGCGTTGAGTGGCAAAAAAGATAGCGTTTTGATATGCTATTTTATACTGTAACTTTATTTACAAAACAACAATGTAATTTTTTTTTTCAGCAATAATTCCTTTCTACAATTCACCTTAAACGCTCTCGTCAACAATAGGATTTGCACTCAACACAGTATTCGTTATTGCACTCCACAGACGACAATGACAATTTACTTGGATTATTGAGAACAACAATGAACTGTTAATTTTAACTAATGTTCACAAAGCACTACTTACAAATCAGAACTGTCAGTTCTCAGTTCGTTTGCCTTGGCTAGTAAGCTCTTCTAGCTCAGTCACTCGAGTTCATAGTGTCTCGAACCCCAGACCTTCAGAGACAGTCCACTGAACTTCGAACTCAGGTCCCCCAACTGCGGTCCACTGCACTCGAACTCAGGACTTCCGACTCCACAGTTACGGACACAACTCAAGTCGAACTCCGGCCTCGAAGCTGGCTTCACTGCTACACAAGACTGGCTGGCTTGCTCTCCACTGACTTTAACAACACTACTACTGTTCACTCGCGTCTCTTCTTTTGATAACCAAAACATAGTTACGAGAAAGTTCGCGGTCAGTCGACAGATGCATGGAAGATTTCCACGGATGTCAGGATGGCATTCTCGAATAATCTGGACATCTCCCCTCTCTGCCGCGGTCACTCTCTCTCCTCTCCCCTCCTTTCTACACCACAGCACATGCCACAGGAAGCAGATGCGCGCGCACTTGCGCCGGACTATGGCCGACCTTGTAATCCTTCTGCCGGTCGTGAGATCGTATCCCAGCTCTGTCATATTGCTCCCTCCTTAGGACTGCTCGTCCCGGGCAGTCCCTTGGTAGGCTGCTAATCGGTTCAGATGCACCACCATCATCTTCCCTCGGGGTTATCGCTGGATGCGGTACACCACGTCGTTGATCCGGGTCACCACGTGGTATGGTCCATCCCAGGCACGCTGCAGCTTTGGCGATTTTCCTTTGGTCTTGGTAGGTCGATACAGCCACACCAGGTCGCGCTCCTGGAATCCTGCAGAGTTGGGTAATCTGTCGTAGCGCACTTTCATCCTGTCGCTGGCCAGCTTGAGGTGCTCTCTAGCCAGTTGGTGGACTCCATTCAACTTCTCGGTCAGTTCCGCCACGTAGTCAGTCACTGGCTGGTCGGCGCTGGGTGGCGTGCCAAACAGAAGATCACAGGGCAGGCGCAGCTCTCTCCCGAAAACCATGTTTGCCGATGTCATCCCTGTTGTATCGTGGACCGAAGCTCTGTAGGCCAAGAGGAACAGTGGGACTCTGGCATCCCAGTCTCGCTGATGGTTGGACACCACCTTCCACAGGTGCTCCTCCACAGTTTTGATGTATCGTTCCACCATGCCGTCGGACTGTGGATGGAGGGGAGTGGCCCTGGTTTTATGCAACCCCCAGATGCAAGAGCAATTCTCCTATCAGGTTGGATTCGAAGTTGCGCCCCTGATCGCTATGCAATTCCCGGGGCACCCCGAAATGGCAGATGAAGTAGTCAAGCAGCGCGTCTGCCGCCGTCGAAGCCTCTTGGTTGGGAATCGCGTACACCTCTGGCCATTTTGTGAATTAATCCATGGCGACTAGCAGGTAGCGGTTCCCTCGATCCGTGACCGGGAACGGTCCAGCACGTCGATGGCGATCCTCTCAAAAGGAGCTCCCACGTTGTACTGCTGCATGGCTCCCCTGCTGCGTGTCCTTGGTCCGCGACTGGCTGCACAGGTGTCTCATCTTCGGCACCATTGTTCCGTGTCGGTTCTCTGATGTAGCCAGTAGAACCTCTGTCTTAACTTGTCCAGCGTCTTGTTGGCTCCCAGGTGGCCTCCAGTCACGCCAGCATGCGTCTCCTCCAGCACTTCCTTTACCTTGTTCTTGGGCAGGACAAGTTGTTCTATGCGGGTCTTTCCATCGGCCGACTCCCAAATCCTCTTCAGGATACCGTCTTTGACAGTGAAGGATTCCCACTTGGCCCAGTAGCTCTTGTAAGTGGTGCTACGGTTGGCGATATCGGCCCATACTGGTCTCCGACCGGACTCCACATCACGCAGTAGCTGTCCAATGTTTGGGAACTCCAGCTGCTCCCTCCTTATGGCGGCGTTATCCCATCCTGGGCTCGGTTGGGCGGTGATTGCTCGGATTGCGTGGGCGCCATCTCGCTCTTCTACTTTCAGGCAGTTTGCAGCCATCCGGGCACGGGCGTCGTGATAGGGCATCAGCGTTGGAATGTTTCTTCCCTTGTCGGTGTTCAGAGGTGAAGTTGTACTCCTGCAGACGTTGAACCCAACGGGCGGTCTGCCCCTCCAGATTCTTGAAGCCCAATAGCCAGGTGAGTGCAGAATGGTCTGTCCTCAGATGGAATTCCTGGCCATACAAATATTTGTGGAAATGCTTCAGGGTTTCCACAATGGCAAGAAGTTCTCTACGTGTCACACAGTAGATTCTCTCAGCCTTGGATAATGTTCGCCTGAAGTAGGCAATCACCCTCTCTTGCCCGTCCTGTTCCTGAGAGAGTACTCCGCCGATGCCTACGTTGCTAGCGTCCAGTACAGGAGCAGTGCAGAGCGCCTCTCACTGACTGGAAGCATGACTCCGCCTCGTCCGTCCATTGGAATTGTCGTTTCTCCTTGGTCAGATGGGTTAGAGGCTTAGCGATGTTGTCGTAACCAGCTACGAACCTTCTGTAATAAGTGCAGAGGCCGAGAAAGCGGTGCAACTCCTGCTTGTCCCTCGGTCTCGGCCATCCTCTGACGGCTTGTAGTTTCTCCGGGTCCGTGGCCACTCCGTTGGTCCCTACTATTCTTCCCACTCTTTCAAAAGCATTAGAACATATTGTACACAGACAACTTACGAACTATCTCGACGAACACAAACTCCTCGATGACTATCAATCGGGTTTTAGGCATGGACACAGCACTACTACAGCCCTACTTAAAGTGACCGAGGACATCCGTGAAGCTATGGATAGGGGTGAAGTAACGGCACTAACTCTTCTCGATTTCAGCAATGCCTTTGGTTCTGTTGATATCGACTTGCTTCTTGCAAAGATGAAAACTTTGCACCTATCAGACAATACCTTGAGCTGGATGGACTCCTACCTACGGGACCGCCAACAGTGTGTTTCACTTGATAATCAATTCTCCCAATGGCGATACACAAAGGCGGGAGTGCCGCAGGGCTCCGTATTAGGACCACTACTTTTCTCTATCTACATTAATGACGTATCAAAGAACTTACAGTATTGCCGATATCACCTCTATGCCGACGACCTACAACTTTACATACATTCCAGACCCAATACGATCAATGAATCGATTGACAAGTTAAATTGTGACCTAGCCACTGTCTCCACTTGGGCGGCCAATTTCGGACTCGCACTTAACCCAAGTAAGACTCAAGCCATAATTATTGGACATAAGCGTGTAGTTAACTCCCTTAATAACAGTAATCTTTCAGTTGTTACCCTTAACAACACGCTAATCCCTTATTCATCTGTCGTAAAAAATCTTGGCTTCTTTTTTGATAATAATCTAAGTTGGAATTTTCAAGTTAAAGAAACGATAAAGAAAATCTGTTCCTCCTTTCACTCTTTGAGTCGCTTGAGAAACTTCTTGCCCCAGCAACTAAAACTTACCCTAGTACAAACCCTAGTAATGCCGCACTTCGATTATTGTGACGTTTTGTTAAGTGATCTAAGTTCTGAACTGTCAGTCAAGTTACATCGAGCTCAGAATATGTGCATCAGATACGTGTGCAACATCCGACGATATGATCACATATCACCGTCCTTCGCAAGTCTCTCGTGGCTCCGACTTAAAGAACGCAGAACTTTACACTCTTTGTCTTTACTCTTTCGAATTCTGCACACCTCAACACCAAATTACCTTTCGTCTCGTTTCTCTTATCTATACTCTAACCACGACGTAAATACCAGATCACTTATCTGTGGCACGCTAAATATACCTCTTCATAGAACATCTTGTTATTCCTCATCTTTTACAATATCCACCTCGCGTCAATGGAATTCCTTGTCACAAAGTATTAGGGGCTGCAAGACAACAAACACCTTTAAGAACAGCTTAAAAGATAACCTTATTAGCATTTCACTCCAATCATACTGATTTAAAATATTACTGACTACACTGTTGCTTTTTTTCTTTAGACATCATCGTGATTGTGCTGCATTTTCAAAATTGTCTCATAATAATCTCTTTCTATTATCTAATATAATTTGAAATATATTAACATTCTATGTATTTTAGTTTAATTCTGCTACCCAGTTTATTTCAGTGTTTAATTAATAGTTCATAGTATTTTGTTGTTTAATTCGTAAATAACTCTTGTATACATGTAACTCTCATCTAAATCAAATTGTTGAATTCTTTGTAAGTTCATGCATATGTATATACACTTTTTGCTGGTTGTGTGGAAGAGAAGGCCTTACGGCCTTAACTCTCCCAGCTAAAATAAATCATTATTATTATTATTATTATTATTATTATTATTATTATTATTATTATTATTATTATTACTATGTGCCCCAGGTAGCTGACCTTCTTCTGGAATAGATGACATTTCTTCGGGTTCAACTTCAGCCTGGCTTGTCGCAGTCTCTCGAACACTTTCCTCAGGTTCGACAGTTGTTCGCCGAATGTCTTGCCGACCATGATGACGTCATCAAGGTACAGCAAACAGGTGTCGTATGTCAGGCCTCTCATTACGGAGTCCATTAGTCTCTGAAATGTAGCTGGGGCTTTGCAGAGGCCGAACGGCATAACGGTGAACTGCCATTGTCCCTGGCCTGTAGAGAATGCCGTTTTCTCCTTGTCCTCAGGATGTAGTGCCACCTGCCAGTATCCTGACTTGAGATCCAACGTCGAGAACCACTCTGCTCCTGCCAGGGTGTCCAAGGTGTCGTCAATTCGTGGAAGGGGAAAGCAGTCCTTGGTGACGTCATTCAGTCTTCTGTAGTCCACGCAGAAACGCAGGTCCCCATTCTTCTTCACCAGCACCACAGGTGATGACCAAGGGCTATCGGATTCCTCGATGACCCCTCTTGCTTTCATGCCCTCCAGTTGGCTGTCAATCTCCCTCTGTTTAGATAGACGGACGCGTCGAGGAGGTTGTCTGATTGGGCGAGCATTTCCGGTGTCGATGCGGTGCTGAACTTTCTCCGTTCTCCTGTAGTCATTTTCAGACAGACTGAACACGTCCTGAAATTCTGTCAGTAGATCGGGGACTTGTCTTCTTTCTCCTTTGCTTAAATTCTCCGCCAATTCTCGAGCGAATTCAATTTAATGATAAATTTATTATACTTGTTGATGGGTCAAATACTGAAAATAAATTGCTCTTTCAGTGATGGGGTCTAGATCTGGACGTGGACGGTGATACTCCCTGTTATCTGCTAGAGACGTCACAGACACCACCGGCTCGACGCTACCTAGTACAATTCCACTAGGCACCTCGTCCCGATTGGTGACATTCAGGACCCTCACCGGTACCACCTTCTGGTTCGGGAGTAGGGATCTGGCCACATAAACACCATCTTTTGGAGTTGTTTGCGAATCGAGGAGCAGGTTTCTCTTAGGCTGTCCGTCCAGTCTTGCCGTCTCCACCATCTCGCAGCCTGCTGGGACTGTCACTTGACTCTCCAAGGTGAGTCTGCTGGCCATGGGTTGGTCTTCGACGTCCCTCAGGAACACTTCATCGTGACCAAAACGGAGTATACGGCGCCGGACGTCCACCGTTGCATCGAAGATCCGCATTGCGTCGAGTCCCAGGATGACGTCTTCAGTGATGTTGGCGACGAACACCCACATCTCCAGTCTCTTCTTTCCCAAAGTCAAATCCAGGAAAACCTCCTTTTGGATGGGCAGGCTCTCGCCTGAAGCAGTACGTAACTCATATCGGCGCAGCGGCGTTCTCCCAGGTAGGCCACGTAGGACTTCCTGTCTGGCGATAGTGAGCGACGCCCCAGTGTCTACCAGCACTCTGCATGGGCGGCCTCTTATCCATCCGTCAGCAATCAGCCCATCGTCGCATCTTCTGTTAACCGTCTTCAAGATCAGCTGAGGGGATGGTGATGACGGCGCCGACGTGCCCCTCATCGCATCGGCCCCTTTTAATTTTCCTGTTTGTCACCAGATCGGTCACAGTCCCTCCTTAGGTGTCCAGCTTCGCCGCAGGACCAGCAGGAGGTAGGCACTCCTCGTCTTCGTCGGTCGGGTGATTTCGGTTGATGTTCCTCGACGTCGGCCGCCGCGACGCTCCTAATCCGGTGCGATGCCGAGACGTTCGCCGTCAACTTGGCTGCCTCCATCCTGAGGGCCGCCGCCAGAGCTGCGTTAATGGTGCGATGCTCTGCCAAGAGTAGCTGTTGTCTGATTTCGGGGTCTCGAACTCCGCTGCCGAAGGTGTAGGCCGCCTCTCCAGCGATAAAATCATTAGGTAGGCCCCTGAGGGCCTTATGGGCCAGTTGTTCCACCGGCATCGCAAATTCTTGCAGGGACTCGCCTGACTGTTGGACCCTCGTTTTCAGTTGAGTCCTGAATGCTGCCGCAAGTTGATGGTCACCATAACCTCCCTCCAATGCCGCCATTATCTCAGCGGCTGTCCCATATTCTGGAACGCTGTGAAGAATCTCCTACGCCTGTCCCTGAAGCGCGGCCAGCAGCTGAGTGGTTTTCTCTGTCGGCGTCCACCCATTGTGCTCTGCGATGGCCTCGAACTGGCGACGGAATATCGCCCAAGACGTCGTACCGTCGAACTTCGGCGTCTTGACGTTTGAATGTCTGGCTGAGGGCGATGGTTCCGCAGGGCCACTACATGAGGTCCTCCATTCTGTCGCCGATCTTTCCACGGCCCGTTCAACTTCCTCGGCAATTATCTGTTTCTATTCTCTAGCCTGGCGATCCACCAACGCGAGAATGTGCTTGTTTTCCTCAGCGTGTTTGTCCATCACCTCACTCGTCTTGTCCAGCAACTCCCTCTCTGCTCTTGACGACGTTCGAGATCGCCGATTTTGCCGTCGAAATGGTCTAAATCCTGTCTCAACTCGGCTACTGTCTCGTTTATAGTTGAAAAATTCTGGTTTAGTTTATCCAAATCGGCCTTAAGTTCGTCTTTCACGATGGCGACAATTCCATCTACGTGGGCCGAAACGCTTTTAATTTGCGTAGTGATGTCTTCTTTTACTCGCTTATGTCACTTTTCACTTCACCTAGGATGTCGTTCTTCACCTCACTGATATCGTTGTTCATTTCTGCTTTTACTGCACTTAAGTTGTTTTTCATTTCCGCTTTCATTTCTGCGATGGCTTGCAGGATCTGCTGTAGGTTCTCCATTGTGTCAACAATATCCCAGTTATGACACCAGTGTAACTTTATTTACAAAACAACAATGTAATTTTATTATTTCAGCAATAATTCCTTTCTACAATTCACCTTAAACGCTCTCGTCAACAATAGGATTTGGACTCAACACAGTATTCGTTATTGCACTCCACAGACGACAATGACAATTTACTTGGATTATTGAGAACAACAATGAACTGTTAATTTTAACTAATGTTCACAAAGCACTATTTACAAATCAGAACTGTCAGTTCTCCGTTCGTTTGCCTTGGCTAGTAAGCTCTTCTAGCTCAGTCACTCGAGTTCACAGTATCTCGAACCTCAGACCTTCAGAGACAGTCCACTGAACGTCGAACTCAGGTCCCCCAATTGCGGTCCACTGCACTCGAACTCAGGACTTCCGGCTCCACAGTTACGGACACAACTCAAGTCGAACTTCGGCCTCGAAGCTGGCTTCACTGCTACACAAGACTGGCTGGCTTGCTCTCCACTGACTTTAACAACACTACTACTATTCACTCGCGTCTCTTCTTTTGATAACCAAAACATAGTTACGAGAAAGTTCGCGGTCAGTCGACAGATGCATAGAAGATTTCCACGGATGTCAGGATGGCATTCTCGAATAATCTGGACATCTCCCCTCTCTGCCGCGGTCACTCTCTCTCCTCTCCCCCCTCCTTTCTACACCAAAGCACATGCCACAGGAAGCAGACTCGCGCGCACTTGCGCCGGACTACGGCCAACCTTGTAATCCTTCTGCCGGTCGTGAGATCTTATCCCAGCTGTCACAATACTAATAACAGATACATACAATTGCTGCGTGTTATAGCTTAGTGAACTATGTTTGAATATGGATTCATCGTCAGAGGTACTGTTGCAGTACTGGATCCGAAAAAGAAAGGTTTCTAAGTTAATTTAGGCTAGTAGCGAATGGTTAAAACATATTCGTGGTTAATAAAAGAAAAAAAAACAATTAGCCTATAGTATTCACTGTACTGTGTGTCTTTCGTATTTTAGTGTTTCTCAAGGAGGCGAATATTACATTAAAAGCACGCGAACACTACTTTGCAGAAAACTATAAATCTTATGTTAAAGTGATGATAAGTCTAACGTTTTAAGTTAGGTTCTGATATCCCGATTTCCCTCGCAGAAAACCTAGGAATTCTGCTGACAGCAGAAACACGTTATTAAAGGTCTATCGGAAAGGAAGTATTGTTCCTGTAAATAAAAACATTTAACTTTCGGATCCGCAATACAACGCGTATTCAAATAGTCGTTTCGAAATCCCGCGCGTTTTTCTCCAAACAAATGGCGGCTTTCTGCTGCTTCAATCTGGGAACATATTTCTTACTTCTCCGCTACGGCGTGGTAGGGACTCGGTACGTACACGTTGGAGCGACGATAAGCGATAAAAGAAGCAGCGTTGCTATATCAGAGAGAATTGAAGCATGCATTGTCATTGAGGTGTGCATATTGGAGCAACGATAAAAACGAAGAGACACGATAAAAGCGACGAAAAAGAAAAATTCCATTTTCTTCGCTTTTGTCTTTTATATGATCTCTGATTAAGATAATGTTAGTCTATATTATAATCACTGGTGGTTATTAATATATCCCAAAATTGATCGATTTATTATTATTATTATTATTATTATTATTATTATTATTATTATTATTATTATTATTTCGGCATATTAAAATAATTGTCATAGATATTGGTAAATTGATCAGTTGTGTATTTATTCGTGATACGTTATGTGGTCACAAGAACCAATCACAATACAATGAATTTATACTACCTTCGGATGAGAATCGAGTTCAATTTTGTACAGTTTCCCTGGAAAAGGATGAGACAATTGAATATTCTTAAGTTTCAGATGTAAGACACTGCGCATGATCGGAGACCAGAGCACTGATACACAAGATAACGAATATTGAGTTAAATGCAGGCTATTTGGTTTGTTACTACCATCGTTCCGAAATTCACTTCAAATACTGCAAAAAATATGATAATAGTACTTAAATAAAATATAAATACGTACGTAAATCGTGTAGTTAAATCGACAATGGACCTTCATGACTAGATAGACACTCCGCACAGAAAGGAAAGCTTTCGTGTCGTTTCAATAACTCAGATGCTAAGACTTCTGCCTGTTGTGTAGAAGAGAGCGAGTTCGATTCTCAGTCTACATCAACGATTTTTTTTTGTCTAAATAATGTTCAAATAGCTAAGTAACGTTGAAATAGAGTTTTACAAAGTCCTGAGATTAAGTGTTAATGATCACAGACAATACAAAATTACAAGTTATAATATTATAAACGTTAATCTAGTGAATGCATTTATATACACACACATATACAATGTAAATGCATATGTATTAAAAACTAACAATTAAAATGAAATTAAAAAAATATTCCTAAGCCACACAGACAAACTTTTACAAAGGTTTAGAGTCCTTAGGCTATGTCATTTGCTGAGTAATTATTACAATATTTTATTAGTAGCTTTCCCATATGTGTAAGAAATGCACTTGCACAAAACACTTTTTGTTAAAAGTGTGGCTTTGGATTATTTCATTCTCACCCCTTCAGTTGATTTTAACTATTTTCCAATAGTGTTTAATTTAATTATGATTGAATGAAAAAGCAATGTTGCAGTTATTGACTAATTACATATATTAATACTAATTATTAAATGCAACTGTTAAGTAACCAAGTGTAGTATCTTTTGCAAAATCTTTAATATTTAAGTTGTCAATAATATTTCTGTACCATATACTATAAGACGTTAAAAGAATTTGCAATAGATTTGGAATCCTCTATTTTATAATCACTTGTTTTCTTTCTTAGAATATCTACAAGTTTAACTTTAATAACATTCCGAATAGCTTTAATTGCATTATCTGAATTTTGTACTTTTCTATTCACATATGTTCTATTTCCCTCTTTCACAATTTTTGATAAATTACACTGTACTTCTTGTAGTATTTAAGAACATGAGGATCATTACATTGCAGCTCATTACATAGAGATTCTTCTTTTTAATACATGAGATTTTTAAGTCCCTGCGTTATCTACATTATTTTACTTTTGAATTTTTTCACAACATTGAGTGGAGAACATCCACTGAAGTGATTCTTAAATTAAGTGAAATATACAATACATTTATTCTTAATATCAGTAGTACCAGTATCATATACGTTTTTCCAAGATTCATTTTGTAGACATAAATGTAAATAATCACTAGATACAGCATTTACGACCCTTTTTTAGTTTTTAAATTAATATTTTGAAATTGTTCAGTGACATTGGAAACACTTAGGATTTGTTTATCATGTTCAGACAAGCCATTAATTATAGATTCTGTCGAATAGAAATTCAGTCTAATTCTGTGTACAAAAATTTTATCAATGACTGTACTACTTCAGCTTGTATGCTGGTGGAAAAATTACGCTACGACTAAGGTTGTCAGTTTCAAGGAGTGAATTTAGTTTACTTTTACGGAAAAGTTTCGAGAGATAATCTATGTTTATGTCACTACAGAATAGCCACCTATGCCCACCGACGCCCTCGAAAGCGAGACGAATTGTGGGAAGACCTAGCCGGGGATCAGAACCTATTCCACAATCTCGTGACATCCATGCCGGATTGACTTAGAGCTGTAATAGAAGCTGATGGCATGTGGACAAGATTTTAAGTTAACAGGTCTCTTTTTGTTTCTTATGATTATTGTTTGAGGAAGAATACTTTTAACTTCCAAGTAAGATTTTTTTGACAAGGTTCAGCCCACTTGTAAGACCCAGAAATTGGGCATAAATTATTCCATATTTTTCGACAAATTAGGCAGTCGAGGAATTCTGAAGAAATTAATTACACCTCAATAAAAAAAAGTTTTACCTGGGATCGAACACGAGACGTTTCGGTTATACAGTGGAACCGACACGCTACTATATGAGCTACCGAGACAAGACAGCGACAGCAGCAGTCCAGAATGTAGATCCCATAGCAGGCATTTGCCATTCGGTACAGAGAAGCAATGATATTTTGTGACTCGGGCAATGTTGTGAAATCGTGGCCTTAAAATGGCTATCTTCTTCGTGATCCTTGTTCTGGTCCTTGTCCTTGTTGTGGTCCTTGTAACAATTCTTCTTGTATATGTCATGGTATTTATTGTTACGTCGATATCGAGTGAATCGCGCTGTAGAACTTTAACTTCCGACGACCAAGAGTCGTCTCATTCCTTTTAAGGGTAACTGTACGTATTTGAGTTATATTAACCTTGAACCTAGCAGCTGATATTTCCTAGATATCTTCTTTCATGAAGCGGATGTATAGAATACCTTCTACTGATAAATCAAAATGTTCGCTTCCGCGTTCTCGTTGCTCAGATATGAACACTTGATTCTTTGATAATACCAAAGCGTCTCTAGGTCATTTCTTTAAAGGTAAGCGTTCACTACATCGTTTCGTACTCCTCGTACGAATCGCACGCAACGGATATTTTAAGTGCAGTGTCGGATCTACCTCATCGCCTCATCGGATTCCCTATCAGCTGTTTAAAACATGACGACGTACGATATTGACATTGCTGAAAAGAGAGGAGTTTGAGGTTAGGGCTATTATTTATGAGTGTTAGCGAATAAGAATTTGTAATTCCTTCATGCGTCTTAATTGAAGAGGAAGAAACGAAAGAAATATTGGTTACATAATATATATGTAAGAAACGACTTGATTACGCGTCAAATTATATAATTCTTTGCAATTTTCTACAAGCGAAATAAGTTTTCCGTTTGCCATTTTGGCGCGACACTGAACATGACACACCATAATAGTAACAGTTGACCAATTAAAATTGATTTATTAAAGGAGGCCATGATCGCACGCATCGGAAAAAGTTGCTCATCCGAGAAACGTGGACGGATTTGCCGAGAGCAATGTAGTGAACGCGGTTATATAACAATTACAGCGAAGATTGTCTTTTTCCGATCCGTGCGATTCGTCCGATGAGTGCGATTTGATGTAGTGAACGCTTACCTTTATCGTTTATCGTTGCTTCAACGTGTACGTACCAAGCCCCTATAGTCTCGGCTGCGCGGAACGAGGAAACCGGGGCAAATTAACGCTGCCCTTGCCGCCATGATGTTGGAGAGCAGACGCATAATAGCAGTACATAAATCACACAATTTAACGCTGTGATGATCTAAAATTGACAGATTATGGCCATTTTCGACGTTTAACGTAAAATTAGGACGAGATAAATATATTCAAAGTTTCATTGATATGGGTCAGAGAATTAAAGGAAAGAAAATGCGTACGCAGCAATTGATAGAAAACATGCTCATACATCCATAAATAGGCCTACACAATACACATTATAGAATGTGTAATTTTACGTTAATCAGCAAATTGTTAGGTTTCAGAGAATCGAAAATTATAATAACATACATTACTCTTAGATCACAAGACGTAAATACATGCACCTTGAACACAAGTACTTATTATAATCAAATTCTTAAGTGAAATAAATATGTGATAATCAGTATAGAGCTGTTATTACGTATTAGAGAATCGAAAATTATATTACCGGTACCTTTATACCACAGGACATAAGTAACCACGGAAAATATAATGTGCAAAAGTAGCAAAATTACATTGCATTTATAAGTCATTCTTCATTTAATAAAGGGAATGCTATCAATTATAAAAAGTAGCCTACCGGTACCGGTACTTAATACATTGCAAATAATAGGTAACATGAAGACCTAAAAACTAAACATAATCACATTATGCTAAATAAAAAAACATACTTTTTATGAGTGGATTTCTTTACATAATATATTGTTATTATAAATAAATATATTAGGTGTCTAGAATCAAAACCCGCCAAGTCCATCGAAGAAAAAAAATGAGGTAAAGTTATTATTCTGTGTATCTTCACATGGCCAATCTGATGCTGGCATTATTTTTCTGGAATATCCGCTGGATTTCTATGAAAATGCTCTACAAAAGTTAGGGTTAGTTTCAATATCCGCTAGATCCAACTGAATTTCGGCCATTGTTAGTTTCAAAAACCTCCAAGTCCCTTTCTGCCGATCAGGTTGTGGGACTGCTTTACCCAGCATTCCTCAGCTGTGCGATGTTAATTTATTATTTGTGTGGTTAAGCTCTTGTTAAATCTTATTAAGTTTAATTTCTACTCTAATAATATTCAGTGAAATGGTGGATAGAGTGAGCATTGAGTTACAAAAATGTTCACAAAGAAAAGCTCCTGTAAAAACAGGAAATGAAAAGGAAAAAAAGGTATGTGTGGTTGAAATTATATTTTCATCACATAGAAAACATAATATGATGAATATAAATATTATGTACAGTATTAAATTATTATAACATACTGTAGGCCTATTCTTACCAATTAATAATTAATTACATAATTTTGTCGGTACTCCTCTTGTGGCCCTTCTGCTATACCTGCTTGTAATCATGCTGTTGGCAGTAAATGAAAATCCAACAGTTTAAGTTTGTTGGACATAAAGAAGTTCCATTCCGTTTTCTACTCTTCATCAGATAATCAGCAATAAGACAATTTTATTACTGCACAAAATAAAAAATACAACAATGATTGCAATGTGCTCTAAATGGCTACTCACTGAAGCACCTCTAACTATTAAAAAAGTGTAAATTACATTTCCTGTGGCTGGGGATTCATTTCTCTCTCCCGATCGCATATTTGGAGTAATCGAAAAAGAAATAAGGAAGTGATTGTAGATCCCCAAGAATATAAAGGTATTATTAGCAAATATGGAACAGTCTTTAATCTTGAAAATGAAGATGTAGGCCTACCTTTTCAAGACTGGAAGAAAGAGGCAGACATAATTTTAAGATCTCCTGCTATTTTAAGTTCAGTCCCTGTAAAAGATTTATTTTAAGACAATCTGCATTGGAAGAACAGATAACAGTGCAAGATGAGTTTAGCTATAGAACTGACACCGTTGTTGCAAAGGTAGTAACAAGAAAAAACAATAGAATTTCAAAATGATTTTCCTGATATTCTAAGCCTTAGAGTGCCTTTGAACTCACTTAAGGTAAAAGGCGTGACTAAACTTTTGGAGAAGCACTTTGGGCCTGATTGGCAAGAGCATTGAAATTTATGTGGAAATTATAAATTCAAGAAATACCATTGAACGTGAAGAATAAGAAGACGAAGAAGTAACTGTTAATCTGGAGGAAGAGGAATGTGACAATATTATGTAAAATTTGTATGAACTTAAAAAGTGTGACATATATTCAAATTTATACTGCTGTTATATTCAAAGCATGTGCATAATTATACTTAATGTATGGGTTTCATTGCCTACATAATTTGTAAGGTTTAAAATGTTTTCCTTTTTGACTTATTTTTATCCTTAGAACTAATTCTCTTACTTTCAAAAGCCTCCAAATACACTTTTCAGTTTCAAAATCAGTTAGGTGCTAATTTAACCTCACGAATTTGTTAGTTTCAATGAAGGGGCATTCCTTTAATTTGTTTGAATGTATCTAATGATAATAAAATACTTGATAAAAGCATTGTTTATATCCCAAGAATGTTTATTTATTTGGAAACAGTTTTTTCCATTTTCCTACAAATTTTGTTTTATGGACTTGGAGGATTTTGATTCTAGATGCTTGCGGAGTGATAGTACTTAATTTTATGCACATATGTAACATCAATAAGATGACATTCCTTGCTTTTATGTATTCATTTCCTTACATCTGAAACATAGCATGTTCTCCAACAAGATCAAACCCACGGCTGGGTAATTTATTAGTCTAGTTAGGCCTGTATTCATCATGAACCCAGAATCATAAATTCACAAAGTAGGCTTAGCTATTATAGCCATTTATTTACTTATCCACATATAGATTTTGAATCGATTTTTATTATCTTGCAGATAAATTAATTTACATAATAAAAACAAAAAGTTATCTTTCCACTAATTGTGTTTAATATCTGATGTGTAAGTCTAAATAATTCACTCAGTGGGATTTCTCTACAGTCTGGTATACTTGTACTAACAATTAAGTATTCTTTTTTGTTTTAAAATATTGATTGATTTTTAATGATATTGATAGTGTAACAACAGAGATAATATATCGTGCCTTTTGCAAATGGCTTGGAAAATTAAACGGAGATTGTACAGCTGTCAAAAGAAAAAGTGGCCGCTCTCCTGAAACAAAGTTCCCTTCGGGTATCTTCGCTATAATTCGGAGACAGGCGATGTTACATGTTGTTGGACCACGTTGTCTGATATCTACAGTTATAATTGAAGTATTCTCTCTGTGATTCGATAGCGCAATGGTAGCGTTCAGGTCTCTTATTCATGAGGTCCTGCGTTCGACTACAACCTCGTGCTTTTTATGTTCTTTTTTGTTATGTTTTTGAGAGAGACAAACTATACATAATGGCTACTTTCTCTTTTACGATTATTTTAGTAATTAACATCAGGTTCATTAATATATTATGCCATGACTTTATCATTATGATATTGTGGCTGCAAATGGAAAGAAAAAAGATTTTATTCTCAATAAAAATATCTTTCGTGGCATACTGGCGTCGGCCTTAAAACATTCAAACAATTAAGCGTTCAAAAAACAAAACAAAAAGCCACAATTCAATATTTAGTCTATCTTCCTCTTATCTCGATCATCTTGCAGTCGAGTGGGCATGGAATCGACTAGTCTTTGCAAATAGCGACTGTTCTTAGACACGATATTCCAGGCATTCTGAACATACCCACATACATAAGTGTTCTGTCCATGGGCAGGTCTTTCATTGCAAACCTAGCAATCTCCAATCTTTCCTATTTTCTGCCTTCCTCTTAGTCTCCGCATATGATCCACATATCCTAATGTCGTCTATTATTCTTTTCAACCAGAGACCCAACAAATTCCTTTTTCTCTTTCTAATCAGTTTCAGCATCATTCTTTCTTCACTCACTTTTTCATACACAATTTTATTTCTTATTCTGTCTGTCCACTTCACACGCACCGTTCTACACCACATCCACATTTCAAATGCTTCAATTCGTTTCTCTTCATTTCGTCGTAATGTCCATGTTCCTTCCCCATACAATGCCACACTCCACACAAAGCACTTCACTAGTCTCTTCCTTAGTTCTTTTTCCAAAGGTCCGCAGAATATCCTTCTTCTTCTATTAAAAGCTTCCTTTGTTCATGTTTGCAATTTTTCTTGGGAAGGATAGGCCTAAATGCGGTAACATTCCGTTGCTTTCCGCACACCACTATCTCTTTCGCATCTTATTAAATTCCAGGGGGCCCAAGCGTGGAGATGAGGAGAGTGGATTTGACTAATTGGGCCCTCCGGACTTCACCGAAAGTCACGGCAAGGGTTAAATATTAATTCTATCAGGATGTTTGACCCGATCAGAGACCGGGAAATCTCAATTAGCCTTTGCCCCCCGCATCCTGGACTAGCTTCTACGAATCATCAGAAAATCTTAGAGTGTGATTGGGCCAATTTTTCCGAAAATGTTCCCACACTTTTGCCCTCGTAGCTCAGCGGACGAACGTCGGAATTTAGATGTCAACGTCTCAGGTTCAATTCCTCGTTACTCATTTTCATTTTATTGTGGTTCAAGATAGTATAATGTAATAATACAAAAAGAAAAACTAATACCAGTATTATGCAACTGAATTTTTCCAAACCTAATATTAAATTTATGTTATTTATATCGTTAAAGAACGATTACAATACAAATAACTTGAATATTATTTATACAGTATCGCTAAAGAACGATAACACAATATAAATGATAAATATCGGTTTGTTTAATTAATATAAGATATTATATAATACTTATTTAATTATCTAAATAAAATAACCTATTTTACAAAGAAAGATGATTATTTGTGTTATAATAATTACTTACATAAAATACAGATTATTTATATTGCGGAAGAACAATAACAACATAAATAACTTGAATATTATTTTATAATGCTAATGAAGGAAAACAGAATATAAATGATAACTTGAATATTATCTATATCGCTAAAGAACGATAACAACATAAAAAACCTGAATATTATTCATATCGGAATTTCACAGATTTATTACAGATGTATTTAAGAAATTGTAGAAGAATAGTAATTAGTAACAGTGTCCTATTTATTCTTCTTGGAGCCAAATTTGTAACTTTTAAAAGTGTGGTTACTATGTTGAAGTGTATGTGTTGTAACGGATGCTTGATTTGTTATGTATGTGAGTCAGTTATGTGATGCTTGATGTCGTCGCAATTTTGTAATTATAGTTTGATTGTGTTTGTGTGACTGTTGTGTATTAATTTATGATGTATGGTACGGAAAGCTGCGTATTTGTGTTATAGAAGTGTTACGTATGTGTGTTGTTAATGCTTTTGTATGTTTCAAATTGATACCTGATATTTATTTTGCAATCGCAATGCCTAATTTACGGTTTGTTTATGTTTTGTTTACATCGCGTAAGCTAATTTAATTTTCTTTGCTATTTCTCTTTATGCTCATCTTTTTTGTGTATGAAACTATAGCCCTAACATACATATGTAAAATAGGGCTAACCATCATTGGAGATACAATAATAATAATTGTTATTCATATCGTTATAAAACGATAACAGAATACAAATGATGACTTGAATTTTATTCATATCTCTAAAGAACGATAACAAAATATAAATAACGTGATATCCATAAAGAACGATAACTGAATATAAATGATAATTTGAATAGCATTTACATCGCTAAAGAACGATTAAAAAATAAAATGAAAACTTGAAGAAGGCCCGAATCCACAACCTTTGAATCATTAAACAAGCACTCTACCGCTGGCCTACGAGGCGCAGACATGGAACACTTTCATAGTTCGGGAACTGCTTGTACAAGCACATGCATCGTGTAACATCGCCGCGACCCGAAGTGGACTTTGAAAATATTCGCTGTTCACGAGTGCGGCCACTTTTTTTTTTTTTTTTTTTTTTTGACAGCTGTACAGCATCATCTTTCAAAATTCTATTGCCATTACTTTTCCAAAAATATGTATCTTTAAAATGAGCCGAACACAATTTTACGTAAGGTGAAGGCACGAATTTATCTCTTTTAATAGCAATAAGCCACTTAGCAAGTAGCTCGGGCTTCGTCAAAGAGAATCTGTAAAGATAGATTGTTGCCTAATTATAAACTTTTTCAACTACAATATCTAAGATATACATATGTTACAGTTTCAATGTAGCCTCCAGAATTCAATTTTATTATTTTAAAGCTTATGTACTTATGAAAAGAAATTCCTGACCCTGTAAGCCACGTGTTATTGCAGTTGTAAGCCGCACAGGAAACTACCATTTTACACTATTTACAAAGCACATCGCTTCATATCAACTATAATAATATTTACAAGACATAAAATTTCGTACTGTTATCATAACAATTTACACCACTTTCACAGTGTTCACAAAAAACATCCGAGACAAAACACAGCACAGGCAGGCCACCACCGTGTTTACCGCTGATTCTACCAATATAATGGCGGCGTAAACATGCGCAGACTAGTATCAATTTTGGACAGACATCAGCGCTGCGTGTGAGTCTAGTATACTATTATAACGTCTTTGTTACGTACCCTTAGAATCGAGTTAGAAAGATTCCAACTCGTTGCTTAGAAAGAGGATGTAGAGCGGCCATTGTGCCGCCATATTTGAAGAAAATTTAACTACCTACCGTCATTAGCTTAAGCGCCCAAAACAGAGTGGGCGTGGCGATAAGTAAGCGTTGGAATCGTGAATCTGTAAAATTTCGTTTGCATAAATCAGTTAAACTGAAGTGGAAAATCCTAGTGTTTCGTCAAATACGTGCTAGGAACTTAATCTAAAATCAAGTGATTTTTTTAAAAAATACTATTATAGTTACAATCATGCCATGGTATGAAAGAAAAATTTCACAACCTCGAGCGGGAATCTAACCTGCGACTTCCTGTTCTCCGGTCAGGCGCTCTATCACTGAGCTATCGAGTTCGTTTCACGCCAAAACGCTTGGAATTATCCTTTCATACTGGCGACTCTGTTTAGCAGACGAATTTCTGTGCGGCTACATGGCGTCTGATCTAGTCAGCACTGCTTATGGGTGTGAAGAAACTTTACAAATGTAATCTTCACCAAACATCGTAAGATGAAGATTACATTTATAAAATAAAGAACTTATGTATGCTAAATTTAAAACACTTGAGCTATTCCTAGAAGGAAAGCTTGAAAGAATAACCTAAGCAAAATTGTCGTGTACATATGACAAGAAGTCCTAGCAAATATACTGAAGAAAATGTTAATATTCCTAGGTTTTATTTTAATGCGACCTGCAGCATTGCCTTTAAAATGAACGAGTATGATTCGAATGATTTTATTAAATTGTTTTCCCAGTCTCTACACGTTGCAAAACTATTTATTATACCATAAGATATAGAATGAAAGTAGGCCCTAACTGTAGTAAACAATCTTTACCTCCAAGCTTGTAACTTGGGTAAAACATGACCACACACGCTTTCAGTTTTTTTTTTTTGTTACAGTAGTGCATAATTATCGAAATGTGAATGGGAGGCTAACAGCCAGCTGGTCTGTCTGGGCCCTTCAAGGGCTGTGGCACCACAGATTATTATTATTATTATTAGTAGTAGTAGTAGTAGTAGTAGTAGTAGTAGTAGTAGTAGTAGTAGTAGTGTATAATTGAGCACCCACGTGCAATAATGGGGTAAATAGTTACGAAACACTTTCATACTTACCCCATTATTGCACGTGGGTGTTCAATTATGTTCTTTCATGTCCTTCCAGTCAAAATCAACAATACGACCTATCCGAGAGTTCTGCGGAATTTTGAATGCGAGTGTCGAAATACAATTTTAATCTTTCATTGCTGTTAGTTTTTCACTGGATTTGAAACGGAATTATAGCATACTGGTTTTATCCGTATTTAGTTTAAGTCAATTACTAGTGAACCATTTATTTGATTTGTCGTTTGTCTTCGAAATAGGCCTACTTTTATAAGCTGCAGCACATCGTCTTCTTCTAAAAGCAGTAAGGAAGGACACAAGAAGTATCGTGAACACAAAAAGCTATGCTCGGAGGGACACAATTTGTCCCATTTCATATGTATTACACACTGTTTCATCAGTCCTATTTTTTTAAGAGAATCTGCAAGAAAAGAAAAATACTGTAGTACACACGGTATGTATGCCGGTCTTTGTTACACATTACGCATGAAAAAAAAATACTGCTAATTAACAAAACTATGGACTTCATAAAATTTACCTGAAAAATGTTAATTACAACAGTTGTTTTTTTTTTCCTTTTGATATTGCAGTTATATGCAACACACACAACAGGCATGTTTTTTTCTCTCTTTCTCTCGTAGCTCTACGGCTCTACCTCCGTATACACAACGTTGTAAGCAGACGAATTTTTACAACTGTAGGCGCCAACGAGTTAGTATCTAACTCGTTGGTATGCGCTTGCTTATAGTTCATATCTGTCATCTTTCGCGGTGGCATCGCAAAAATCGCAACTGAACCACTCTATATTCTCTTTCTACTTGTTGGCCGAATGCAACGAGTTGGGTAGAAAAGAGATTATAGAGTGGCCAAGTTGCCATGTACAGCGCTCTAAGCGGTGCCGCCGCGAAACACGACAAACATGAAATTAGAGCTTTCCGTTGTATAAATTCGTCTGCTTACAACGATGTGTATACGGTCTACTTCTAGCTCGTTGGTATACGGAGATAGGAGCTACAAAAAATAAATAAAACGTGCCTTTTGTGTGTGCAATAGCAGAAGAAAGACAAATGATATATCATATTTCAGGTAAATTTTATGAAGTTTACGAAGTCCATAGTTTTGTTAATTAGCAACATTTTTTTTTTCATGTGTAACAAACCCCGTTATACCATATTAGTGTAGAGATTCTCTTTGGAGGAAAAAAAAAAGGAACTGGTAAAACAGGGGATAATAGATATGAAACGAGACAAATTGTGTTCATCCGAGCAAATTTTTTTCTGTTCACGACACTTCGAAGATAAATATATAGTGAACAACTCCATGAAGCTTTTAAAAAGGCATATTTCGAAGACAAACGATAAACCAAATAAATAGTTCACTAGTAGGGCTAATGGACTTAAACTTAAAAATTGTTTTTCGACATTGGCATCCTTTATTTGTGATCCTTGTGTCCTTACTGCTTATAGAAGAAAACGATGAGCTTATAAAAAGTAGGCCTATTTCGAAGACGAACGAAAATTAAATGGTTCATTAGTAATGTACTTAAACTAAATACGGATAAAACCACTACAATTCCGTTTCAAACCAGTTAAAACCTAATAGCAGTAAAATATTAAAATAGAATCGCACTTTTTAGAAAGGAACTAAGTCAAAATTTGTCATTTTTATTTCTTCTGATGAAATGATTAATACTTCCAAGACGCAAAGATAAACAAAGGAAGGAACTTAAACAAACCTTTCCCTGTATCTCTAACATCGAGTTGATGTTTATATTACGCCATTGGTACACTGGCATTTATTCATGAAAGTAAGTTCTTTTGCTCTCCTGAAAAATAGAACATTTTGACTTAGTTCCTTTCTAAAAAGTGCGATTCAATTGTATTTCAACAATAGCATCCTTTATTTCTCCTCCTTGTGTCCTTACTGCTTATAGAAGAAGACGATGATCTGTAGCTTATGAGAAGAAACTGCGAAGGCCTTGAATGAACAGTTCAAGAAACGTTCCAACAACGTAAAATCCCGAATTAGTTCTGACATCATACATAACTGGCGCATGCGTCGAAAGAAGTTCGGTATTAGTTCGGAACGCGTTCTGAATTGCTTGCTGGAACAAACCTTGTGTACGAGTATGATGATTTTGACATAAACTATATTATTTCTAGGTATATATATATATATATATATATATATATATATACATATACATATACACACACACACACACACAATAGCCACAGAAAGTTTAAAGTCAGCTGCTATATTTTGCTTTATACTTGTTTATAATGTTATTTATTCTACCTAAAATAATTTTTTCTTTTAAATACTATAAAGTATGAAACAAAGTACACTCTTGC
Organism: Periplaneta americana; assembly: GCF_040183065.1. Taxonomy (NCBI): domain Eukaryota; kingdom Metazoa; phylum Arthropoda; class Insecta; order Blattodea; family Blattidae; genus Periplaneta; species Periplaneta americana. The sequence continues at coordinate 79,286,008 of NC_091119.1, forward strand.
AAGTTGATTGAGCTTTCTTACTACGTTTTTGTACACATTTCACGTGTTGTATCATTTTTAACCTGTGACTGTACTCTTCTATTGATGCTTATCTTCTGATATGGTATTGTTTGTCTATACATCACAACCTACCATCTTATGGCTCGTGAAAATATGTTTGATCCATAGTATTCCAGAGCACTTCTCAAAGCATGTGGTGCAGTCAGTCCGTTTTTAAGTCGTGTTGGTCACTTCTGATGATAGCCTAGTGTATGAATTTTCATTATCGTTTTAATTGTGCAGAAAACTTATTAGTGCAGTATTAAGTGTTTTAAGAAAGCAAGATTGGGGAAAAAAGCCAATGGGAATGAAGGAAAGAGAGGAATGGCATGTGCATATAAAGATGCAGGATGATCAAACAGAAAATTTGCTGAAAAACTGACCATAGTGTTCACTCTGCATTGAAGAGCAGAGAAGAGACTGGGTCCTAAGTTGATCGACCATGCAATGGATGTCCAAGAAAAACATCGAAGTTGAAGACAACAGGATTATGTTGTTGGGCAAACGTGACAGACAAGTTCAGCAGTATCCAAATAAATAGTGCCAGGGAGAAGTCAGTATCAGTGTCAACAGTAAAAAGTTGCCTGCGTGCATCTTCATTGTTTGGTCGCATAGCTGTGCGCAAACCATTGCTAACCCGTCAGCACAAGCTTAAAAGATTGTAACGAGCCAAGGGGCACCAAAATTGGACCATGGACGACTGGAAAAATGTCCTATGGACGGATGGATCCAAATTAGAGAACTCTGCTTCGAATAGTCAGTAATATGTCCGCTGTTGTCCTGGGAAAAGAATGCTGGAGGGTTGTCTCACCCATCTGTGAAACATGGTGGTGATATTATAATGGTGTGGGAGTGTTTCGGGAATGATCAAGTTGGAGATTTAGTAAAAGTGGCTGGTATTTTGGGAGAAAAAGAGTCCCTTTGAATTCTTTCGCTCCTTGCTGTGCTATCTGGTAAAAGACTTATAGGACTTGGTTTTGTTGTCCAACAAGACAAAGACCCTAAACATACTTCAAAGATGTGGAAGAACCATATCAATATTAAAGTTACAGCACAAATGCCAAAATACATGACCTGGCCGCCCCAGTCCCTGGATTTGTCACCAATTGGGAGGAACTTGAAAGGAAAGCAAAACAAGCGGCCCCTACTAATGTGGATGAGTTGTAGCAGTGTCTTTTGCCGGTCTGGAGCTTTATAACTACAGAGGTGTTACAAAAACTGATTGCAAGGATGCCTCGAATTTGTAAAGCTGTCATCAAAGCAAGATATGATCATACGGTGAACATAAAATTTTAACCATTTTCTTACTTCACGAAAAAAGACGATTTCTCAGTCTTAAAATGTGTTTTATGTGCGTGATTTGTGTGAAGTTCATAGCATATGTACTGAAGCTTGTTGCAGAATAAAATTAGTAATTGACCTCAACTATTTTTACTTAAGGAGTATCATAAAATGCTGAATTAACATTTTTTTTAAAGGTGGGTAATAAATAGGATGATAAGTGGTGGACTTCGGTCCTTATTACATTGTTTTACTACGCAAGTGTAAAAGACAAGCACTATAATCTGAAATAGTGAATTTTATTTATTGAATGAGTTGTATTTTCAGAATACATCGCTTGAGCTAATTGTCTAGAACAAAGGATATGACACCAATATGAATAATAATAATAATACTTATAATAAAGAAACTATTTCAATGTAATAAGCAACTGTCTTCTGTTCTTAGTCACTGCCAACATTCTGAGTTTTGCTACCTTCTTCACCCTTAATACTCTGCAAGAACTGTTGTGGATTCTCTCATAGATATTTCAGGAGTTTAGATACATAAATGGGAGGAGTGATAGTAGGAGGAAAAAGAATAGTGTATAAGATTTTCTGATGATATGGCGTTTTTAGCAGAAGAGAAGATCATACTAAGGGATATGCTGCTGGAGCTAAATGACAGCTGTGAGCAGTATGGGATGAAGATAAATACTAACAAGACGAAGACCATGGGCATATGAAGAAAATTAAAGAAGGTAAACTTGCGAATTCTAAATGAGGCAGTAGAGCAAGTTTCCACTTCAGATACTTGGGGTGTACTGTAAGCAGTAACATGAGCTGCTGCCAAAAAGTCAAAAGGAGATTAGCAATGGCAAAGGAAGCTTTTTATGGAAAAAGGAGCATCTTCTGCGAACCTCTGGAGAAAGAACTAAGGAAGAGACTAGTTAAGTGCTTTGTGTGGAGTGTAGCATTGTATGGGGCAGAATCATGGACATTACGACGAAGTCAAGAGAAGCGACTAAAAGCATTTGGATATGGAAAAGGATGGAGCATGTGAAATGGATAGAGGGAATAAGAAACGAAGCTGTGTTGGAAAGAATGTGTGAAGAAAGAATGATGCTGAAACTGATCAGAAAGAGAAAAAGTAATTGGCTGGTTCACTGGTTGAGAAGAAACTGCCTTCTGAAAGATGCTCTGGAAGGAATGGTGAACGGGAGAAGAGTTTGGGGCAGAAGAAGATATCAGATGATAGACGACATTAAGATATATGGGTCATATGAAGAGACAAAGAGGAAGGCAGAAAATAGGAAAGACTGGAGAATGCTGGGTTTGCAGTGAAAGACCTGCCCTTGGGCAGAACATTACGAATGAATGAGTGAATAGATACATCAAGTATCGTTGCACATTTAATTGCCCGTAACACAGCTGTGGTACATTGAGGTTGGGAGTCACGTTATTGTTAAGGAGACGGACGCTGCTAATGACCATTCCGCTCATTACTTTACGACCTCTACCTGGTGTTTGTGCAAATGATGGTATGGGAAAATCTTGTGTTTTGATACCTGAAACAATTCACCATTTTGAGACGCGCTTTTATTGAAAAAACTGTGTGAAATACCCATCAAAGTCTTTGAAAACAGTGTGTGTCATTTAAACAACTTGGAAGTGACATTTAACAAGTTCAATCCATTCACTTGGGATATCCACTTTTCCACCTGCAGCGCCTCTATGAGACACTCACCAAATCATACACGTAGCTCAGCCAATACAATAATGTCCGAAGTCCCGGACATCGGACCTTGTTCCATGGATTGAAATTTTTAAGCCGCTGTAATATAATAACGGGCATGGATATTGGTCATTTTAATAGTGCATAATGTGCGCCTGTTATTCATAGTTTTCAAAAAGGCGTATGACTCGATTAAGAGAGAAGTTTTATGTAATATTCTTATTCAATTTGGTATTCCCAAGAAACTAGTGCGATTAATTAAAATGTGTCTTAGTGAAACTTACAGCAGAGTCCGTATAGGCCAGTTTCTATCTGATGCTTTTCCAATTCACTGAGAACTAAAGCAGGGAGATGCACTATCACCTTTACTTTTTAACTTCGCTCTAGAATATGCCATTAGGAAAGTTCAGGATAACACAGAGGGTTTGGAATTGAACGGGGTACATCAGCTTCTTGTCTATGCGGATGACGTGAATATGTTAGGAGAAAATCCACTAACGATTAGGGGAAACGCGGAAATTCTAGTTGAAGCAAGTAAAGCGATTGGGTTGGAAGTAAATCCCGAAAAGACTAAGTATATGATTATGTCTCATGACCAGAATGTCGTACGAAATGGAACCATAAAAATTGGAGATTTATCCTTCGAAGAGGTGGAAAAATTCAAACATCTTGGAGCAACAGTAACAAACATAAATGACACTCGGGAGGAAATTAAACACAGAATAAATATGGGAAATGCGTGTTATTATTCGGTTGAGAAGCTTTTATCATCAGTCTGCTGTCAAAAAATCTGGAAGTTAGAATTTATAAAACAGTTATATTACCGGTTCTGTATGGTTGTGAAACTTGGACTCTCACTTTGAGAGAGGAACAGAGATTAAGGGTGTTTGAGAATAAGGTTCTTAGGAAAATATTTGGGGCTAAGAGGGATGAAGTTACAGGAAAATGGAGAAAGTTACACAACACAGAGCTGCACGCATTGTATTCTTCACCTGACATAATTAGGACCATAAAATCCAGACGTTTGAGATAGGCAGGACATGTAGCACGTATGGGCGAATTCAGAAATGCATATAGAGTGTTAGTTGGGAGGCCGGAGGGCAAAAGACCTTTGGGGAGGCCGAGACGTAGATGGGAAGATAATATTAAAATGGATTTGAGGGAGTTAGGTTATGATGGTAGAGACTGGATTAATCTTCCTCAGGATAGGGAACAATGGCGGGCTTATGTGAGGGCGGCAATGAACCTCCGGGTTCCTTAAAAGCCAGTAAGTAAGTAAGTAATTAAGTAAGTATAATGTGCGCCTTGCCTTTAAGAGTAAATTGCACTCAAAAAACCATTTTCGGCAAAACTTGGACTTCGGCCCTTATTCCACTGACCGCTTCATATATATATATATATATATATATATATATATATATATATATATATATATTCACTACGGATCGTCCTAGATAATAAACATCCCAGTTCATCTAGAGTTTACTGTGGGCTAAGTATCGTTCCATTATCAAATGCAGTCGTAAACTTCGGGGAGTCCTACAAGTATTGCATACAATCTAAGCTAACATATCTTGCTGTCGAGGTTGCATAAGCTTTTATTAATTTTTTTTCTTTGCCCTCTTCCAAAATGAAGCAATTCCTTATTTGAAGTAGTTCTTTTTATTTAATAGGCGCAATTTAATTAGCCATATTTTTTTAAGTTTGAAAGTGTATCTTCAGAACCTTTCAGGAACTGATAGAAGACAAAAAGTTTTCCCTGGTTTTTACATGTAGGAACACAACAAAAATGTGTAATGTTGAGTTTTTTTAAAGAGTTTTTAATATACTAATACACTACGTAAATCCTCAATGTGTATATATATCGGAAAACAAATGCACACGCAAAGCGCATCCCTCAAAGTACACGCGCGCTATCTGTTGGTGCTAGTTCAGGATATCCCTATAGAGGCAATTGTCATAACTGAAGCTTCAGTCAAGCACATATTGGCAGGTGTTCCTTAAGATTCTGTCTTATCTCCAATGCTTTATAATCTATATACTTCTGATATTCCCCATCATGACTCTACTCAGTTGGCAATGTATGCAGATGAAACTGCTCTACTGTCGAAAATGGAATATATTATCTACACACAGAGTGATTCAACAACAACTTACTGTAATTCAATTGACAATATTGTTCTCTCCTTACGGTGAAAGCTAAGTCTATATAAACTATATATTCGAAGTGAAATAACATTTGCAGCTCCAGCTTGGGGATTTACACCGAATACTACCTTACATCATCTACAAGTGGTCCAAAATAAAGCATTTCGAATAATAGGAGGTTATGACCTATACAAGACAAATTCAGATGTACGACGATCTTGAAATGCCTACAGTTTCTGAATACATCCTAGTTATTACTAATAATTTTTATATACAAACAAGAGGAAATGAAAATGTACTAATTTAAAATATTGAGAACTATAATGTTGCTATGTATACCAAGCATTAAACCCCAAAACATATTCTACTGAATTAATAGGTCGTAACTTATTTTTGAGTTAACCACTGAATCATATTGACCTTAACATTATTCAAGAAAATGGATGAATTGTCAAGGCTCCTCATCAAGCCGGAAGTTGACATCAAGAAATAGTATCGTCTCCAGTAGTGTGGTATCGCCGAATGTTTTTTTAAAAAAAAAAAAAAAAAAAAAAAGGTATCCCCGTAACATGCGATGGAGGTAGAGCCCCATGCTTTCCATGACCTCGGCACTAGAATGAGGTGGTGTGGTCGGCACCACGCTCCGACCGCCTTTTACCCCCGGGAAAGACCCGGTACTCAACTTTATAGGAGGTTGAGTGAACCTCGGGGCCGTTCTGAAAGTTGGGCAACGAGAAAAAATCCTGTCACCACCTGGGATCGAACCCTGGACCTTCCAGTCCGTAGCCAGCTGGTCTACCAACTGAGCTACCCGATCGCCGAATGTGGATTTTTTTTATTATCATGATGTTGATTTTTACATAAGTTTCAGCTTTATATGTAATAAGACTCTTACTTTAGAGTAATATAGGAAGATATTACAATGATTTTTGGTTCCAACTTAGTTATTCGTGGTCTATTGGTCAGCATACTGGCTTGTAGATCTGGAGGTCCCGGGTTCGATTCCCAGGCTCGGCTTTCAGTGAATTTTTCTTGAAGAAGATTGTGTCTAGATTGTGGAAATTTGTATGAATGTGAGTGTGCCGAGTTAATACTAATTAACCAATCACCAAAAATATAAAATACATCAGGTCTATCGCTGGGCAGTAACCTGAACACACGTTTCAGCGTCACATTGTTGACAAGTAACTCCATCTGTTAGCACAACTATAAAGCATCTAATAGATGCTATAGAGTTAACAAGAACGAGAATAAAAAAGAACTTAGTTATTCTTTTCTTGAAGACAATAAATTAATCAAATTTCACTTGAATTAGCCAGAGCTCGAATGAGGGGGGTTGAAATGATACAGCAACTTTCGAAAAAAGTTATTTGAAATTCTTTTGATGAAATCATAAAATGATTCAATCTGTAACATATCTTGGAGCTGTACATTTGATGTGGTTCAGCACCAGTGTCTTTTAAAGAGACTGATCGTTGAATTGCATGTAGTCTTCTGATGATTCTTGGATGAGCGGAATGCCAAACTTCACAACCATATGTCATCACTGATCTTATAACGGATGTATAAAGCCTTACTTTTAGGAGAATTTTAATATACGGAGATCTAATCGGTGGGTATAAGTGAATAAATCTGGCCAGAGCTTTGTTTCTTGCATATTCTACGTGTTCACTGTAGAGCAGGCGTTTGTCGAGAATCACTCCTAGCCTAGATCATATAATAGATACTTCTATGATCTAGGCACAGTATAAAGTGATCTAGGCTCCTAGATATTTAACTTAATTTTTGTAGTCAATATGTAGTCCTAATGTGGCTACCCTGACTGCAGAGTCCGTGGATATCCAGAGTACCGCAATCCTTTGCGCCGGCAAATGCCAACAAATCCGCCATTTTTAGTCCAGCGCGCACTATGCAGTATACAGTTGTATTGGGAAAGAATGAGGTGCGAAAAAATGCAGTGCTGCTATGTTCAGAACTGTTCACAGAGAACTGAAATAAGCGCACATTTGTTTTCTCCGTGACAAGGTGAAAGAAATAAGGAAAAAGAAAGCAGTGACTATAAATGAATCGTTTGTTTCAGAAACAACACTTCTCCACTGTTTGACGGTATATGAGTTGTTAGCACAATCGCAATTACCGACTGAAATGCTACAGTTTTGTGCAGAAACAACACTTCCATCACATAACTGCTGCTTGCAAACTTAATCGAAAGTTTCCGTTTTGTGCAGTAACAACACTTATCCTGGAGAGGTGCTGTTTCTGTTCTCCACAAGGAGAACTGCAAGTTTCCTCCAATAGTACTATTCCAACATGGCGTCTAGTAGTGATGAGGGAGCTGTTTTGTCCGTAGTGAAAAAACGAAAGAGAGGATTTAGAAGTGTTGAATACAAACGAGGACATGTGAAAAGAGGAAGAGTAAAGGGGTTAGAACATATCAACTATGCTTCTAAGGTGGTCGCAAAGAAGAAAATTGGAAATGATTGCAAGTGAGTATGCCACAGTATTAATGTTTACCTGTTCAATAGCGTTGCTGTTGGTATGAAAATCATACGTTGCAATGTAACATGATTCATAATATGTTGAATCCATATTTACTCCTGTTATACTTTTCGTCACATAACATAATCTCTCTTTCCTTCAGGTGTAAATTGAAGTGCTTTGGAAGATTATTGGAGGGGGATCGAGAAGAAATATTTACAAACTTTTATGCCAAAGAAACTAAAGACGAACAGGATTCGTATTTACAAGCATTAGTGGAAGTAGTGCAAGTTAAAAGGAGACGTCCGCAGGGAGATGAACCAAAGAAGCCACGTTCGCGTAATTTCAAGTATTATGTGACATATAGTTCTGGACGACAACAAGTGTGTGCCAAAGCATTTCTAAACTTGCATGGTGTGACAAAGGGTCGCATTCGTGTCGTCTAACATCTTTGTTACTGCTTAGAAGATCTCCAAAGGATTTGAGGAGTAAAAACACTTCTGGAAATGAAACTTCTGGGGAAGTGTGTATATTAGTGGAAGATCACATACGCTCATAACCAACCAAAAATCTCACTACTCATCAAGAGAAATAGAATATATGAGCGAGAGGTTAAATTAATATCACATTAATGCATGCCTCCTTTATGGAGAAGTATCCTGACCAACAGGTATCCTACTGGTTATACCGCAAAATTTTTAAGGAGCGATTCAGTCTATCATTTGGGAAGCCACAAATGGATACCTACTGTACATGCGAACAACTATCGGTAAGGATGAAAAGTCCATCGCTGAATGATAACGCCAAACGTGTAGCAGGAGCAGAGTTTATTGTCCATAAAAGAAGAGCCAACAAGTTCACCAAAAAAATGGAATACTGTTCTAATCTCTGCAAAGAAGACAATGAAACTTCTTCAATATGTATAGACTATAAGCAGAATTTGCATCTGCCAGAGATACCTGTGCAGGAAGCATTCTATCTCAGGCAACTTAATGTTAATGTATTTAATATACATAACTTGAGGGATAACACAGCAAAATTGTACATATATCACGAGGGACTGGTTAAAAAAGGTCCAGATGAAGTCTGTTCATTTATCTTAGGTTACATAAGCAACGAGTTACCAAACACAACAAAGTACCTACACATCTTCTCTGATAGCTGCCCAGGTCAGAATAGGAATAAGACAGTTGTTCGATTTCTCCACACTCTTGTTACTACTGGCTGATTAAAAAATTATACCATTATTTTCCGATTCGTGGGCATTCCTTCATGCCCTGTGATCGAGATTTTGGTGTTATAAAGAGGAAGATTCGCATATCAGACATAATCTATTCAATAAAAGAATACATAGAGTTAATAGTTGCATCAAATAAGAACAACAGATTCTCTGTTCAAATGATACAAACTGCAGGCATTTTGGACTTTAACCATTGGTGGAAGACCTATTTCAAGAAGTCTGTTCTGTCCATTGAGTCCATGGGAAGAGGAGTGAAAAGAGATCAGAAAGTAACGTTTCATGTGAATGACTTTATGGAGTTCCAATATGAAGTGGATCATATCTCAGGAAGGAACTTTATTGATGGACTGACTGTTCATACTTTCAAGTTGTTCCTTTCTAGAAGTGTGCTTCCTATGCTGCCCAGTGTTCCTGCTTATCCACATGGCTATTATCAGATATTAAGAAATTGGAACCATACATTCCAACAGAATATCATGATTTTTATAATGAACTATATACTTGGCCAACGACATCAACTGATGACTAATCATGGTGATGCAAGAAAACATACTAAGGAAGAGTAATGTTGTGTGTATGCTTTGATGCCATCATGAATTTATTATTGACATAATTAAAAATGTCCTGTTTGACAGAAACTTAGTGAACTTCTTTTTCTTTGCAAGTAACATTTTCTGCATTTTAAGTTGTGATTATTAGGCAGGTTATGCTGTGAAGTTTGAATGAATGGGTTTAAAACATGTTCTCTAACTTATATTAGCATTTCTATATTAATTTAAGTTTATTAACATTGAGAATCTACTTGTTGTTCTTGTTATTCCTACTGTTTGTTTCAGAAACAGCACATCTCCTCCAAATTAAACAAATTCTGTAGTTGTGGTATTGAACTCATTCAAATAAGCAAGATGTCAGGATGTTTGTATTTAGTAAATGATCAAATGAAAAAAATACCACAAGTGTGAACAATAAAATATGCCTTACAGAACGTTTTTTCAATTTCCTGAAAAATGTTACTGGAGGGAGAAGTGCTGTTTCTGAAACAAATGATTCAAATATAAAAAGGAACTATCTGCTGCCTAAGCGAGCATACATTGGGAGATTAATGAATGACTGTATTTTGATATTTATTTTTTCAAAATTTGGGACCCAAAATATTTTTCTAAAACTAATCTAGAATTTAAGTTGTTTCAGCAATGATATTTCTACATAAAACAAATGAAAATCGCGTACCAATTAGGATCAGTGTCAAATTTTTACCATCTTCTCCATTTCAAATCACGCATTTTTTAATTTAATCCTATTTGCTATTTGCAAGAATGACATAATATATTTGTGAAGTTCTGAATTCATTCTTGAGACAAGATTGTATTGTTCGGCTCGATTGGAAAATACAAAGACCGTAGAAACTAGAAACCCTATTAAGGTTCGACTGATGTGAAATTTTAATTTTCTAAACTATTCTAGATATATCTATGAAATTTAGCACTTTTAATTTGTAATTTTAAATTGTATAAATTTAGATTTTCAAAAATTGCTACTATTTTGGCCTGAATTTTTGTCTACACACGTGTCAGACCTTCAGAAACGAAACTTACTATACAATTTTCCTCTTTATTTTACTAAAAAAATAATTAAAAATATTTAATGCACTAAAAGTGTAAAAACAGAAAAAATTCAACTCGAGCGTAAAAAATTAATATTAAAAATACCTCTTCTAGCTGATATGCATATAGATATAATCAGGCAGTACATCTCACTTGACGATGTGTGTCAGAGGAAGGACAATTGTTTGTATGCATCTGAAGTCTGATTAGTGGAATATGTAGCTAATCGGCGAAGTATGCATTGGAGCGGGAAAGGAATTGGCCGCCCTACCCCATTATCTCCTGGCCTAGTTGTCTCATGAGTGATGCCTTATTGGTGTTACTTATGAGGTTCAAACCTATCTTCGGACAGTTGACTAAACAACAACAACAACAACAACAACAAATATGAGTGTTACGTATGATCCTGACAGTAAGTTTTGTTAAGAACATATTCAAAATCTTCTACAAAAAATCATGCATGTAGTACAAAATCCGTAGAAAAATTAGCATTTTTAGCAATACAAAATTTACAGAAAATTAAAGTGGAGAAAATTGACTTCAAAGTTTGGGATGATAGTAATGAACCAGGTCTCTGTCTTTTTTATTTTCTAGGCATTTTGAAAGATGTAGACCTAGCATATCATATGCAGGACTTACCCTTATGTACACTACCACGCTGTGCACACCTAACCTACACTAGTAAATAAAGATGACGATTGAAAAAAACTATGTAAACTTATGAAAACACTATACTAAATATATATTATTTACAAATCACTATAGACTGTAGATACTATTATAACACTAACAATAAAATCGTTAGAAACTTGTAAATATTTCTTGTATCACAAAAAAAGCCGAGCATGGAAAACACGTTGTTATGGCTACTAGCAACAAGTGGAATTTTCCTTTAGACAAGAGCTGTGCTCTCCTCTGTAACTGAATATCTTTCAAAGGAAAGCATCCTTTGAAGTAGGCCTTATATCTGTTGGATTCTATGAAGAAATATTTCAAGAAGTCGAGAAACTACACTGGCTCAATTGGAACTCTAACATAATAAATAATGTATGAAATATAGCGTAATTTCCAAAATAGTCGCAGAATTCAGAGTGGAGGACGTGGACGGAGCTTTTAAATTAATTCAGAGCGCGCATCCTTTTAAAAATGTGACCCTAAACAGCTGATAGACCGGTCATATGGTCATAAAAATTGGCAGAGGGCATCTTTAAACCATAAACAAATTTTTAAAGATAAAAACAAAGAAACGATTTTTTTTACCAAAAATGACAAAATCTCATAATATCAGTGTATCCTTGCAGACATTATTCTGAAATTACAAACTTCCCTATTTTTAAAGCTAAATTCACAAAATGTTTATCACTAGTAGCCTATATCTGGTTAATAATAACACACGTTCACAATTTTGTCCGTCTATGATAAGTGGTTTGCATTTTATTAATAACTTCATAAAATATTGTATTGCTTTATACAAAAAGTCCCTTGCACCAGAATTCAAATTATTTTTAATTGATATTGACTTATATGATTCTTTATATACATTGGAACAAACATTACTATTAGAATTTTATGTACAGTGAATGGGTAAATTACTAGGAATTTTTATGGCTATTAATTTTTATTTTATTTTATAATAAAACATTCTAGTAATTTACTGATTAATTTTACAGCAAAATCCTATAGTAAGCTTTGATTCCATGTATGTAAGGACCCATATAAGCCAATATCACTTAAGAATAATGTCAATATTGTTGTGCAAGCGATTTTTTTATATAAAGCTGTTCAATATTTTAATAAAATATTAATAAAATGCAAACCACTTATCATAGGCGGTTGAAATTTTATACATTTGTCACTATTAAGCAGATATACCAGTGATCAAAACTTGGCGAATCTAGCTTTGTAAGTGTGGTAGTTATTGATTTCGCTATTGTGAACTCTTAAAACTAATTTCAGTATAGTGTTCCCTTATATGCGGAAGTCGGAGAGTTTGCACGAGGAATGCAGTTGGAAATGTTTAGATTTATTGTTTTCTTTATTTGCAACATTGTTGTTTTCATTTGTTACTTGTAATTTATTAAGTTAATGTTGCTGTAATATCTACAACTCGCCTACTTAGGATCAGAGAGGCGTATCTACAAAATCATAGTTTTGAGATAAATGGACTTAAAGGTTTGCTCTTAGAATTTGGGTAGTTTGCAATATCTTTCCATCGAATATACTGCTGTAAATCTTCATTACACTTAATGTTATGATGTTATGAGTTGTTAGTCTTATTCCTATGCCACTTAATAAGTTGTAATAAACTATTATTTTAATTTATGTATGTAGATACGTTTGTCTGGTTCTCAACAAATTCAAAATTGCAGTTCAACTTACGGCAATCAAACAAGGACATTACAGTATTAAGTAACATTATAATGCGTTCTGTAATGTCTGACAAGAGAGTTGAACTTTGTCGGCATAGGTAGGAAGGCAAATAATTGCTTAACCAATGGCAGAGATCACATCCCACGCTTATCTTGAAGTTGGGCGGTCTGAAGCGTTCTGTCCTCCCAATGTCAAGATAAGCCTTGGACTGTGACCTCTGTCGTTGGTTGCGTAGCAATTATGCGCCTCCCTACTTCTGCCGAAAATGTTTACGTCTCCTGTCAGTCATTATGGAACGCAGTGTAGAGATCTAATTTCACTGCAGCTGTTGGTCATGAATTGTATAAACATGAGTCTGTGAGATTCAGAGACTGAAACACAGTGACAAACACTTTCCTCTCCAATACAGTTGGTTTTTATACAATGCAATAATGAAAGTCCTTGAATTGTTTTCCTAAACGTTAATATGCTACAGGACTTTGAACTTGAGATAATAAATTATGAGGTAAATGGCATTACAGGTTTTGTATCTAATATAGTACAGAATGTTCAGCTAAACAAAATTATTTGTAAATATTATTTAGGCTCTAATACATCGTTCATTCATTGATACCTTACCCAGACTTAAAAAATAAACATTAATAAAGTACAGAATATAGTTAAATGAATATTACATACTTCACTGAGAAACTAATAAATTAATATCAGAATAATAATACTTCCAGTTAATTTAATAAATCTATAATGAAAATTAAAATAAAACTGTGTATTTTACTCCTAGTTATCCTCCACTGACCTCATTCCCCATGAGGTCAGAAGTATTAAGACCTAGGTAGAATGCATGGTACCTAAGGGGTTTATACCCTTATGACACAAATCTAGGAAATCTTTTTTCTTTTCTCTGCTTATGCAGAGGGGGCCGTCATAAGTGGGGCAAAGAATAATATTGTTTTCAAACTCTGATGACATTCGTAGACCAGCTGTTTTCTTGGTTCGTAGAACCTGGAATGCGTAATTGTAGGAATATTTGTAGAATATCGTGTAAGGAACTTTTTCCGGTATTTTATCTAAACCATCTTCAACCACGTTACAGTATCATCATTTTCTGCAGTTTCCTTATTGTTTATCATCTTCTTATAGAGTTGGCTGAAATCTAAAAAGTGAGTGTTATCCATCTTTATTACAGTACCATATGCTTGTCTGATCTCATTCTCACAATAGTAACCGTCCAGTAGAATCGAATACATCACATGTTTACTTCTTCTTCCTATGTTAGCATGGACAGAGTCCACTTCCATACGTGAATGTCAGGGCTCGAAGAAACACTGGTTAATTATAGGAATATCCATTGCATTCAATGCATGTAAACACATAATAATGAAGTTCGTATTCCTATTCTGGCCCCCACATGTGACGGAACCCAAGGTTACTTCTTTCTCACCTCCGTGACTTTTAGGAAATTCCATACATATGAAGCCACATCTATGGAGTCTCTTTTTCCGATCGTTTCGTCTCATACGTAGAAATATGCTTTATTTACCTCTACATTAGAGCAGTAAGATTATAAACAGATAATCTCCTCTGCAGAATATTGCCTTTGAATTTATTTTTGGACAGGAAAGCACAGCTCCCAAGTCAGTCGAATTCGACTAACACAATTTTATCTTTTTTGCCCTTTCCTTCTGAACATTTTTAAGTCTCTTGCCATTTCTTTTTTTTTTAAATGTGATATCCCTATTCCCTTTCCAAACCGTCGTCCTTTTTTTCTTGCAAATTTTAAACACTTATCACACATATCGTTTCGAGGCCTATGAAATTTCAGATTGAATTCTGTTTTGAATATTTGCCGATAGAACCATAATTTTTCTGCTACCCTTCCTTCTGCATGACACGTTTATTGATACAAATCATAATTTAAATTAATTCATTGCTGAGAAAGAACATGGGTAATAGTCGATACGTTTAAGAGGAATGACGCGAACTATATTTATCTAGGATCAGAGAAACGTAAGCGCTGTTACGTTTCAAATATTGGCATTGCTTTTTAGAATCCAAGACGGATAAGCTCTTACGTTTGTCTGATCCGTGCTATTATTCATCAAATGTAGATACGCTAGCACCTAAAATTTGAACTAGTTAAGATACAGATACGTTTGTCTGATCCTCAGATAGACCTCAATTTCTGGTTTCTTACAGTTGTGTCAGTTAAAAAATGGGGAAATTGCAGTTACGTCTCTCTGATCCTATTTACACTAGCTTAATGTCGTTCGACTTATAGCGCGGGCGCATGCGCAGTACGGATTTCTTTCCTTCTCTTTCGACATCTGCTGGGTAGAAGCTGTTTCTATTTCTGTGCGACATTTCCGTAGGTGGGCCAGCCGAATTCACGCGACAGGACCCGAACATGGTTCGGAAAAGCATTAGCAGACAACTTTTAATCAGCTGTTTCTCTGTTTCCGCGCGCTTTGTAGCATCATGTCAGAGTGGAACAAAAACCAAGTAATGAAATTAATCGAGCTTTACGAGGAATGTACATGCTTATATGACATCAGAAATAAGGGCTATCACAATAGGATTCGGAGGGAAAATGCACTGGAGTTTATTTGTAAAAATTTGGAGTCTGTTCGTCCCAATACTATTCCCTCCGACATCAAAACAAAAATAAAGAACATCAGGAGTCAATATGCAAGAAAAAAAAAAGTTTTCAATTCATTTTAATACAATAAATATCTATTGGACAATTTTGTTCCAGTTTGAACATGGAATAACCAGAGCCTTGAATAACCCTTTCTCCTGCCTTCTGGATATCCGGTTCCCAGTCTCTCTGTTTTTTTTTTTTTTTTTTTGCTTCTCATTAGTGCAAGCTAACGAAACACCAGAAGCTAAAACAGCTACATTTTTAATTGTTAAAATCCATTCTGTTCATTTAAAAGGCTCACCACATCACTCACACGTTACTCGAGCTCAAAACTAGCCTCGAGTAGCAGACGAGAAATCTGCCAAGTTTGAACGGTGATACTATATTTAGCCGACAGAAAGCGCTTGATATAGGACGTTGCTCGACAACTTGCGTCGACTTGTGAACGAAAAATCTGCCAAGTGTAAACGGTGATGCTACATATAGCCGACAGTAAGCCCTTGATGTTGAGCGACAAATAGCAAGTGTAAATAGGGGCTAAGTAGGCGAACTGTTATATTTATGAAGGAGTGTGTTGAACACTTAAATGCGTATTTACGCTATAATAACTATTAAATGAAGTTTCTATACATTAGATTAGATTAGATCTTTATTACCCGATAAAATTACAAGCATTCATGGCGTCGTCAGTACACAAGAAAAATGACATAACATACAATATAATACAAAAATAGACTTAATTCTAAATGAATCATTTGTTTCAGAAACAGCACTTCTCCCTCCAGTAACATTTTTCAGGAAATTGAAAAAACGTTCTGTAAGGCATATTTTATTGTTCACACTTGTGGTATTTTTTTCATTTGATCATTTACTAAATACAAACATCCTGACATCTTGCTTATTTGAATGAGTTCAATACCCACAACTACAGAATTTGTTTAATTTGGAGGAGATGTGCTGTTTCTGAAACAAACAGTAGGAATAACAAGAACAACAAGTAGATTCTCAATGTTAATAAACTTAAATTAATATAGAAATGCTAATATAAGTTAGAGAACATGTTTTAAACCCATTCATTCAAACTTCACAGCATAACCTGCCTAATAATCACAACTTAAAATGCAGAAAATGTTACTTGCAAAGAAAAAGAAGTTCACTAAGTTTCTGTCAAACAGGACATTTTTAATTATGTCAATAATAAATTCATGATGGCATCAAAGCATACACACAACATTACTCTTCCTTAGTATGTTTTCTTGCATCACCATGATTAGTCATCAGTTGATGTCGTTGGCCAAGTATATAGTTCATTATAAAAATCATGATATTCTGTTGGAATGTATGGTTCCAATTTCTTAATATCTGATAATAGCCATGTGGATAAGCAGGAACACTGGGCAGCATAGGAAGCACACTTCTAGAAAGGAACAACTTGAAAGTATGAACAGTCAGTCCATCAATAAAGTTCCTTCCTGAGATATGATCCACTTCATATTGGAACTCCATAAAGTCATTCACATGAAACGTTACTTTCTGATCTCTTTTCACTCCTCTTCCCATGGACTCAATGGACAGAACAGACTTCTTGAAATAGGTCTTCCACCAATGGTTAAAGTCCAAAATGCCTGCAGTTTGTATCATTTGAACAGAGAATCTGTTGTTCTTATTTGATGCAACTATTAACTCTATGTATTCTTTTATTGAATAGATTATGTCTGATATGCGAATCTTCCTCTTTATAACACCAAAATCTCGATCACAGGGCATGAAGGAATGCCCACGAATCGGAAAATAATGGTATAATTTTTTAATCAGCCAGTAGTAACAAGAGTGTGGAGAAATCGAACAACTGTCTTATTCCTATTCTGACCTGGGCAGCTATCAGAGAAGATGTGTAGGTACTTTGTTGTGTTTGGTAACTCGTTGCTTATGTAACCTAAGATAAATGAACAGACTTCATCTGGACCTTTTTTAACCAGTCCCTCGTGATATATGTACAATTTTGCTGTGTTATCCCTCAAGTTATGTATATTAAATACATTAACATTAAGTTGCCTGAGATAGAATGCTTCCTGCACAGGTATCTCTGGCAGATGCAAATTCTGCTTATAGTCTATACATATTGAAGAAGTTTCATTGTCTTCTTTGCAGAGATTAGAACAGTATTCCATTTTTTTGGTGAACTTGTTGGCTCTTCTTTTATGGACAATAAACTCTGCTCCTGCTACACGTTTGGCGTTATCATTCAGCGATGGACTTTTCATCCTTACCGATAGTTGTTCGCATGTACAGTAGGTATCCATTTGTGGCTTCCCAAATGATAGACTGAATCGCTCCTTAAAAATTTTGCGGTATAACCAGTAGGATACCTGTTGGTCAGGATACTTCTCCATAAAGGAGGCATGCATTAATGTGATATTAATTTAACCTCTCGCTCATATATTCTATTTCTCTTGATGAGTAGTGAGATTTTTGGTTGGTTATGAGCGTATGTGATCTTCCACTAATATACACACTTCCCCAGAAGTTTCATTTCCAGAAGTGTTTTTACTCCTCAAATCCTTTGGAGATCTTCTAAGCAGTAACAAAGATGTTAGACGACACGAATGCGACCCTTTGTC
The DNA here is from genome assembly GCF_040183065.1 of Periplaneta americana. Taxonomy (NCBI): domain Eukaryota; kingdom Metazoa; phylum Arthropoda; class Insecta; order Blattodea; family Blattidae; genus Periplaneta; species Periplaneta americana. The sequence goes on from NC_091119.1 coordinate 79,304,140, forward strand.
ACACCATGCAAGTTTAGAAATGCTTTGGCACACACTTGTTGTCGTCCAGAACTATATGTCACATAATACTTGAAATTACGCGAACGTGGCTTCTTTGGTTCATCTCCCTGCGGACGTCTCCTTTTAACTTGCACTACTTCCACTAATGCTTGTAAATACGAATCCTGTTCGTCTTTAGTTTCTTTGGCATAAAAGTTTGTAAATATTTCTTCTCGATCCCCCTCCAATAATCTTCCAAAGCACTTCAATTTACACCTGAAGGAAAGAGAGATTATGTTATGTGACGAAAAGTATAACAGGAGTAAATATGGATTCAACATATTATGAATCATGTTACATTGCAACGTATGATTTTCATACCAACAGCAACGCTATTGAACAGGTAAACATTAATACTGTGGCATACTCACTTGCAATCATTTCCAATTTTCTTCTTTGCGACCACCTTAGAAGCATAGTTGATATGTTCTAACCCCTTTACTCTTCCTCTTTTCACATGTCCTCGTGTGTATTCAACACTTCTAAATCCTCTCTTTCGTTTTTTCACTACGGACAAAACAGCTCCCTCATCACTACTAGACGCCATGTTGGAATAGTACTATTGGAGGAAACTTGCAGTTCTCCTTGTGGAGAACAGAAACAGCACCTCTCCAGGATAAGTGTTGTTACTGCACAAAACGGAAACTTTCGATTAAGTTTGCAAGCAGCAGTTATGTGATGGAAGTGTTGTTTCTGCACAAAACTGTAGCATTTCAGTCGGTAATTGCGATTGTGCTAACAACTCATATACCGTCAAAATGTGGAGAAGTGTTGTTTCTGAAACAAACGATTCAAATAAATTTAACATGCAAAATATATATATATATATATATATATATATATATATATATATATATATATATATATATATATATATGACAAGCATGATCTTCAGTCTTCACTGTTCTATCTAGTATCTTCTCTTTTTGCTTTTCCCTGTCTTTTCTTCAACTCTGAGTTACTTGAAACATAAATGGTCAAGGGCAGTATCAAGAAACGTTAAATACTAAAATTTTAAATTTAGATATTCATTTGTGCAAAATGGCATATGTGTTAATAAAATCTTCTTTACCTCTTTTTTGAATTTTCTTATGTTAAGTTCTTTGATTTTCTGTGGAAGTTTATTATATAAATTACTGCCTCTATGTGATATGCTGTTAAGACTTCTGGTAAGCCTGTGGTAATTCAGATGTTATACTCATAATAGGTTGAATTTGTTTTAAAGGAATCTATGTTTTGATGAATAAAGCACACTGTTTCTATATATATGAGTATATATGCAGGGTACAGGTAAGATTTTTAGTTCTCTGATAATTTTTTTACTTTCAGTCCGAATAGGAACTTTTTTGATGATTTTGAGTATTCTTTTCTGCAATTTGAGGACTTGTGTCACTTTTGGAGAAGATCCCCAAGTAATAATGCCATATGATGGTATTGATTGAACATATCCAAATTAGACTGATATTAAAAGTTCCATGGATGATATCTTCGCAAGGACTCGAAAAGCATAACATAAGCGACTCAGCTTCTCAGTTAGATGTTGTATATGCTTTTCCCATGTTAGACTGGAATCTATCCATATAGCTAAAAATTTAGAGCATTCTACTTCCTTAATTATGGTATTACTAAGAACTATGTGAATCTGGTCAGTTGGATATTGATTGAAAGATACATAGACAGTTTTATTTAAATTTAATTTAAGCTTATTATTTGCTAGCCACTTGTCTAGTTTCGTTGATGTTGCATTAATTTTCATTTGCAAGTTCTCTTCCTTATTATCACTTAGTATTATGTTTGTGTCATCTGCAAATAAGACAGTTTTCCCTTCAGTTATATTTAACGGGAGATCATTTATGTATAGGAGAAATAATGTTGGACCAAGAATTGAGCCTTGAGGGACACCATGGGGCATAGGAACGGATTTTGATTTTACTGAGCCAATTTGTACAACCTGTTCCCTATTGCTTAAGTACGAGATGAACCAGTTCCCTGCTAATCCCCTTATGCCAAATTGTTGTAGTTTCCAGATTAGAATTTCATGATTAACCATGTCAAATGCTTTGCTAAGGTCCAGGAAAAGTCCAACGGTTTGTTCTTTATTGTTTTTAGCATTGAGGATTAATTCGATAAACGATATTACAGCATTATTGATTCCTTTACCTTTTCTAAAACCAAACTGAGAATTTGACAGTATATTATTATATTCTAGGAATGAGACTAATCTGTTGTACATAACCTTTTCAAGGATTTTCGAGAACCCAGATAATAAGGATATAGGCCTATAGTTCTCAATATTTTGTTTAACCCCCTTCTTAAAAATTGGGCAAACTTTTGCTACTTTAAAGATCTCTGGAAATTTACCAGTGACTAAGGATAAATTACAGATGTCTGTCATTGGCAGAGCTAGAAGATGATTACAAGCTTTTATTACTGCATCCGGGATTTCGTCAATTCCAGATGCCAGGCTACATTTTAGGTTTCCCATTATTTTGTGAATTTCTTCTGTGGTTACTGGTTTTAAAAAAATCGTATTTTTATTCCCTGTATGTTGAAAGGTTGGCTGTGGATTCCTTGTTGTTGCAGGTTCTAAAGTTTGCGTAACATTTGCAAAGTAGTTATTAAACACTTCAGCTAATTTATGTGGATTCTTAATTAAGCTACCATTGTTTAATAATTCAATATTGACTTTTGCTGTGTCTGATTTTTTCCCGGTTTCCCTTTTTACCACATCCCAAATTGCTTTACTTTTATTTTCTGCTCTCAAAATGAAGTCCTGATTGTAATTTAATTTTGCCTTATGGATTACTTTTTTTTTTTAGGATGTTACAATATGTTTTATAATATAGTTTGAGATTTAAATCATTTGTATATTGACATATATTGTGCAATTGTCTTTTTCTTTTACAAGAAATTATGATTCCTTTCGTTATCCAATTTTTTGATTTATTCATTTTGTTTCAAAGAATAATTTTTTAAATTGGAAAAGCGATATTGAAATAATGTGTTACAGTGTTAATGAATTCCACTTATTTTTCAATTACATCTGTTTTGTTAAACACATCAGACCAGTCTTCTTTTAGGAGCATAGATTTAAAGTATTCTATATTTGACTCATTAAATGATCTTTTATAGCTGACAGACTTATTACTAGCTTTAGGTTCAGCATTTGCTTCTAATTTTATATGTAAAAATGTAGCATTATGGTCTGAAATTCCCATTTTTATATTTTCTGCTGAGAATGGGTAGAAATCATTATCAATAACTGTTTGATCCAGGCATGCCTGTGATGTAGGAGTTATACGTGTGGGGGAATCTATAGTCTCTATTAAGTTAAATGAATGAATCAGTGATCTGAAATCAGAAGCTGCACTATTGCTTTCTGAAAAATCTATATTGAAATCGCCACATAAAATTAATGGTTTATTGTTGTTTTTTAACGAGTGCAATAGGATTTCAAGATTCTCAAGAAATGTTTTCAAAGATCCACTTGGTGATCTATAAATGCAGGCTACTGTGAAACAATAATTTGAGTATTTTATTTCTGTTACTACGTGTTCAAAATCCTTTTCTCGGTTAAGGTAGTATGTTTGTCTTTTCTCAATATGAGATATATTACTGGTGGCTTTTACAAACATTGCTGAGCCTCCATTTTTATACTTTGTGCGACTAAAGGAACTTGCAAGTTTATAATTTTTAATATGGAATAAAGTTACTTCTTTTTCATTTAGTCAGTGTTCTGTACAACACAAAATATTTATATCTCGTAATTCATGACTGAATAGTACTTCTAATTCATTTAACTTATTTTTAAGGCCTTGAAAGTTTTGATGCATTATTGACATACCAGTAGAGTTGAATATATTATTAGTATTACCAGAAGTCTTTACCATATCAAGTGTAGTTAATTTACCAATATTATCTATCCTATTGATTGATCTGTTTATAAAAAATCATCACTTAGCTTTTTAGGAGGTATCCTTTTCCTCTGAGATTTACGAAGATCAGCAGTTCCCTTGTCAGCTTCAGATTTCTTGGACAGTTCTCCCCTATCCGCAGTTCCCTCGTCAGCATCCAGTTCCTCGTGTAGTTCTCCCCTGTCAGCATTTTTCTTGATGACGTCGTCTTCTTCTGCCGAGTCTCCCCTGTCAGTAGTTCCCTTGTTGGCGTCGTCTTCTTCTGTCGAGTCTTCCCTGTCCGCTGTTCGCTTGTTGGCGTCGCCTTCTTCTGCCGAGTCTCCCCTGTCAGCTGTTCCCTCGATGACGTCGTCTTCTTCTGCCGAGTCTCCCCTGTCAGTAGTTCCCTTGTTGGCGTCGTCTTCTTCTGTCGAGTCTCCCCTGTCCGCTGTTCGCTTGTTGGCGTCGTCTTCTTCTGCCGAGTCTCCTCTGTCAGATGTTCCCTCGATGACATTGGCTTCTTTTGTCGAGTCTTCTGTATCCGGTCTGGTCCAATCCATCACGATGGGGTCCCTCGTTGCACTCCCAATTACATTCAATATTTCATTCATAATGTGTTCTCCCTTTTGTTGCTTCCCACTGTTGTTAAGATGAAGTCCATGTCTAGTGAATTTATTTCTATCCAGGTTTACGTCGACTATCCTAACATTTTTGAAGATTCCCATCCTTTTTTTCAGTCTACAATTAAATGACTTGACTTCCTTATTTACACAAGATGAAGCTATGAGATCATGTCTGTGTGGAGCACTTATGAGCAGGACATTTATATGACTGTATTTATTTGCAAGCGACGTCAGGTTCCTAATAGCATGGGCTGCATTGTTTTTGCTGATGTCATTTGTACCTCCCCACACTACCACAAAGTCATTTTTTGTTAATTTCCTGATGTCAGATTTGGCACTTTCTACTATATCTTTAGTGCTAGCGTTGGGTTTCACGTAACCAGTAACATTAATCGGCACTTTACTAAGATATTTTATGTTCTCTGCACAACCTCTCGCATGACTGTCACCAATAACTGTAATAGTACGTTTCTTTGTACTCGGTAGACTTCTTTGTTTACATTTTCCGCCATTTTCGTTCTTCCTTTGAACCACACTTTCCTTCTCCTGTTGAATCTGGAGCACTTCGTAGCGATTTACTATTACTGGAAACGGTTGTCGATCGGTATGGTGAAATTCTCTAGAATTATTTGCTTTAGTCCCCTTTTTACCTGTTGCTATAGTCCATCCAAGCGTTTCCAAGGAACTTTCTTCTTTCGCGGTACTGCAATTAGGCCTACAAATTGCAACCTCTCCTTGGTGCTGTAGAATGTTTCCATCCTCTTGCAGCACTTTAATTATTTCCAACACAGATAACAACTCTCCTTGAAGTTTATCCACTTTCCTTTCCAGACTGCAACACCTTGTACACGATTCGTTGTTTGGAATATTGAAATTACTACAAAATGCGGGAGCTACATTTACATTTCCCAAGTCGGCCGCCATCTTGCAATGCAAGTGTTGGTGTGTTGACTGACAATAATGTTCTAAAATGTAAGAAGATCCTTTAGAAGTTTTTGCCCTTCAAATTAAAAATATCTGAGTTTTACTTTAAATATTCCTATCCCACGCGTGTTGAAAAGGAATAACAATGGCGGCCGACTCGGTGATTGCACTACTCTGGTATATCCACGGACTGTCTGACTGCAGAGTCCGTGGATATCCAGAGTACCGCAATCGTTTCAGCCGGCAAATGCCGACAAATCCGCCATTGTTAGTCCAGCGCGCGCTATGCAGTATACAGTTGTATAGGAAAAGAATGTAATTTAAATGCGAAAAAAATGCAGTGCTGCTGTGTTCAAAACTGTTCACAGAGAACTGAAATAAGCATACATTTGTTTTCTTTGTGACAAGGTGAAAGAAATAAGGAAAAAGGAAAGAAGTTTTTTTAATTGGGTTATTTTACGACGCTGTATCAACATCTAGGTTATTTAGCGTCTGAATGATATGAAGGTGATAATGCCGGTGAAATGAGTCTGGGGTCCAGCACCGAAAGTTATCCAGCATTTGCTCGTATTGGGTTGAGGGAAAACCCCGGAAAAACCTCAACCAGGTAACTTGCCCCGACCGGAATTCGAACCCGGGTCACCTGGTTTTCGGTTTTGCGGCCAGACGCGCTGACCGTTACTCCACAGGTGTGGACAGGAAAGAAGTGACTACAAATATAAAAAGGAACGATCCACTACCTAAGCGAGCATACATTGTGAGATTAATAAATGACTGTATTTTGATATTTATTTTTTCAAAATTTGAGCCCCAAAATATTTTTATAAAAGTAATCTAGAATTTTAGTTATTTCAGCAATGATATTTCTACATAAAACAAATGAAAATCACGTACCAATTAGAATCAGTTTCAAATTTTTACCATCTTCTCCCTTTCAAAAGAAGCATTTCTGAATTTAATCCTATTTGCTATTTGCAAGAATGACGTAATATATTTGTGAAGTTCTGAATTCATTCTTGAGACAAGATTGTATTGTTTGGCTCAATTGAAAATACAAAGACTGTAGAAACTAGAAACCCTATTAAGGTTCGACTGATGTGAAATTTCAATTTTCTAAACTATTCTAGATAGATCTATGAAATTTAGCACTTTTAATTTGTAATTTTAAATTGTGTAAATTTAGGTTTTCAAAAATTGCTACTATTTTGGCCTGAATTTTTGTCTACATAAGTGTCAGGCCTTCAGAAACGAAACTTACTATACAATTTTCCTCTTTATTTTACTAAAGAAATAATTAAAAATATTTAATGCACGAAAAGTGCAAAAACAGAAAAAATTCAACTCGAGCGTAAAAAAATTAATATTAAAAATACCTCTTCTGGCTGATACGCATATATATATATATATATATATATATATATATATATATATATATATATAAAATCAGGCAGTACAACTTACTTTACGATATGTGTCAGAGGAAGGACAATTGTTTGTAAGCATCTGAAGTCTGATTAATGGAATATGTAGCTAATCGACGAAGTATGCATTGGAGGGGGAAAGAAACTTGCCACCCTACCCCATTATCTCCTGGCCTAGTTGTCTCATGAGTGATGCCTTATTGGTGGTACTTATGAGGTTCAAACCTGTCTTCGGACAGTTGACTGAACAACGGCAACAAAAAAAAAAAACGAGTGTTAGGTATAATACTGATAGTAAGTTTTGTTAAGAACATATTCAAAAATCTGTACAAAAATCATGCATGTAGTACAGAATCTGTAGAAAGAGTAGCATTTTTAGCAAAGCAAAATTTACAGAAAATTAAAGTGGAGAAAATTGACTTCAAACGTTTGGGATAATATTAATGAACCAGGTCTCTGTCTTTTTTATTTTCTAGGCATTTTGAAACATATATAACTAGCATATTATATACAGACCTTATCCTTATATACACTACCACGCTGTGCACACCTAACCTACACTAGTAAATAAAGATGTCTAAAAAATTGAAGGGCTCGGTGCAATAAGGTGTTAACCCACACGTAGCTACTTCTGAGATATAAGCATTTTAAAGTTTAGAAAAAGGCATAATTCCAAATATTGAAATTTAAATGCTGAAACTGCTTTCATTGTGAAGCTGTGACTCTTAAGTTACATTTATGTAATTTTGAAACATTTTACCGAATTTGGAAGACCTATATTACAGGCATATTTGATAATCGGAGATGACTATGTTGGTTAGCACCTTATTGCACCAGATGGTTGGACACTGCTTTGAGAGGGATTACGAATGAATTACAAACATAAATTTATTCTGAACACTTATACAACCTAACTAAATTAGAATTATAATGAATAATATCTGAATTTGTCCTCTACACTTGGACATTCTAATTTAACGTTGTATTATACTGTGTTTACAACAAGATTTGCTTATAATAATATTAATAATCCGAGGCACGACAGTCCATGAAGGACCATGATCGTCCAGCTGGCTGCTGGCCCCACGTCCACATTTCGAAGCAGAGATGGACGATCATCCAACCAGAATGCAGGTATCGTGTCGTTAGCACGGTGATTCCCCTAGCCGTTATAGCGGCTTTCGTAATCAGATTTCGCTACCTATTGCATCTCCCCTTGTGCATCACGATGCTGGGTGGGCACTAGTCCCATACACTGGCATTACAACAATTCAATTTTACCATGTAATATATATCATCAAGTATATACACATTTTCAGGTTAATGTTCTTCACCTGCAGTGCCGTGAGTAACGAGATTCCTGTAGAAAACATGATGTACTGGTGGGATCTATCTCAGAAGTAACATTAGGCCTACATCTGCTAATTTTCGACTCTCTATAGGAAGTTGTGTTGAATATTTAGGTTGTAAATCACAAATTGAAATTGTTGAACTATGACGACGCCATTTCTTGAGAGTATACTGAATGTAATGGCAGTTCATGCTAGTAAGTGTAACCAACCTCTAAAATGTCTGGTAAAGCTGAGTCAATCTTAAACAAAGAGGCATTTGAAAATTGGAGAAGTTTATTTGAATCTGAAACTATTTTCTTCAGTATTGAATAAGTCATTGGACGAAAATTTTTAAAGTCCAACTGATACATCTTCGTTACTGTAAACTTCTTTTTTTGTATTAGCATTTAAGATTATACAGGGTGTATCAAAAGGTCAGGTCAAGCCTTAAGGAGGTGATTCAGGAACCTGTTTGCAACAAAAATCCTAATACATTTTTTTTCAATATTCATCCCCGTTTCCGAGTTTCACGAATATCACGTACCGTATCTATTCCCATTTGATTCCACCTCTAATTGACCTGTCTGCTTGAGAGACGGTAGGCTAATTGTCAGTAGTCTAGAGCAGATGCTCAAAATGTCCCCTTTTCGCACGAATACACACTTCAGCACACTGTCTGACCTCTCGCTGCACATTATCCAATCCATGCTAGTGTATCTCCATTGCAGTCGTGTTAATTTTTGCAACGAGCTCTTCCCTGCTTGCTATCTCCGTTTGGTGCATTTTCTCCTTCATGGAGCCCCAGATAAAGAAGTCCAATGGTGTTAGGTCTGGGAACCGGGCTGGCCAGGCAATGGGACTACCCCTCTCAATACATCTATCTCGAAAATGGTGATCTAGCCATTGACGTACTGGAAGTCTGGAATGTGGTGGAGTACCGTATAGTTGATGCCATAGTTGCCTGGTCAGCCCGTCCCCAGACTTGACCATCTTCTGTAGTATAAACGGTGGAACAATATCTCCGAGAATACAACTCTACTGTATGCGGCCAAAATCACGATCGCTCTAGTTTGAATAACTTCTTTGTTGAATAGTGAAGTACGAGTATATTTTTCCTTCTCTTGTGTTTAAAACGTCCCAGTCTTGATGGTGACGCTTTCTTTTCCTGTTTGGAAGGAATTTGATGTGACTGATCTCAGGTTCCCTTGATATATTTAATTCACACTGAAACAGTGGAGTAAAATAAAAATATATATAATATATATATATATATATATATATATATATATATATATATATATATATATATATATATATTCATATATATGTAACTTTTATAACGTTTAACTTTGATGCAAGAAGGTGTCATCCCTCGATACTATTTTAATAATGAGAAATTAAATTAATCCTTATCTCTTCCGATGTGCCTTCATTTCCAGTCAGATATTATATAATCTGGACCATCGATGCTATCATCAGTGTAGTTACTCACGTCATCGTTTCAATTAACTTATTTTTTTCAGAATCTGTTCATTTGGCTACTTTTTCCTTCCAACTTGGTATAGGTTGGCGCCTTATTGCTCAAAACAAATGACTCTTAACATTGATTAGAAAAGGGATATGCATTTACTGCTGCGAAATTTATACTCATACCAGAGCCATCTTTTGACAGAAAGTGCACAACATTATTCCACGTATGTTTGTGTATAAATCTCAATTTCCACAAAAGTGAGGGTTAGCACCTTATTGCATCGAGCCCTTCAATTATGTAATCTTATGAAAACACTATAATAGATACATATTATTTACAAATCACTATGGACTGTAGACACTATTATAACACTAACAATAAAACTGTTAGAAACTTGCAAATACTTCTGGCATCACAAACAAAAACACTTTTTATTAATAACTTAATTATATAGTGTATTGCTTAATGCAAAATGTTCCTTGCGTCACAATTTACATTATTTTTCATTGATATTCACTTATAAGATTCTTTATATGCATTGGAACAAATATTACTGTTGGAATTTTCTGTTCAGCGAATGGTAAATTACTAGGAATTTTTATGAGTATTAATTTTTTTATTTTTTATAATAAAAAATTCTAGTAATTTACTTATTAATTTTATAGCAAAACCTTATAGTAAGCTTTGATTCCATGTATGTCAGGAGCCATATAAGTGAAAAACGCTTAAGAATAATGTCAATTGTAGTGCAAGCGACTTTTTATATAAAGCGGTTCAATATTTTAATAAAATAATTAGTAAAATGCAAACCACGTATCATAGGCGGATGCAATTTTGTACACTTGTCACTATTAAGCAGATATACCAATGATAAAAATTTGGTGACTCTAGCTTCGTAAGTATGGTAGTTATTGATTTCACTGTTGTGAACTCTTAAAATTAATGAACGAGAAATTTCAGTATAGTGTCCCCTTATATGCGGAAGCCGGAGAGTTTGCACGAGGAATGCAGTTGGAAATGTTTAGATTTATTGTTATTTTATTTGCAACACTGTTGTTTTCATTTGTTACTTGTAATTTATTAAGTTCATGCTGCTGTAATACCTATAACTGTGACGTTTATGAAGGAGTGTGTTGAACATTTAAATGTATATTTATGCTGCAATAATTATTAAATAAAGTTTTTACACATTTCTATGTTGACTGATAATAATGTTCTAAAATGTAAGAAGATCCTTTAGAAGTTTTTGCCCTTCAAATTAAAAATATCTGAGTTTTACTTTAAATATTCATATTCCACGCGTGTTGAAAAGGAATAAAAGGCGGCCGACTCGGTGATGGCGCTACTCAGCTATATCCACGGACTCTGCCTGACTGTGGTTTCGAGTGACATCTAGCTACAATTATTCTTAGCTTACAAAGATGCTCTCGACAGACAGTGCCATCTTTGGTTAATTCTAATATACAGAATGTCACCGCACAGTTTTCTAGCTCGTTGAAATTTATCAGTTTACTGTGACTATATGAACCTGATTGGTTTGTTACAAATTTGTTAGTCTGTGATAGGCCACCAAAGAATGTAAGTACAGATATAGGTGAGTCATTCGAAATAGGTAAAAAGTAAAAAATTATAATAATAATTGTAAGGCGTTCGGAAAATCGAAATTAAAGAGTGCAAGTGCAAAAACCAATGACAAGTGGTGTTCGTAGGCTAGAACAATTAGGAAGAAGTACCAGGAAGAGTATTGAGTCTTGTGTATACAAAGTGTGATCGTGAAATAATTGGGATGTGTAAGAGAATGAACTAAAGGTCTGATTTAAATTTTGGAAGGTGAGGTGAATTGTGCTTTTGATTGTGTTGTGTGTTTTGTATAGCCTGTATGTAAACTTCTATTTGTTTAGCTTACGTTATATCAATAGTATATACTGTGTTATAATCAAAATTGCAACACAGTGCGGTGTTTTAAATAGCCTATTTTAATATAAAGCCTTCTATATGATAATGAATATTTCTGTTGCAGTTTAGTGACCATGCTGACTGGAAGGACGAAACACATTCTTCACTGCATTCTGCTTTTCACAGTGATAGCTGTATTTGAACTTTTCACTGGCGGTGTTCGATTAGGAAACAACAAACCCGAAGAATTTGATCCGTGGGAACGTTATGGATACTTCTGGACTTTTGTGTTATACTTATTTCGCCTTCTCACTTTCTTGCCTTTACCACAGGTAATCTTTAACTTCGCAGGACTTACTCTGTATAACGCTTTTCCTGATAAAGTGACACTTAAAGGTTCACCCCTTTTGGCACCATTTCTCTGCATCCGAATAGTAACAAGAGGGGATTACCCACAGTTAGTGCGTGCAAATGTTGCTCGTAATATGACTCGGTGTACAGAAGCTGGTTTGGAGAACTTCCTCATCGAAGTAGTGACAGACAAAGCTGTTGGTTTGCCTGCTCACAGGCGTGTAAGGGAAGTTGTGGTACCTTCATCATACAGACCGAAAAGTGGGGCTCTTTTTAAAGCCAGAGCACTGCAGTATTGTTTGGAGGATGGTGTGAACATTTTAGCTGATACAGACTGGATTGTGCACTTGGATGAGGAGACTTTGCTTACAGAAAATTCTGTTAGAGGTGTTCTCAACTTCGTATTGGATGGAAAACATCATTTTGGGCAAGGGTTGATTACCTATGCTAATGAAGATGTGGTGAATTGGGTAACCACACTTGCTGATAGTTTCCGTGTGGCAGATGACATGGGGAAGCTAAGACTACAGTTCTCCATGTTTCATAAACCCCTATTCAGCTGGAAAGGATCCTACGTTGTCACTCAGGTTAGTTTAAAGCTTAATAACTTTAGCTGTAAATAATATTAACGTGTTAACTGTATTGACTTTGTATCATTTACCCACACACACACACACACACACACACACACACACACACACACACACACACACACACACATATAAAGGCCTATAGTACACACCAATGTTATACTCTTAATCATATAAGTAGCCTAGAATATTGAGAATGTGTACGATTTCATTACATTACATATATGATATATGTAAGTGTGTAGACTATAAATCTGGTTAGACTGGAAAAAACCAGATTCCTACTTCTAGTATCATTTTTGTATTGTAGCTATTTTGGAGTGGAAAAATTTGTCATTAATTTAACTCACTGGACAAGTTTTGTTTATGGGAAATACAGCGAATAGGTTATAAATATGTTTTTGTGAATAGGATATGTAATTTATGAGAAGTATAGCTTGAATATAAAATAATATTTGCGGTTAAAATTTTTTTGGTGTGTGTTTGTTTGTGTCTCTCCAGTAGTCATATGGCATTCAGTGTGCTTAGAAGTCGTGTAATGAAACTCTCAATTCTTCAAGTGTACAACGTTAGTGTATAAAGTTTAGTGATTATTGTGTATTTAGGTAAAGCCTAGCAACAAATTCTCATTGTGTGAACGTGTGTATATGTAGGCCTACAATACGTACATAAAAGACAGGAGGTCGTGTGCGAAAAGACGAAAATTTGGAATAAAGTTTCCAAACAGACCTGTGCCTTCTGCCAAAACAGACAACTCACTAAAAGATTTAAAGAAACAGGCTCAGTGAAGAATCAAAAATCAAATAGAAAACGTAGTGTTCTTATACAGAACGATTGTCAGTTTATTTCCAACAAGATTCCGCCACTGCTCATACAGCTGCTGTGTCAATGAGGGAATTGAGGCATATTTTCAGTACGAGACTAATCAGTAATAATTTGTGGTCCCCCACGAAGCCCAGATATAACACCCTGTCACTTCTATTTATGTGGAACACTAAAAGGTAGGATTTATAGGAAAAATCCTCATTCTGTAGATGAACTAAAAGACTATAGGCTATATGAAGATGCGGCCGGCCTCTCTTTTCTGGGACCTATGGTAATAATAGTTCTGTATATTAGAAAAAGTGGAGTATAAAACAAAGTTGTATACAAAACAATCTGTCTCTCATTTATTTTCATTCATCAAACACCTAGGCCTACATATGACAAGTAACAACTTATTGCTCCTTCATATTTTTTCTCATATCTGACACTACAAGATTGTAGTCTACTGTGAAAAAAACCATTCACTATCTGAGTTTGAAACTGGTAATGCACAATGATTGCATACATTTATCAACAAATGCTTTAAATGCATCACCTCTTGCTTTTAATGCTTCCAGTATGTCGATCACATTGAGCTCAGATTTATCATTGAATACACATTCAGCTAATTTGCAGAACTCTACATAACCTAAAACCAAATCACATTATTCACGAACATTTGCAAACTGTGGTAATTTACTGAACATTTGAACATTGCTTTGAGTCTATCAAAATTATTCACCTCTTAACTTGGAAAGCAGTTTTGTTGGTTCAAAAATATAATCTAATGCTTGAAATATTTCAATATTACGTTCATCATTTAACAGCGTAGCACGTATTTATAATGAATTCTGGACTGGTCAACTGGAGCTCGATTCTTAGAATCAACATCTTCAGTTAATTTATTAATTTATCATCAAATTGGCCACATTTGCTTTTTAGAGATTCAATTCGTGACATTAATAAGTGTGCTACAGGTTCCTTACGTGTCTGAAATTCTAATATAGGTTTTGTAATCAAGTTGCAATTCAAAGTAATAAAGGAAGATTGAATTTTTTTAAATTTTACATTTGTATGGATTACAAAAATGTTCCTCAACTAAATTTTGACCTTGAGGTGATAGTGAATTGTACTGATTGAAAAATTCTACAATTGCTTCAAAATACTCAAACAGATATTCCACGGAATTAAACCAGCTTGACCATCTTGTTATAACAGGAATAGGAAACAATTTTGGTGTGAAGTCAGGATAGTTTTCTGCAATAAATCTTTTATAATGTGATTTGATTTTCCTTGCATTTCTAAAAACACTTTTTAGACCTGAAATAACACAATAAGATCTTTCATATTTTTCTACCATATTCCTTCTAACAGATTCAGTTTATGACACCAACATGTGAAACCAATCAAATTATCTCCTAATTAAGTTAGTACTTTAAGAGTTTCAGCATGTATGCGGCACTGTCGATAGAAATTGCTTTTACATTTGAATAATTAATGTTTAAATCGTTAATTGTTTTTACTGCCACTTGGCTTGTTGTGGTGGCATTTGCTGCTTCTAGAAATGTACACGAAGCAAGATGAAGTTTCTGAACTGATTTCCCTTCTATAGTTTCAATGAGGACCGCAAATACACAGTTGCCATTAGAATCAGTCATTTCATCACAAAATATTATCTTTTCGGAATATGTATTATATAGATGGTGTTTTGAAGATGACCCATAACAGGCTGAAACTAGTCAACCAGGTACTAAGCTTATAATATTTAACATGCGAAAGCTATATAGGCCTAATACATATTCCGAAGTGATATAGTTTAAAAGTTGTGTAATCAAGATGTATAAAATATTATCCCTGTTTTTTCTGTAAGATCTCTAATAATATTGGTCCTAGTTTCTGTGACACATTTTGATACATATTTTCGCCTCATTCAGCTTGCAGTGGGAAGATCTCCAGATCCCTGTACATACTTCCTCATCCACACCGTCATTGCAGGATGGTCCACTTTCTAAGGGTATATTTGCGTAAAATAATTATCAATTTTTTATTATTTCCATCCTGCATTTCCTTCGAATTAATTTTGAACTGGCCTTTATTACAAGGCATAGCAGGATACAAATTACAAAATGAAGCTTACCTTCAGAAACATTTCCGTTGTGTCCGTTACAAACTCGTATTTTTCGTCTTTCATTTTTTTCTGTGTTTGAAGACTCTTCAATATTGCACTGTCTTTTCGGAGCAGAATCCTGTGCACTCATTAACTGAATATGATTTAAATGCCCTTTATTTTGATTGTTTTTCACATGAATTGCGCCTTTTCCACTCAACTCTTGTAATACATTGTTTACACATTAATATATTAGTACACTTGCCACATAATCATGTTTCTTGAATTAATTAGCCCAAGAGGTTTTTTTTTTCCATTTCATTTCATTTATTATATTCCATACATATTCTTACATAAGCATTGAAGCTTTAAGGTGTGGAACAAGTCAAAATTTTACAATATTACAATTACAATTTTTACAAAATTTTACACTAACTTCATGATTTTTTCCCATCTTGGTCAGAAAGTTGGAAACAAACTGATATTTCCCATCAAGTAGACTTATCTGAAGTAGTTCTCAACTTCTCAAAAGTGTAGAAATACACCTCCTGTAGTGTTTTCTTGGAAATATTATTTAATTTCACATTTATTTATACTTTACCCCACTTCATCTGAATAATGTTAACATTGCTGGGCTAGATGGTTGTCCTTGGATCACCATCCTGCAGATTAGGAAACTGGAAAACCGATGGTGGAGGCGAAGGGGAAATCCAAGAGAATAATAGAAATCCATGCAGTCATGTTGATAAAAATGACCAAAAATTTGATTTTTATATTTTCGATTCATTTTGTTCTTTAATGTTTAAATAACAAATTCCCAAAGTTTTATTTCGAAATTTCATCAGAAAATGGCAAAAATTTAATCAAATGTCAAAGTTGGCACGCCCCTTAGTGTTAGAGGTTTGATTTCGTGCTGTACCTGTTTTTTTGAAAGATGGGACATGACAGGAGTGTTGCTATCAGAAAAACAACTGAATGTCACATAGTGTGGGAGGCCTGTTGCTGTGGTAACAACGGTTGAGTTGCCGAAGTTACAGTTCTCAAGTTGGGAGTGCTCAGTAGCTCTCTCTCTTGGCGACATTTATTGTGCACACAATGTTAGCATTGATATGTTGCGTCTGTGATTCTCTGTCGATTTTTGTATTGTTTGCTTACCATCACGTCAATTGTCAATGAATGTTTTAACTTCAACCATCTTAACGCCAATTGCTAGCTTCCATCAGCTGACAGCGTGGTAGTCCATATTGGCAACATAGCGCTGTAGTTTCAAGCTCGGCCGCTTAACTGTCAATGTCCCATCTTAAAAAAAAAAATAGGTATAGAGAAGCCATAGAAGACAATTTTTTCACCTTTGAAGAAATAAATAGCCATTTGAACATATATTTCTCATTATCAAAATTTGTGATAGCTATTTGCTTAATTTTTTTTCTAGTGGCGAGTACTTGACTGTTCGTCATTCACACATATGAAGCTAGTTGTGTAGTCCAATTTACCGACAGTGTTTTTGCCTAGGGTGTGTGATAGGAGGCTTGTCTAAGATATAACCGCGATGAGATAATTGAAATTGGTTATAATTTTGTCTAAAATCTCAGGGGTAGTTCCTCTTACACAAACGTAGTGAGAGTTTTTACACAAAAATTATATGCTCCTGTAAATTCTGTACAAAGTTTCATGAAAATTTGTTAGATAGATAAGAAGTTGTTAATTATGTCTAAAGCCACCCCCTACAAAGGGGTAGTTTATCTTAATGAGAGTTTGTACAGATACGGAATTAAAATTTTGAGCGAGTCGTGATGGGTGTCTACCTGCATGTAGGCAGTAATTTTGTTATTTATTTCAATGTAGATTTAAGTTACCTGTTTTTTCCAGTGTAACATATGTTACATGCATATTACAATGCATGTTACTTTATGTTCGAAAGTTAATTTTTTTTCTAATTGGTACAATCTGTATGTAATACTGGTAGGGAAATTATAATGAAGAAATGAACTTATTCCAGTGAAGGAAAATTATGTATCATGTATTCAGCATACTTTCCAAAGGATTTTATATTTAAGAAGCAATTCTTGAAGTAACAAAATTAGAATACACTTGGACTTCATTTTAATACGGTATATTTATGAAATCTTTCTATAAGAAGTTACAGAAAACAGAAAATATAAATAATTACACAGAATCTTTATCCTATTATTTCTTTTCATAAACTTCTACTGGATTGTCAAACTCCATTTGTTCCCTATTGTTACCATTTTAAGTGGAGCTAAAATCTTGTCAATTTGTTCATAATTAATATAGCCTATTTATCGTCACATTCAACTATTCTAAATAATTTGCCTGCATTCCCACATAACTGCAAAAACAGTACACTTACTGTACGTCACCATCATCCTCCACCTCAGTTTGACAAATGTCAGCATAGGCTTATTTGTAGGCATGAAGTTCGTCACCTAATTTAAAATTAACTGATATATAGCCTATGTATGTTCCTGCACTATTGTTATGATGGGACGTTCATTTTTAGGTACGAATGGGTTTACAGATGGCCTTGGATTCACATCTGTTGAAGTTTTGACTTCTTTTTCTGTTTCACTGTAAACCTCACTATAACATAAACTCCTTCGTATTGTTAGAGCACCGGTGAAAGGAAGAAAACTTAATGAATTTTGTGAAGGCAGATGTCTTCTAGTCATTTGTTTTGTGTGTTCGAAAATCGTTAAAATTTTAAAATTCCAGAGGTGTTTCAGTCAAACACAGTCATTGTGCCAAAAACAGTTTAGAAACTTAGGAATTTTTTTACTGAATTTGATTTGTAACTTTAATTTGAAGATGGCATCATAAATTTTAGATCCGAGGACCTGTGCGATTCTGCTCAGGCAAATAAATTGATGGCATGTGACATGTTTATGCAGTTGTTACTGAAACTAAAATGAAATAGAGAATGAACTGTTGGATCCGAGTTTTACAGTTCACACCAGACCGAGGATTTTAAAGAGTGATAACATCCTTAGCATGATAACCTCTGGGATCGGAGTAAAGCTGTGGGTCCTATATCATAATAGAACTCTGTTCTTGATAGTGCTCTAACAATGTTCGTCTATCATTTCTCGTCCCCATTGAACTCATTCCTATAGAGCGTGGGAAACAATTCCAGAATTAGATTTTGTTTGTAGTGTAACATCTTTGACAGTGCATCAGTTATTCATAGATTTCAAAAAGGCATATGACTCGGTTAAGAGAGAAGTTTTATATGATATTCTTATTGAATTTGGTATTCCCAAGATACTAGGCCTAGTTCGATTAATTAAAATGTGTCTCAGTTAAACATACAGCAGAGTCCGTATAGGTCAGTTTCTGTCAGATGCGTTTTCAATTCACTAAGGGCTAAAGCAAGGAGATGCACTATCACCTTTATTTTTTAACTTTGCTCTAGAGTATGCCATTAGGAAAGCCCAGGATAACAGAGAGGGTTTGGAATTGAATGGGTTACATCAGCTTCTTGTCTATGCAGATGACGTGAATTTGTTAGGAGAAAATCCACAAACGATTAGGGAAAACACGAGAATTTTACTTGAAGCAAGTAAAGAGATAGGTTTGGAAGTAAATCCCGAAAAGACAAAGTATATCTCGTGACGAGAATATTGTGCAAAATGGAAATATAAAAATTGGAAATTTATCCTTTGAAGAGGTGGAAAAATTAAAATATCTGGGAGCAACAGTAACAAATATAAATGTTACTCGGGAGGAAATTAAACACAGAATAAATATGGGAAATGCCTGTTATTATTCGGTTGAGAAGCTTTTATCATCCAGTCTGCTGTCAAAAAGTCTAAAAGTTAGGATTTATAAAACAGTTATACCACCGGTTGTTCTTTATGGTTGTGAAACTTGGACTCTCTCTTTGAGAGAGGACATAGTAAGGGTGTTTGAGAATAAGGTGCTTCGGAAAATATTTGAGGCTAAGAGGGATGAAGTTACAGGAGAATAAAGAAAGTTACACAACACAGAATTGCACGCATTGTATTCTTCACCTGACATAATTAGAAACATTAAATCCAGACGTTTGAGATGGGCAGGGCATGTAGCATGTATGGGCGAATCTAGAAATGCATATAGAGTGTTACTTGGGAGGCCGGAGGGAAAAAGACCTTTGGGAAGGCCGAGACGTAGATGGGAAGATAATATTAAAATGGATTTGAGGGTGGTGGATATGATGATAGAGACTGGATTAATCTTGCTCAGGATAGGGACCTATGGTGGGCTTATGTGAGGGCGGCAATGAACTTCCGGGTTCCTTAAAAGCCAGTAAGTAAGTAAGTAACACCTTTGAAGAAATAAATAGCCATTTGAACATATATTTCTCATTATCAAAATTTGTGATAGCTGTTTGCTTAATTTTTTTTTTTCTTATGGCGGGTACTTGACTGTTCGTCATTCACACATATGAAGTTAGTTGTGTAGTCCAATTTACCGACAGTGTTTTTGCCTAGGGTGTGTCATAGGAGGCTTGTCTAAGATATACCCGCGATGAGATAATTGAAATTGGTTATAATTTTGTCTAAAATCACAGAGGTAGTTCCTCTTACACAAACGTAGTGAGAGTTTTTACACAAAAATTATATGCTCCTGTAAATTCTGTACAAAGTTTCATGAAAATTTGTTAGATAGATAAGAAGTTGTTAATTTTGTCTAAAGCCGGCCCCAACAAAGGGGTAGTTTATCTTAATGAGAGTTTGTACAGACACGGAATTAAAATTTTGAGTGAGTCGTGATGGGTAGTAATTTTGCATGGCTGTCCACAAGTAGCCTACATACAGGGGCTCTTGTTTACCACACATGTGCAGTGTGTTGTAAGCGAAACTTATACAATAAGGGAACTCCAAATTTTATTTCCGTGTCTGTACACAAAATTACATGAAAATGCATTAGTTAGGAGAGAAGTTATTACTTTGTTCAAAACCATGCTGTACAAAGGGGTAATTACACATAATATAATGAGAGTTTGTACAAAAAAATATATGCTGCCTGTAATTCCTGTACAAAGTTTCATGATAATCTGTTAGATAGGAGAGAAGTTATTAATTTTGTCCCACTAGATATACATTTTGATCCACTGTGGAACAGTTCAACACCATTAGTGTATTCAATGACTAAGTTCGATTGGTAGCTGTAGATTATATCTCAGGTGGATTTAAAACGTCATACTGAACAACATAAATTCTCATAAACTGTGTGTGGATTTTGTATAGTAAAATAGACCCAAACTTTCTATCCAAAACCACTCCCTAGAACCATATTCTAGACGATTAAAGGCAAGCGTTCACTGCATGCGCTGCAAGAACCTTATGAATCGCAATATGCACAAGGGTCGTTTCAAAAGTAATGCCTCCTATTTTTCTGTAACGTCTGAGCCAGATACGTTGTGGTAAAGGTTGAACCTTCACGCTGATGTCTTGTTAGTTTGGTTGTCATGCGACATATAGTGACATCAGGGCAATCTACCAAAATGGCTTCTGACATAGAGGTGCGTAAAAAACAGATGTGCTACTGAATTCCTCACTGCCGAACAAATTGCAACATCCATCGACGTTTGCTGAAGGTGTACAGAAATCATACAATGGTTGCGAGCACAGTAAGGCCGTGAGTAGTGCATTTCAACAGTGGCAAAATTGACAGTCTTGTGGGATAGGCAGGGTGTGATTCTTTTGGGTGCCCTGGAGCCTGGAGAAACTGTCAATTCTGGCTAAGCTGATAGCCTGAATTTCCAGAGTCAGGCCAGAGAAGAAAACTTTGTTTGCGCCAGTTTCGCAATCACTGAGTACATTGCAAAATTTGGCAGGACTGTCCCATCACATCCACCGTATAGTCCGGATTAGCACCTTCAGACTTCCATCTCTTTGAGCCTGTAAAATATGGACTGCGTGGACAAGAATATTTTCCAGACAAGGATGCTGTCATCGCAGCTGTAACAAAGTGACTTGCCTATGCTGGTTCAAATTTTTACGAGCACGACATGCAGGCTCTTGTTCATCGCTGGCAAAAATGCATAATGAATGTTGGTGACTACGTGAAAAAATAACTGTGTAGCTGAAACCTTGCTCTATTTAACTGTGATGAAGAATGGGTGTAGTGGAGAAAAATTCTCTCCGGTACCGAGACTCAAACACGGTTTTCAGCTCTACGTGCTGACACTTTATCCACTAAGCCACAGGATTCCAGTTCCGATGCAGGATTGAATCCTCTCAGTTTAAGTTCCACCCCTTAGTTTCCCTTAGTGGCCAACCCACATGCACTGTGTCACAGATGTATGACAGTGGCACAATGTCCAACACACTATGTGCAGAGGTGCACTCATTATGAGTGAATAATTGACTGGGATCCGACGGAATGGACGCCGTCTTAAATCACAAAGTGATTATTTACGCATATCATATTATTGTGATGTACCGAAGTACGTATGATATTTCCGTGCAGGAATTCTGCTTTATCATATGATGAAAGATGGGTATTATTATGCTCTGTGCGTCTGTTGTAGTTTTCGTGAAAGTAAATAGGAGGCATTACTTTCGGAACGACCCTCTTACGTGGAGTGCATTCACTGATCAGCAGTATCAGTATCATATGCATCGCATGAGCGTGAGCATGTGTAATGGATGATGGCATGCTTATCACGATAAAATTGTGAAGAATTATTTAATCTAAAGCACACAGATTACAGCAGTCATCAACATAGGGACAGTAGAGATTGGAGCAATAATGAAGCATCTACTTAAGTTTGAAAAATGTTTTAAGTCAAGGCTCCTAGGAGAGGATATAGGTACATTGTACATTGTTGGTTACATACAGAACTGATAATAACTAGCCCTACAAGACATGTTTAAATTATTACTTATTATACCTCCATGCCCCCCCAAGTGCCTTCATGGCATGTTACGGGGATACCTTTACCTTTTACCTTTTTATACTCTGTGAAAATACTTATAATAATAATAATTATGACTGTAATAATCAAATGAATTTAAACATGTCTTGCAGGACTAGTTATCAGTTATGTACTGTATGTAACAATGGCAGTTCCTCGGGGGAGGGAAGAGAGGACCGTCCTCCTCACATTTTTCTTCTTTTGAAAATAAATACCAAATGAAATATATGCCTTGAAATTCGAGGAAGATTCGATAATTTTTAAGTTCACAGCTAAGGTTCAACTCAGATTCCTTTCAGTTATAAGCCCTTTTCTCTGCGATAGTTATGTAAAAATATAGGCTTATATATTTCTTTTCCTTCCTTTCCTCTTTTTGTTCCCTTTATCAGCCGACGAATTTATTATCATAGCCTTTTATTGTGAATTTTATTTAATTTTCTTTCTTTTTTTTTCTCTTTTTCATTATTTTATTATATTCTATTTTGTTATATTCTTCCTTATGTTTTCCATATTAACCATTTGTGCTAAATGAGTTGCTTTTGTTATATTCCAATATATTTTACTTTCTTTTTGTTTTCTATTATGGTATTAGTTTCATGTTGTTTAGTGTCGATTTTATTATGCTATTATTATTTCTCTTTGTAGTATGTTAGTATTCTGTTCTGTAACTTTTTTTGTTAAATTTTAACTGCTTGAATACTTTGTGACCTGGTAGAGTGTAAGAGAAGGCCCTATGGCCTTAACTCTGCCAGTATAAATAAAGAATTATTATTATGAGAAAACCTCGGTTGATGGAGTTTTAACCACGCGCACTCATGTGCTGCTAGAAAACTGTGAGAAAGATGCGAGATTGTTTGTGTGGAGGAAAGTCAATTCATTCCTCCTTTACTGCAGTTAACTTACATAGACAACAGCGCAATAGCGGCCAGAGAAAGAAGCAGAGTTTTAAAGCAAGTAAATGAACGGATAGGGAGGAGATCCTCCTCTGATTCAGCGCATGGGCGGGAAATAGAAAGCGACTGGTCGTGCAGCAAACTCGCTACCGCTGCCATCTAACGATGCTGCATTCAACCAGACTATAATAATAATAATAATAATAATAATAATAATAATAATACAATTAAAACTAATCCTGATGTTGTAATATACAAGAACATGTCCCGTAAACAAGACTGAGAATGTTGAGTAGCTACATGTTTGTGTAAGTCTTATTGATTGAGAAACAGATATTAGAACAGTGGCGGCATAATAAAAACAGTTTTAACGCAAAGCTACGAAATACACCATATAAACTTTTTTAAAATTATGAATCAAAATATATTATTCATTGCTCTTTATATAAGCTACTATTCATGGTTTGAAACTTTCGAGGATATCTGAAAGTTGAAGTTGGATTTATATAAAACAAAGAGGAATATTTCTACGTTAATATCGCAGAGCTTTTTGACCCCAGAAATTCACTTCCATTCATTGTCTACTAGACAGGACAACAGCCAAGTTGTCAGTTTGTATAAATATATTTGAAATTGAAGGTACTCCAAACTACATTATTTTTAACATAAAAAAATTAATCGGCCACCAGCAGCTTTGAACAATGGTAGTATGACTTTACAAGAACTGACATTCTTCAAAAGCATGTGATACTGAACTTGTAAAATGTACATGTGACAACACAGACCACGTGGGTGAGTGCAATGTTCTCGTTTTCCTCGGATTATTTCCCATTCCCATTTCAGTAAAACGGTTCCGGTTGCGTGTTAGTAGCGAGTCTCTTGCAACACGTGTGACGCTGTAGTGTGCTCGGAAAATGCTGCGAGGTTGTGAATTTCCTTATAATTGTTAATTTGTGCAATTATTCAACAATGAATGGAAGTGAAAACACATTATATTTTGGACAATTTAGGAAATTCAGTTTACAAGAACAGATTATTGCTATACAAAAGGGAAGGCCAACCCTAATACTACCTGGTCTTACATGTATGCATGTATGCTAATTTGTAGCATGTTTCTCTCAAGAAGGTGTCATTTTGTGCTGTTAACTTCTTTCCTCCTCTTAAAAAATATGCAGGAGCCGCCACTGGTATGTAACCATCAATGTATAATGTAGACCCTCTTCTAGGAGCCTCGACTTAAAACATTTTTTTAAACTTAAGTGGATGCTTCATTATTACTTGAATCTCTTTGTTAGAAGCTTGCAAACAATAGTGAAGGAGTGACTCAAGTTACAGATTAATTAAATTATTTAGGAACAATAAACAATGCGAAAGAGATAATTAATACAAGAAATGACTCAGTATTGCAAATTAAATTTTACAGTTACGAATTTAATACATGATTTAGTAGTAATAAAGAGATATTACAAGAAATGACTCAAAATTAGAGATTAAATACATTTAGGCTATAAAAATGATGAACAATAGTAAAAAAAACACGCTAAATTAATGACTTACAGTTTCATAATAGTTCGATTATGACTGATACGATGTTTTTACGGAATAATTAAACAGTTCACAGTTCCAGAAATATTTTATTCAAGAAAGACATAAAATAATTACAAGATTTGAAGTTCGTAAGTATATATTGGTTAGTGGTTTGAAAAATGTAGGCTATACCTAGTTTAAAGAGTTTAATAACAACCAAAATTCGTATCTTTCACGGCAAAAAACTGGGCAATCATACAATTTTGTACATCTGGAGTTTCCTCCTCACAAATACAATATATACTGTTGCATTTTTTTAAATATGAAATTATATAACTATAATTATTACCGTGCGTTTACCTCGATCATAGACCGTCGGGAAATAGAGCTCTTTTGTTAGGGTTCCCTTATCACTGCTGACCCATTTTTCGTTGGAATCTAATATGGCGATGTATTGATTTGCCGTGAGATGTCCTTCGACGTCCCAAAGCATACCAAGGCCATAACTAGACATCCACCCCCAACACGAGATTGATATGCGACCAATTCTTTTCATCGTTGCCATGTATCGTGCATCGTATCGGGTTCCAACAGGCTGATAAATTATTTTTGGTCCCGCTTTTGTAGAAGCTATTATGACCTCGTGGAGAACATGCCCTCTTCAGTCGCGATTCACATTTTCTTCCCCAAAAACGAGTCCAAATAGTCTGTGGTAGCCTTCTATCCGTTGTTTGAGGACTTCCCCTCTTTCAAACAATGCCAGGTCGTTTTAGATGACGTAGGGAAATTGAACCTAACTCTCAACTTGGTGCAGATTGAAATGGATTTCGCTCTGCTTCCATGATGAGGTCCCGATCCTGTTCTGGAACCGACTTTCCTCTGCTCTCCTGAATTTACCGAGTATCGCGCTGTGCGAGTCGGAACACCAAATTATGCCTGCAGCTCTCGAAGCAGAATAATCTTGTTTTCTTACCAACCCACAGTGATCCGAAAGGACGGAAAAATAAGCAGAAATCAGATAGGCAAAATTACTTGCAAAAGTCACTTTAAAACCATTTTTTATAAATAAATGAAGAGTATTGTATATTTTATTACCAATATAAATCATGTTAAACTAGTGTTTATAGAATAGAGTTATCTTAAAATATCTTTAATTATACTATTTTACTAACTTCATAGTATCTATATATTGATATACACTATTTTCATAGTACATGTTGCAATCGATTAACAAGCAGATATTGCTTTTAGGTGGCTTGAAACATAGGGCTTCAGCTCGATTCAGCGTTAATGGCCCCTGTCCTTGGTTGTTTGGCTAGTGAGCGAGCTATGTGTTGCTTCGTAAGAAAGAAATTTAATCACAAATGTGCATAGGAGGGGAAGAGGAAAGAGTAAGAATGAAAATAATATCTATGCTCGAAGCTGAGGGACACTCATGTCAAGAAAATATAAGCCATCGTGACATTGTTTAGTCAACAGACGTATAGTGAGTGTCACATAAGAACAATTTCTAAACAGCAAATATTGCCGTCTTGTCAGTGTATCCAACTGTTACCAGATATCACACAGTCCTACATACTAAATGACATTTATTTACCGTACTTTATGTTGGAAGGTTGTTCTAAATAATTTGTAACATATTTTCGTAAGCAAACTAAACGGGAAAGGGATCAACATGTCAAGTATTTTGTCTGGCAATACGAAATTCATTGGTTTGACTAAACAATCTACTCACGAGACCTAACCTAAAAATGTATTTTGTTTGACCACATGAAATTATTAGTACTAACTCCGAAAACTTGCCTGACTATAGTCTTCTTGAATTATAACCACAACGCAACACATAAAATAACTATTATGTATTAATATTAATACTGATATTAACTAATTAATTATATGTATGTTCAAATTTCACTAGCTTCTGGTAACCGGCTCAGAAATCTAGTACAATTTTAATTCCATAAACTCCAGTACCGGCAAATATTGTCGATATTTGTCTCAGCTGCCAACATACCAGTTACAAAATCACTACCATTTATAGTATTTGTCAATATCGAAATTCGAAACGAAGTTGACAAAAAAATTCAACCTGCAAACTAGAAAATCACCACAATCCACTAACATATGTAGTAATGGGAGAAAAATGATTGGGTTTCACCGTTAGGGTATGAAGTAAGCTGATCCGGACTATAGTAGTTAGTAACGGGACGTGTGGAAGAATATTGTTTCAAGACGTACTGTTCTCCAACCAGGAGATTAACCGTGAAAGGAATGTGCTTACTATTGCGTCATCTATTGGAGCGAAGTAGATAATATTACCGTTATAACGTCAGTTTAAAAATCATGCGCTCTCCTGCCTATGTTATTTCCTGTATGGGAGGATTAAAAGACCAGGAGATTAACCGTGATCTAATTTTGTAACTAGGGTAGTATAAATATGTGTGTATCAGTGTTATCGTTTGTACTTTCAGAGTTAGCCAATGGAGATGCGTGTACCCACGTGTGTGACCTTATGACATCTTATGACAACATTCATTCGTAGCATCACCCCGCTGCGTCTCATTCCCCTGAGACTTTCTCGTGGTTGGAGTACAGTAGTATACCGCGACATGATAATAAGGCAGTGTCAGGTGTTATTACTGCGGGGCTTGACCTGTGTGATCCAGCCCGCCAGTAGTGATGAGGAACTCGCTCTTAAGTCTTATCTACTTACTTTTTGCAGGGGCCAAAATCCCTGAATCAAGCTGTACCTTCTAATCGGGTAGATCAATTTCCTTCTCTTCTGCTTTTTCTTCTCCTTCCTTAGCCTCCACCTCCTCTGAAGATGGAAGTTCTGTTGCAATTCTAGTAAATTCTGATGCCTTCATAAGAATAACTACATCTGTAGAGAGTGATCCCATCATTTTCCTTCGAAAATGTCTGATAGAAGAGCTTCGGTGTTAGCAGAAGCCTTAAAAAAATATCTTCATTTGTAGCAGTTCTGAATATCTTTCTAAAGTGATATTTTTTTTGTCGTTTTTATAATCTTGTTTTTTGCTTTTTGAGCCTCTCCTGGTATTTGATCAGTTGAAAGTAGGACAACAAAAATAGCCGCTGATCCATGTACAAGCAGCTTGTGCAATGATGCTGGCATTAGAGACCTGCAAAACTGCGCACACAACCGGTTTAGATTCGACCGGTCGGAGCTCAACCGGCTACGATGAACATCAGGCCGAATAACTCGGTTGTCGAGCGGTTACGCCTGATGTATTGCAGAGTAGACAGAACATCATTCGGATTTACATGAAACTAACGTTTTTCGAGTACATAACCGGAGTAACAAGGAAATTTACGTTGTCTTATTGAAAAAAAAAGTGTTTGCAAGTATTCTTACAGTTCATTCGACACTATAATATATATTTTCTTTATTATTCTGAACTTGCAGTAACTTTATAAGTATCGTTTATATTTTAAACTTTTAGAGTTTGACTAATGAAAGTTGCTTATAGATATGTTAAACAATGTTATAGTTTTTCACAGAACAAGACGTGCACAAGCCAGTATATTTTTCTTACCAATAAACGCTATATAGCTGGCGTTTTTCTATACCAGTGTTAAACAGTATACGTCATAACTTCTTCATTTGATTACGTCGTAACTCTTTCTCATCACATATTGACTGAATCTTGTTCGATTTGTATAATCCAATGATCGATATTACATAAGTTCATGTAAGATCGCGAATTATTTAGAACACAAATCTCACCAGGGGCGGCCCGTCCTTATGTGCTACAGTGCTACAGCACAATGATAATTTTTGCTCAAATAAAGTGTTTGCAATACCATAGTATTTGATCTGCCATTTGACAATTTCTCGTTGTTATGTTCATGACGCGTTATGGAGTGTTTAGTCTTCGCTCTTCGCTCTTTGGTGCCTCAGGGTGTTCGTTGTGCTACTCAAAACTTACATGAAAATGTAGACAGTTAATGCGCATGTGCGAAGCTGAAATAACTGCTCTGATTGGCTATTTTTACGCGGGGAAGTGCTGTAGTCAGCTTCAGCACAACACAGCTTCGAGATTGCAAAAGTAAAGCGTAAGGAAAGAATGCTTGTTTGTGGAGGAACTCGGAACTATGTACAATGTATTTGGTATTTCAAATGTTCGACTGCTGCTGCCATCTACCAGTTTTTTGAGGTTCCTCCTGAATCAGTCAGCAAGCGACGGAAAATTGAATCCCAGAAAATTGATGCCAAGGAGGTATGTAACCGTATAATTCAGGAAACTACTCATCGTTTCCAATCTTTAAGCTACCTAGACGCAACAAAATTGTTAAACAGCGAATTTTTTGACAATTTTTTGCATAATTTTCCTGAACGCGAACTTGAAGTTGCTGTCAACAGCTATACCGTACTGTACTGAACAAAAGAATGTTAAAGACACAACCTGGAGTTCTATACGGAAGATCCGACTTCCGAAATATAGATGGCTGTTCAATTGTTACAAAACATAGTCTCCAACAATTCACGGGATCCATTCTGTGAAGTAACGAAGTTGTTAAATATTTTGGTTACAACACCAATGACCACTGCTGAGCCAGAAAAGATGTTTTTCTTGCTTGAAACGCATAAAAACGTTTTTAAGGAACACTATGTCCCAGGATCGCCTCACTGCTCTTGCAATACTGTCAATAGAAAAGAGTATAATGTCCAGGATGGAGGGGTTTAACGTTTAACACCAGGGTAATTGACAAGTTCTGTAGTAGGAAGGAACTCCATATTTCGTCACTAGGCGAGTCCCAAATTAAGATAAATGCATATAAGTGTATACAGTAGGCCGATATAGAGATTGTAGCACACTCATTATTTTGACCACCAGCCGCTACTGAATCTCACACAGAAAGAAATGATAAGGAGGAAGAAAATATGACCTCCAAATAACAGCAGGTACATTTCATCATACAAGAACTCTTTAACATTTTCTCAGTATACAAACAGAGTAATAATATTGAAGGATATTTATTTGTTTAATTACAAAAATATGTTTGCTTCAAATAGGAATACAAATAATTTGACACTTTAATACATTTATTTTTGTATTTCGAACTTGCAGTAATTTTGCTAGTAACAAATAAATGAACAATGGACACAGTGACATCGAAGGAAATAGACGTAATGTATAATGCGAAATATCATAATGTAAACATATTAAAAAATATAATTACAATTCATTATAAAACAAAATAGGAAATAAGTACATAAGTCCATTATGAAGTTTGTACTTTAAACTAAAAAAAAATGTATAGGCCTACCTCTAAAACAATAGTTGCATGCTTTTTAATTATTCTAATCAGTTGCAATATTATTTATTAAGAAATCAATTTAAAAAGATAAACAGTAATGTTATTTTCAACAATACGATTACTTTGGCTCCCAATTATTGTTGTTCTGTACAAAATAAGTATAATTTACACATTTCTAAACTACGAATAACAAAAGAACAGCAAGGTTTAGAAACATTCTGTATAGAAAAGATCTACTTCAGAGAAAAGAAGTGTCATTCAAAGAACTATTTTATTACACACGTGCTAATATCAACTATTTGATGTTCACAATTATTATTAGGGCCTATTATCATAGACTACATGATCAGAGTTGACTTCTTGTGTTTATGTATTAATAAATCTGTTTTACTAGTCTAAAGTTACGCTCGGTGGAAACACTTATTCATGGAATGGCCAATATTCGTTTCACAAGTTTTGCTAGAGAGGCTAGAGTTGTTTGGTGATCTTT
Source organism: Periplaneta americana (assembly GCF_040183065.1). NCBI lineage: Eukaryota > Metazoa > Arthropoda > Insecta > Blattodea > Blattidae > Periplaneta > Periplaneta americana. The sequence goes on from NC_091119.1 coordinate 79,334,699, forward strand.
CCATCAATTTAGTATGTAGAAAATGAAATGAGCTTAATGTATAATGTGAGATATAATAAGTAAATAAATCCAAAATAGAATTACAATTAATCACAAAACATAAAATTAAATAATTATTAACTCTAAATGCATTCCTCCAAAACAGTAGCTATTCATATACAGGGTAGAAGTGAAATAACCCTGCAGATTGTACGGGGCGATAAGGTTCACTTAAATGAATGGAAAACCTATATTACGTTTATGACTCTAGTCATAGTAAACATACTAAAAGCATTGGTTGTAGTAGGTTTCAGAAGATATAAAGTTATTTTTGTTTTAGTTTTACTATTGATCGAGTTTACTGTTTTTTAAGTGTGTCATTATTGTAATATTATAATTCAGTTTTCTAGTGTAAGCAAAAATTGCAACCTTGGTAATTTGTGGATACCGAAAGTTTTTTTCTGCAATTTACGCTTTACAACGTCTGTAGTTTCACGCTGCATGCTGTTCGTTCCTCTTGATGATCCGCAGCTATAATATCTGGATGGTTCACTGATCTTCATTTTATACGCCAGAGCCGTCCACCCACAGAGAGATCGAATCAACTCTAACACTCGTTAAACCGAATACTGAGGCAGTACGCAAGCAGATGTACTTCGCATACTGCCTATAAAGCCAGGCGTTTAGTAGCGCTATGTAAGTTCTTTCGGTTTTCAACCGGTTTTGCAGGACTATAGCTGGCATGTAGTATCAGGAGTACTTCTGTACAAAAATGCGCGCAGTTTGTACGGCACATTCTTCATAAGCTTTCTTATTGATATCATAGTCACATGACAAGGTTCTAAAAGTTGTAGAGAATCTTTAATTGGGCACTCAACAACTCCTGTGATTGATCCAGATCGATCTGCACTGTAAAAAAGTGACCGAGCTGTGTTCCCGTCATTTGTTGTGCCACTACCAGAATTTTGACTGAACCACAAGTAAGCCCATTTCAGCTCTTGATCTAGCCCTGATGTGGGTTTTTCTGTTTTGTATACTAGTTTTATCTTCTTGCCATCTTATTTGCCGCTTACTGAGATCAAGACAAGTTTAGAATACATTTAAAAATCTAATCCGCGCATGAAGTGTAGATAGCCCAAATTAGAGCAAGTTGGCATTTTTAATTTTCCTTTTCATCTGTTCTTTCTAGTTATTCATTTATCTAGGGCTTACTCTACAGATGTAGCAGTCGCTTATAGTCGTCATAACAAGAGTATGTGTAATACTGAGCTCTTGCCCTGTACTTGAGTAACTGTTGTTGACTGAAGTGTAATTAGGTGGTTTTCTATTTAGGCCATTTCTTCAAATGACAAAGCAGTTGTTTTATTTTTCCACTGCATTCTGATTGGTCGGCAGTATCTGGGAGAAGGTGGGCGTGGATTTGTCATATAATTAATTTTCCTGCAGTTGCAGATGTATGTTCTTCCACAGTAATATAACTGAATCGGTACAAGGCTAGTTAGAAGAATGTGACTATCACTGTACTATATATCTATAAAATTTTGTTTATATTGAGACTGACCGCTGGACCCATCCCAATCCCATTTACTAATCCATACACTATTTTGAAAATGTGTGTAAAGTCTAATGTTTTAATGACGGGTCCTGCAGATTTACTATTCAACTGGTAATTCAATCTAATGAATTTTATAATCTAATATTTGCGCATACTTCAGTGAACGACAGGGATAAGACCTATTTTTAGCCTGTAACATTCGGTGGTACGAAGGATTAAAATATCAGCTTTCTTTCTTCTTTGATAGAGCTCTCGCCGCGATTTACGAAACCGCAACGTAAATTAAAACTGTAAAACAAGTAATAGAGAACACAACCTACTGTCATACGTATTTAACATTAACTGAGCATCCGACCTTGGTATCATCACAGTCTAATATATACAGTCACGAAGCTTTAGTTTATGAGGGTACTAGGAACAATAGACTGTACCGGTACTATTTCGCATTGTCTGTGATGAGGCGATAGTAGCGATCATAGTGGTTAGCAACTATCTATGGATGCATATTTACTACGTATTAAGCTTCGTGACTGTATATACTAGACTGTGGTATCATCCTAAATTCACCTCACAACTACCCTTACGGTACACACACAAAGAAAGCATGTAAACGCTGGTAACCTGCTCGCTGGCTGCCAGCGCCGATTGCCTGCACCTGCCGGCGCTGAGTGGTGAACACAGAGAACGCGTGTTAAAGCGGTAAAACCTGCCAGTTGCTTTCACGTGGACTAGCTCGTCCGATGAAGACTTTCTTCCATATTTTGATAGTTTTATGTAGATGTATTAAAGGATACAAGAAAAATAATTCACATTCATCAATAAATTGTTGTGAAGAAGGTGTGATGAATAACATCAGTTCTTTAATGAGCTGAATGTATACGAAGATACATTTCTTCAGTATACCAGAATCACTTTGGAAACATTTCATTACATTTTAAATGCAGTAGAACATCTTTTAACCAAAAACTATGTAATTGACATCTATGGTAGTAGATATTTTAAAAGTGTAGATGTTCGTCTCCTCACGTTCTTGACCACGTTTTCGAGTTGTTTTCTTTTGTAAATATTGAAGCTTTGCCTTTCAATATATAGCACAGAATCATTGAATACATCTGTTGGCCTACGTCTTTTTTTGTAAAAGATACACAACAGGATTCCAAAAACGTTGTAATAATATCAGGAACTCTGACGCAGTAGGCCGTGGGTCATCATTAGACCTCGAATTTTAAGTTAAATGCCTATTTTTATCTGTATAGATAAATTAAAACTAGTTAAATATCTTCATATTTTATGTAAAATATGAACGTTTGAAAGGAGTTTTATGGTTCTTAAAAATGCCTGTATTCCCCATTGAGATCTAGTTTTAAGGTTTTAGAGCGTAAAATTGCCTATTTCTCTTTGTTACGTATATATTTTAAAATTGTCATGTAGCATGACAGAGAAAGTTTTGATGTTATAGGGTGCGTATGGTTCAAGAATCCTGCAACAGTTTGGTTGTACGAAAGAAGAAATTCCTGGAAGGTGTCTGGTTTTGTTGAACACTTGAGCAGACAGTAGGAATGTGATGAATCGGTAGGGTGTAGTTCTCCCTAAAGAAATCAGCATGGTAAATATTGTTAGATTTAAATATGTATCCATTGCTTCAGTATCATTGGGAAGAATTTTTTTACATTATAAAATGGTTCTGTCTAAAAAAAGCAAAGTTTCACAATAGAAAATTAGAGAAAAATGTTATGTATTGCAATGCCAATTATGAATAATGTGTTAATTGTAAATTCATTCGTAAATTATATAATTTAATTATTGTAATATGAGCACTTATGTATTAGCAGCCTTAGAGCAATGAGGTCGATGAATTATTTAAAAATTATATACCGGTATTCAGAATTTAAGATTTAACAGAAAATAGGTTTCTAACCGCAATATTTTTCTTACTGTTTTGTTACTGTATACCGTAATACTCAATACTCAGTAATTAATTTCATTTTTATAGTTACTGTAGTTTGTGTGGCTATAAATTACATTTTATCTGCATAAAATAGTATTTTTAGCGACTTGAAATTTTATTTTTAGTTGCCTAAATCTATGTTTTTAGTGACTATTTTGATAAATTCAGGGCCTATTTTAGGTCCCTAAACGTCAGATTTTAAATGCCTAAAAATCCGAGGTGTAAGCCTAGTCATTCTGTGGGAAAAATTAGGACCTAATGTCACTAATATCCTCTCTATCCTGTGAGGGTGAGGATGGTGTTGTACTTCGATGGTCGTCGAATTCAGTCATTGTCGAGAATTGTGTCTCGTCTGGAGTACCAAGAGCTACAGATATTTTGCTCAAATTCCCTGGGCTTCACTACATATTGAACTTCATAGCTTCAAAATGTGATCATTTTACTGTGTGATCGTTGCAGTTACCAGGATCTCCACATCGGGAAGGTGGAATTTTCTCAAGTTTGACGGCAATTGCTTATTGTTTAGTCAACTGTCCGAAGACAGGTATGAACCTCATTAAGTGACATCAATAAGGTACACTCATGAGGCAACTAAGCAGGGAGATAAAGGGGTAGGGTAGACAGTTCCTTTTCCCATCCTTTGCATACATTGCTGACTAGAAACATACTACACTAATGGACTGCAAACTAATATCTTACAGCATACTTCCACCTCATCCTCAGCTTTGTTTCTAAAAAGAGTAGGCCTACTATAAGTAAGAATAAATTAGCTCTAATGTAGCATTTCGTAAGCAATCAAATCAATAACTGAAGTGAATAATTTCAAGGGAAAAATTGTTCCGGGGCCGGGTATCGATCCCGGGACCTCTGGTTGAACGTGCCAGCTCTCTACCAATTGAGCTACCCGGGAACTCCACCCGACACCGTCTCAACTTTTCCCTTTATATCCACACAACTCGCGTGGGCTGACGAAACGCCAGAGACCCACATCGAGTGCACACAATCTCTATGTGACTTGGAATTGTGGTTTTCTGTTAACGTACACAGTGACGTATGTATTATGCAAATCTAGTCTTTCAGGTAAAGCTTCCTGTAAAGCAGATTTGAATAATTTCAAGGGATAAAAAGGGAAAGTTGAGACGGTGTCGGGTGGAGTTCCCGGGTAGCTCAGTTGGTAGAGCGCTGGTACGTTCAACCAGAAGTCCCAGGATCGATACCCGGCCCCGGAACAATTTTTCCCTTGAAATTATTCAAATCTGCTTTACAGGGAGCTTTACCTGAAAGACTAGATTTGCAATAACTGAAGTGTTGGAAGATATAACTTATCGGATTAATCGATAAGATTTTTCAGAAAACATTTTAAAAACGTAATCCCATCTTACCCATAGAAAAAAATGTTTGTAAAATATTTTTAAGAAATTCCCAATTTAAAAGTTTCTAATAGTCTGCTTAGTATAATTTCCCCATTAGAATCATATAAACTTTTTCAAAATAAATTTTTGTGACTTGTGATGTTTAATCTGAAAACTCAGTTATTGTGAAACATTTTCTATTCTTACCTTTAGATATTTTATTTACCGTCCTGCTTCAATTCTGCACTTATCCCTTTCCAACAATTTTATTCTCCACTAATCGGCGATGTAATGCAATGGAGAAGAAAAGGAACTAGCCACCCTGCCCCATTATCTCCTGGCTTAGTTGCCTCAAATGGTGCTCTTTTTTTTTTTGTATCACTTATGAGGTTCAGGCCTGTCTTCGGACAGTTGATTAAACAACTACATTCCTTTTGCTACGATACTTGTCTTTTTTTATCCCATATCGCAGGGTTATTATAAACAGCAGCAATTAATGCATCACTATTTATTTTACTTTCTCCTGTGTACCGATAATATAGAATACAGGCGTCAACAACCAGCGAGCAGGAATTAACGATTCATTCCGGTAAACTTGTAGGCGCTTGTTGCACGCGTTGACAAGTACGAACCTGTATACTTTGTGTTCGGACCTCATTAGTTAACATGCAGAACTTCTTGGCGCGGGTAAGCGCGTGTAGGCGCCGACAACCTGAAAGCGGGAAACCTGCGTTCTTTGTGTGTGTACCCTTGGGTACTGAGTACAGCGTGAATGACGTAAATCAGACGCACTCTCGCGCTTGAGCCGGCCGAGCTCTGGCGCTGGACTACAGCCATATACAAAAGTTCGTCTACACTACAAATTTGCACGTATATGCAAAATGTTTTTGTGTGTTGGTTTAGAGCATTCCAACGTATATTCTGCTGTAAACAGCATAACCCTACCATGCGCTACTTTTTTGGTAGCTCTGCATATATACAGAAGATTACACTAAAAAAGCAAAGCTAATTTATAAGAAGAAAACATGTAAATACAAGTTTTTGTTGTATTTGATGAAAGTAAATAAGTTAGAAAATGACATACTTTTTGGTATAATTTTAAATTACGAACTATGAATCACATTTGTGAACCTTTGATTACGTCCGTAAAATCTCAGTAAGTTGCGATCTTCTACTTTGGAATGTCATAACATGTACCAAATTCAAACTTAGGACTGTAATATATTGAAATGTATTTGCCCCAGCAATTACTAAGACATTGGTGTATACATATTCCTCTCAGGGAAAGTCTAAAAATTGAATTTTGTCACGAATTTTGGGATTTTGGATCACTGTGCAACCGAACGACGCGACGGCTTGCCATGTAGCCTCGTCCCACTGTGTTTGACGTTCCATGTCTTAGACAAGAACGAAAAATTGTCAACGAATCCTGGCTATCATGAGTAAGTGTACGCATATTCAAAGGTGTTATAGGTTTGTTGCAACAAGTAATTCAGAACGCACTATACAGTAGAACCCCAATTATCCGATACCCTATTAACCGATTGACGGATTATCCGACTGTCTTTCGCTCACTCTATTTTTTTCTACAGGAACATATGAAGTAACTTACTACTGCACGTTATATTAGTACGTATTTTTTTTCTAGAGAGTGTTATTACAAGGCTTTACACTTCCAGTTTGGTCTACTGTTCCAGTTGCCGTACTTTACAACTTCTATATAAAATGTATTCCATGAGTGTCAAAAGAAAACTTTTGTGATAAGTATCGAAAAATGCATATAATTGAGTGATTTGGGGAAAGAGAAACTGTGGCTCATCTCGCATCAGAATACGAGACTGTTGTTACAACTATGCGCGATTTAATAGTACTTAAGGATAAACTGTCTAGAGTATGTAAATCTACATGAGACCTCTACTATTCCTATCTTTCTACTTACAGCCATTACAAGATGTTTCCTTGCCCCTTAAAAACACGTCCTTGACAATCGAACTTAAATTAGTGAACTTCTGATCCACTCCCTAACGTGTTAAACACAAGACTACGGAGGAAATTAGGAAACTTCAAGAATTATTCACTTCATTTACGAAAATATTTTATGGTACGGATTATCCGATTTTTTCGATTAATCGTTCAATCCACCCCCTTCATTATCACGGATAATAGAGGTTCTACTGTAATACCGAACTTCTTTCGACGCATGCGTCAGTTATGTACGGTGTCAGAACTACAGTAGTTCGGGATTTTACGTTGTTGGAACGTTTCTTGAACCGTTCTTTCAAGGCCTTAGAAGTTTCTTCTCATATTAAAATTATGTTCATCTTCCGAACTTAATTCGTCATAAAATACTGTACATCACTATCACTTCCAAATCACTTATGATCGACTATTTTTTTTATTTTAACCTGCCTAGTCTCGAAGCATTTTAATCATAACTTCAGATTAAACCATCTGCGCATACGTCAACAGTTCAGAATTCCCAGTTCTGCTCTTAATCGAAAACCAATTGTACTCGTTCCGAACGAATTCTGAAGCACGTTGGAACAGGGAACTGGAAGTTCAGTATCGGTTCGGAATCAGTTCTAGTCTTGTTGGAATCGTGGTGGGAATATAATGGTGTAACAGACGGTTGACTCAAACTCGTTTTCTACTGCTCATGTCGTCACTTGGGAAGCAGCGGCGGCGCGCTAATTCGCGCCGCAGTGCTCGAGGAACAAAACAAACAGCTGTTGTGTGTACGTGCACGGTGTTAATTCTTTGTTTATATATATATATATATATATATATATATATTATATTGAATGTTATTCTTGTGTCAGTAATGCTATTAATGTGACACATGCTATTAGTATGCCTGGATGTGCAGTATCTGGTTGTTTCAGTTACAATCGAAAAACAAAAGGAACTGACGTAAAATATTATAGGTTTCCAAAAAATGAAGACTTGACAAGACAATGGTTGCATGCTTGTAGAAGGAAGGATGAAGTGAATTTACAGCATGATGAGTTTTCTCGCATGTTACTAAATTTTATTTGCTTCGCAACTCATTTGCAAAATATATTTTCATGTTAAACTTATTGTTTGACTTATTCCATAGACTGCTTTGAGGGAAAAGAAAGGGGGTAAAAATCTTTAGACTTAATGTTGTTTCAGCTCGAATATGTTCACTTCATTTTGAGGAGTCAAGTTACGAAGTACCTTTAAAGCAGAAACTCCTAAATTATGAACCAAAAAGCAGTCGTAATCTGAAAGTAGACGCTGTACCCACAAAAGCTCTGGCGCAGTCTTGCTTGAAACGAAAATCAACAGATAATCTGAGATTGAACAGATGTGAAAAACGGAGAAGGAGAAAAGAAATTCATGACATCATTGCCAAATAGTTCATGTACTCTTCAGGCCACTTCCAAAACCAATTCAGACGAACATGTATCAGAGGATAGTGTATTAGACCTAAATAACGAAACGTGAGTAATTACAGCAATTATATAATTATAATAACTATTAACTGGTATGTTCCTGTGTATCATACTGTTAAAATGTTTCACATATGAGTCGCTCCGCAGAAGGGAATAATTTTCTCATAGTTCTTCAAAACTTTATAAGCAAAAAGGACTTTTTACATGTCTCATAAAATGTTAAAGCTGTGGTATCTTTTAACAACTTCCAGATAGAAAAGGCTTCAGTAAATGAAAGGATTCAATTGTCTCGAATATCAATAGAGGAGCAAAAAAGGCGTCAATCAATGGGCATAAAATAATTATTTTCTCGCTTAACCCTAGCATTATCACGGTTGGGAAAAAATTGCCCACCCTTTTTATTTTCTAAATTTTTATGAATTAATGAAATCTTACAGCTTTCATCTTTACTCTATTTGTCTCTAACATGATAAAGTACGCACACATGTGTACTGTTTTAGATTTAAAATATAGCAGACTAATAATTTGAAGTATTTGTTAGTGGACAGATTTTACCAACCCTTGGCATTTCATATGACCCACACTTTTAAACATTTTCTAGTTTGAATTCTGTGATTTTTGTCCATTGTTGTAACTGTTTGTAATGCCGTTAAAATTGTTTACTGTTTCAATTCTCCACTTTACTATTTACTTGCAGTGTAGAAACTTGAGTTGGTAAATTTGTTCTTTATTTATTGGTGTTTATTCAAATCTAGTTGTATTCAGGGATACAGAACATAGACATGAGTTGTTTTGTGGATAATAGCAGCCTTAATTTTTTGGGTGAAAGTGATATTATAGTGCTATTGGAAACTGATTTACCGGCGGAGTTGAAGAAAGAAAATGGTAGTGAGGAAGATAATACAAAAGTGGTTGTGAGGGTGAAACAAGATCTATTTCAAGTACTAGCTGCTAACAAGAAAGCCGTTCACATTACGAAAATTAATGTCAGATGTGGAAATTGTGGACTTAATTTGTGTAAAAAATATTCAGATATTAAAATTATGTGCAGGAGCATTTTACTAAAAGAAATATGCAGAATCACTGGAATGAAAAACGGATGTGTGTGTTTTTTTTTGAAGTAATGTAAAAATGTTGACGATAAAACTTTATTGAACGTATTTGAGGAGCTCGGAATCAAAACGCGTTAAGTCCACATTTTATCGAAAATGCGTTTTTTTTTCGAATTTGCCTTCTTTTAGGGACACTTCATCATGCTACACTTGACATTTGTTGCAAATCACATTTTCAGCCTCTTTAAAGCCAGCCTGAAATCGAAGGTCTGATTCAGAACGTATTCTGTCCATCACTCTAAATGGATCAAACCGAGTTGAGTCCATGAACTTTTTTTTAGTAGGTTATTTTACGACGCTTTATCAACATCTTTGGTTATTTAGCGTCTGAATGAGATGAAGGTGATAATGCCGGTGAAATGAGTCCGGGGTCCAGCACCGATAGTTACCCAGCATTTGCTTATATTGGGTTGAGGGAAAACCCCGGAAAAAACCTCAACCAAGTAACTTGCCCCGACCGGGAATCGAACCCGGGCCACCTGGTTTCGCGGCCAGACGCGCTGACCGTCCATGAACTTAAGATATCTTCTAACGAAAGCAGTACACCAGAATGAACGTAATTAATTCGACACCTGCCTTTAACATATGTTCATTATTGACTCTTTTCTAAAGTTTTCTAGTTGCTACCTTTAAGTTCATGCAGTAAGATTTAAAAGGACGGGTTTATTGCCTGGAATCTCTATTTAAATCTCCACGCGCAGACGTGAATTATTGGTGGTGTGCAGTAAGTGGCATTTAGAGGCAGGTGGAGGTCGTTTGCAATAAACATGGGTCTTTTACTACAAATCGTGATATTACACTCATAATTTGGTAACAGTTTGAACAGTATGTTAAGTTTCGAAAGACTCCAGTACAAAACATTCTTTCCACTCCCATGTTGTTTCGCTTCTTTCTTGTGAGATTTACAAACTTTGCTTCTTTTTCTGTGGGTGATAGGTATATGACGGGAGGGGGGGAAATAAGCCCAACAGTTTGCTTGTAATATTGTCGTCGTAACTCCAGCATCCCCTCCCCTTTCACTAACACTTCAGTTAGACAAGGTTAACCCTCTATAAAATGCCTGCTTCCAGGTCAAGTCGAAGATTTGTATAGATCCTTTCCTTCCTGGGTTTGCTTCCCTTCACGGTCTTACATGCAATTACGTAGACACTGAAAAGCTGAAAAGTACCATAAACATTATATTGGAGAAACATTTCTGTAGTTTTTTTTTTACGTATTTTCCCATAATGGAGAAGGGATATAAGACTTCATTCTGACGCTGACCTGACAGTCAACCCACAACATAACGTTATTGTACTCTATTACGCCCTTCAGTTTCACCACTGTTTATTCCCCTTCATTGTTACCCTTTTTTCCTTTATGTTGACCATGTGAATGTTGTGCTTCGTAGACAGACCTTTCTTGTCATGTCACTTTACTGCCAATAACTCTTACAAGACCTCGATTCTGATTCCCTTTCTTAAACTTTGTTCATTCCACTTGGAATGCAGGACAGAACTTCAATGCACTTTTATTCAAACAGAATTCTGGAAAACCTTTCGCGTATATTTAGAGGAAAATAACTCCTGTTCTTCACGAAAGATCGTTTTACAACATACAACAACCCTCTAAATAGACAGCTTGAAAAAACTGCATTTGACAGCTTGAATGAAAACTGTCAATACAAGTCGCAGGGTCACAAAGACGTCATGTCTAGACGGCTATGCTTTGGGAGAGCATCACGTTCCTGACAAGAGGTTAGTAGGGAAGGAATTAGTTAATACAGCTTCTTGGTATTTATAATCAATTAACCTACACCACTTCCAAAACCTTACGGAGCTGAGCTGAGCTAAGCTAGCAAGCTCCGAGAGAGTCTGCAATGCTTCCCGCGTGACGTCATCACGTAGTAGGAGAACGGGCGAGGCTGCGCACTGCTTCACCATTATATTCCCACCACGGTTGGAATATACATTAACTGCCTGCTCATGCGCAGTAGCATGAGCAGGCAGTTCAGAATCGATTCCGAACCATTCTGAAACAAACCTTATGTTCAATATTGTAAGGGTTGCGAACTTCACTTTATAATACGTTAACCAAGACATCGACCAGATTCTAATTGCTCTTATATACTATATTATAGTATCATTTATTATATGTTAAGTTTATATAATTATAAAGACTGCCGCGAAAAGTATAGATGTCGTGGTCTTAACTGACGTAATAGATAGGTTAGCTACAAGCACGATATCCATTAACTTGTTAACCCAAACATTAATACATCTGTATAATAATTCATGGTTCTGAAATCTAAATATTGAATTAAAATTGGAAAAAATTTCTGCGAGCTATGAGTATTGCCATCAATACGAATCCCAGAACAAAAAATAGGGGAGACTGGAGATGCTTGTTAGGGTTGGCAACTTTTTAAAGAAAATACGGAAGACTAAGGAATCGACAAAATTTCACATAGAAAATAGACAGATTGTTCCGTTCAGTTACTAAAAAATAACTTCATTCTACACTTCGGCAGCTAGGCTTAAATTAAGAGTATTTTGAGACTTTTGTCTCACGTAATAGTTGAAACTGACTGCAGTTTTCAGCTCTGATTTGGTTAAATGTGTTGTGCTCATGGTACTACTTGGTATCCTTAGAACAAAACTAGCCAGTTTTCCAAATTTATAACATTTTAACATGGTTTGATTTTAGACGGGTGAGCACTAAAACCCATTTCTAGCAAGCATTACTTTCTACAAAGACTGCACATTTTAATGCATTTCTTGCACAACAAAATTCATCATATGAACAATCATTATTCACGGCAAAATCAAGTGTTTAGAATAAAAATTTATACACAATGCAAAAATAAGGGAGAAAAATGTTCAAAGAGAAAAATAATACGGGAGTCCGGAGACTGTTAAAAATTAGGAGCAAATACGGGAGATCCCGGGAAATACAGGAGGGTTGGCAACCCTATGCTTGATACACATGGATAAAAAATGCATATTGTGGCCTTAAATATGCTTCTTGTAGCTTTCTTTACACAACTACTTAGTTATACAGAGCTTATAGATAACATTAACAAAGTACACAATCAAACAATTTTTTGAACACAAAAAACAATCAATTTTTAACTATATGCAAAGTGTATCAGTCCTCGCATCATGGGGTTATGTGATACACTCCTTGGGGATATATGATACAGTTATTTTAAACTCACATTTCTCAAAATTGAAGTGAGATTTTGGTTTACAATGCTAATGGTCCATTTTGAAAAGATATTTCAAAGTTGCGCAATGGATTATCAATAACATTTTTGCTGAAACTAATCACAATACATTTTAACATCGTACATCTATTCCACAGACAGCCTTTCAAAACTTTCATTAAAATAAAAACAAATTAAACGCTCATGTTTTTCTATAAATGTCGATTGTGGAAGTATAGTATCAAATTGAGAACTGTCAATCACAGAAATATCATCTTTTGTGGTCTGTCACTTACATGCGAGAATTTCACAATCCATTCTTCTAGAGGTCCTGACTTTAAAATGCATCCAATAAATATACCAGTCTTCTTTTACCTTTGCATGAAATTACGACCCAATCACCTTCTTCCAACTTGTCTTTAAACGGTTTTTCAGTTTCTTCCACAAAGCTACCATCACTCGTATCGACCTCATTGACTCAACGTCCTCATCTGAACGTGTGTCATATTTTTTAGGAAATTTCAACCAGTGACCCAAACAATTCATTTTTCTCTTCCTGACCAGTTTCAGCAACATTATTTCTTCACTCACTCTTTCCAACACAGCTTCATTTCTTATTCTGTCTGTCCATTTCACACTCTCCATTCTTCTCCTTATCCTCATTTCAAATGCTTTTAGTCACTTCTCTTCATTTCGTCGTAATGTCCATGTCTCTGCCCCATACAATGCCATACTCCATTTAGTGGACTTCACTAGTCTCTTATTTCTTTTTCCAGAAGTCCGCAGAAGAAATTCCTTTTTCTATTAAAAGCCTCCTTTGCCATTGCTATCCTCCTTTTGACTTCCTGGCAGTAGCTCATGTTGCTGCTTATAATAGATACATCCCAAGTATTTTAAGCTGTCCACTTTATTATTATTCGCACGTTTACCTTCTTTATTTTTCTTCCGACAACCATGGTCTTGTCTGTTTGTAGAAGAGATACACGTATCACATATCCCCTGTACAGTTGTATCATGCTCCCCATGCAACACATTAAAATTAAACTCTTACTCGAAAAGGGATTATGACAATCAAGGTCTCATGGCTGCCGGACATAATTACTTAAAGGTATGTAGATTGCAATGATACAAAATGATTATCAATAAATCTTATACATATTATTGAAAAATGATTAGGAATATTTTACGTAATATTTATTTTGATCGACCAGGATTGCAATTCTAGCTGCAGATCAAATTCTTCAATTCCATACTTGCTACAAATGACAATAAACCATCAATAGGAAGTGATTATTAGAACATATGAATTACAGAACAGTAATGTCAACGATCGGGCCAAAATTTATTATGTATCATCTCCCCTACCCTCTAAACCAGGTCTGCACAAGGTTTGCTCTCTCCGAGTCGACTCACAGCTCTCGAGCGGAATGCAGATATTGGCTGCGCTCTGCGCTCTGGAATAAGCCGTGAGTGATCTCGTACAAAATGTACACAAAAGGAAGTACTAGTACGAGTGTTCATGAAATGAATTCCCGTTCAGTGTTTACAAAACTATCTTGGATTATTATTAATTAATAAATAAATATTTATTTTACAGAAATAATATAAATTCTATAGCTGCTTAAATATACAATATCGTTTTGTTATATTTTTATTTATCAGTACATTAAAACAGGTTTTAATGCTGTTGGCAGCTGAAAGGAACAGTACTGATCGTAATGAAATATCCGTTACAGATGTTCGATGACTGCCTTTATTAAAGTTGATTATAGAAAATAGTTGCTCACAAATATAAATGTTGAGTCAAACATAGCAATCATTTTAATAGCCAGCCTGTGTAGTCGTCATGTTATTGCTAAGGTTTAGTCTTGTTAAACTCAACCAGGCTAGTAGTATTATTCAAACGGTCTTTAGCCCTTAGGTCACATTGAAGATCAGTAAGTTGAAGCTGTAAATCGTATGACACTGTTTCAACTGGTGTTGAAGAAATTTATTATAGCTTTAAACTTCTTTCCAATTAAGACAAGATCTTGAACATAGAAATTAAATTCATTTTGAATTTCAATTAATATTTGCACATAATCGTTTAACATGGCTTCATCACGAGCAGTTTCTATCGTTGGAAAATAAGCCATATTATCTTCCCGAAACTGTCTTACGAAAAGTGTAAGTTTACGACTGAAATTCCGTAATTTATTCAGCATATCAACAATAAGCTGGTCTTTTCCCTGAAGAGAGATATTTAAATTGTTGAGGATCTAACGTACCCTGCCTCATGTAATAATGCAACTTTCAACTCCTGAAACTTTTTACTGCGATCTTCACCAAGAAAACCATCGTATCTGTATGTGTGTACTAGCCTAGATCATATATGTAACAGATATGTCGGGGTTATAGGCTTTGAGGTTAACAACTTTTGTCAGGTTTACTACGCTGCCATCTAGTTGTTACATAAGGAGTCACGTCATAATACCCATTTGAATTGCATTAGCGACTGTGCTGCCATCTCGTGTTCGTTTACGGCGGACGGGTGGCGATCCTGGCGGTTGTTCTCTTCAAAGTGCTGCCGATTTTAAGTAGCGAGGAGTTATCTGTTACATATATGATCTAAGGTACTAGTAATAACGTATTGTATTATGTTTTCCTCTTTCTTTCAAACTTTTGTGGCAGATAAGGCACTGAGTATTGACTCCAGCTGCTGTGAAAAAATAATCATTTTCCCATAGAATATTGAAAGAATTTGCCTGGTAATCACTTTTCCGTCTTTTAGATTCCTCCATTATGTAGTCGTAGATAGGCAAAGTGAAATAGCATATCCAGATACACACTACACCAGATAGTTGCGTGAACTATTCTCTACCTACAGCAGACCTACATCATTCCGACGTACCTTTCCGGCGAGTTACGTACCTTTCCGGCGAGTTGTTAAGACGACCCTTCCGCTCCGAAGGAGCGGCCGAGCTCAATGAGCGCCGTTTGTGCAGGCCTGCTCTAAACACTGAATATTTTAACAGCAGAATGTGGTCCAAGAATTTTATTAATTATTGCCTCAGTCTTAATCCTTGGACACGACACACGTTTTGCAACATCGTAATCGTAATGCATATATTTTCGCATTTAGATTAAGCGTGCAATCAATAGCTTTATAAGATATATAATGGTGGACTGTATAGAACGCTAGTGTTGCTTCCACTGCACTCACACGCTGAGATGATTTCATGGACTGAGTAAGAAAAATGTACGTGGTATTCCCTGGTGCATGTTTACTTTTTATATGTTTCTGAAAAGACAGCTGGACTTACGAATCTCATGCTTCTGTAAAGAGATATTATGGCACTGACGCAGCGAGGGGAGGATTTAGGGGATCTTTCCAGCGAAAAGATTATGTTTCATATACATCGTCACCTGGTGAAATTTCGCAAATCTGAATATAATAAAACCCAATATAATAGCTAAGGAGAAATCGCAATATATACTGTACCAGTACATGTAACTTGGTCGAGAAAATTTCTAGAAACAGGACTATTTGAACAAGTATCGTTGTCAGTCTGAAAATGGGGAGACGATACGCATGCAGCAATGAAAAGGTTCTATCTAGCGACTAGTAGAATGAGGTTGTAGTAAAATTGTTTAATTAATACCTTAGCGGCAGGCTTTGTGTTGGATATATCTTTTTTGCACGCATCCGTACTTGTAATATCAAGTGGCATTGTCACGTTTTTGTTGTAAAGATTATACGTATTAGTCATATTTAATATCAGTACATTGATTTCAACTATTATCATCCCAGTGAATAAATTTTGAAGTTATAAGATGAGTTTTAATTAAAATTGAAATTAAAATTACTAAGTTTCTTGCATTTATCAGTTTGAGTCTCAATGAAATGTAACACACAGTGTAATAATTTCAAATGTTTCCTCTCTATAGCTATAGTGAAATTATAGTAGTTCAGATGAGCACGGGCTACATAATTCTTATAGGACGTACTTTGAACGTGTATGCAAATTTTTACTGTAATAATAAAAAAATGTGAATATCCAAAAGTATAATTTTCGATTCACAACAATTCTTCTAGGCTAGTAAGAAAGCAGTAAAATCGTTTTAAAACAGTGTTGTTTATTTAGTTAACTGCCCAAAGACAGGTCTGAACCTCACAAATGATACCAATAATGCACCACTTATGAGGCAATTAAGCCAGGAAATAATAGGGTAGGGGTGGCCAGTTCCTTTGCCCCTCCATTGCATACATCGCCAATTAGCTATACTGTTCTCCAACCAGGAGATTAACCGTGAAAGGAATGTGCTTACTATTGCGTCATCTATTGGAGCGAAGTAGACATAATATTACCGTTATAACGTCAGTTTAAAAAACATGCGCTCTCCTGCATATGTTATTTCTTGTATGGAGGGATTAAAAGACCAGGAGATTAACCGTGATCTAATTTTGCAACTAGGGTAGTATAAATATGTGTATCAGTGTTATCGTATGTGTTTTGAGAGTTAGTCAATGGAGATGCGTGTACCGACGTATGTGACCTTATGACATCAACATTTATTCACAGCATTACCACGCTTTATCTCATTCCCCTGAGACTTTCTCCTGGTTGGTGTACAGTAGTACATGTTATACTAGTCAGACTTCAGATGTACTGTATACAAACAATTTTATTGCTCTTCTTCTGACACATATCGTCAAGTGAGATGTAAGGCTACTGCCTGATAATAGAGGGAATTACGTATCAGTCAGAACCTCAGCCAGAGGGTTAAAACAGTGATTAGTTATTATGTATTATGATACATATCGTACGTAAGGGATACCAGTAGAACTTCGAAGGACCACATGCTGCCCGCTGGTTAAAGAGTACTGGTCTAAGTGTAAACTAGGGTTGGGCAGAATTATGCACTCTGTGCTTGCACGGTGTACTACGAGAGAAGTGTGCTTATAGAGTGCACGAAAACCGGTTTATTCAAGTTGCAGTACGTACTGTATGTTTAAAAGGAAAATGTTATTCTACCAAACTAAATAAGAACACAAAGTAATGAAACACTTCCTTAAACACGAAACAAAACATGTCTGTTGCACATTAATTCATATTACTCAATTTCTCAAGATTTAGAGAAACTGTATTAGCACCAGCTATGCGAAGAACTGCCGTTAAAACCCATCATTTCTGTTTGAGATTTGTTTATTTTCGTAATAGAAGCGTCCTCTTGGGAATCCGTCATAAAACTGCATAAGACTCGACCTTGAATCATATTTCGCTCGCGTCTCTCGATCACATCGCAGGTCAATCAATTCACACTATAATGAAGGGGGGACGTTATCAATAATCAGTTGGAATCAGAACATGTAGCAGAAATACGCAAATCCATTTCCAGCAATCTAAATCGTAGAACCGTGATGTAAATTCCTCTAATAGACCGGATAGAATACATGCGTACATTTCGAAATTTTCATTGTTCAAAACTCTATGCGCTTAGATAAGGATGGGAAATGGTATATTTCGCCCTTTTGCATTTGACGTATCCATAACAGCAATTTCTTCATAAAAGCTGCAATTCTATCTGCAAATTGTGTATTAAGAATTTCTTTTCCCTGAAGTCCTAAATTTAGCTCATTTAAAAGTTGTGTAAGTTCTGTTACAGCTGCTGGCACACTATAGCGCGCTGCAGCGCTCGCACTTGGAATTCCCCGTACGCACGGAGAATGCACTCAAACGCCCATCGCTGATTTATTTAAATAATGGGACGTAAGTGCGTACTTAAGTCTTATTTTAAAACGACTCTTTCGACTGCAGAGATTATTCAGCGTCGAAATTCAGCATGGGCGAGAGATGTTTCACAGATTTTTCCTGGAACCCATTGTCAGGAACAAGGTGTTTTTGTGTGCCGTAAATCAATGGCCCTCCCCCTTTGCTTTTCTCCCGGAGGAAGCCATGCTAAGGATTTTATCGTCTTTAAAGTCCAGCATGGTAGCCGCTAGAGACCACCGAGGACGACACGTAACAATAAAAACTTTCGATTTCTGTTTGAAGGATGCAAATCGGCGCGGCGGCAGAGTAGCGCATGCGTACCGGTATGTGTGTTCAGTATAATAGCATTATATAAGTACATATTGGCGAATTTGCATGAGTCTTCTCCACCCTACTCCTCGGAAAACGTCTTGTGTATAGCGTGAACTACCTTCCTTTCTGTTCGTGCTACTTTACAATCCCGCCGTCTGCCGTCCCACAGCAAAACAGATGTAAAAAATATTAAGGAAAAGTATGTTTCTTTGAAAGTCATATATTTACTTAACGTGACTCAGTTCACGGAACATTTCAAGGATACTGATTGTGTTAATTTGCTTAGTGATACTGGAAAAACCTACCTCTGTCATTGATTCACAGTTGTAGTGGGCGTTTCTGATAGTGATAACATTGTCTCATCGATTACCATTCTCACAATCTCTGATAGTGGCAACACTGATAACCAGACATCGGATTTTTAGACACTAAAAGTTGCAATTTTAGGCGCCTGAAATAAACTCAAAATTTAATAAATTACACTTTATTTTAGTAAAACTAGGCATTTTAGGCACATATGATCAAGACTTCAAACCTATTTATTTCACTTAAATTATACACTAAAATACACAAAACATCGCAAAAAAATGTATTTTAAGAAATGGAAGCAGACAACACTGTATATTATATAAACACAGCTGCACAAATATAATATACTGAAAAAATTAAATAACTATTACACATTTTAAGTTATTGAAATTCAGTTTCATGCTCATTCTTTTTCATAATTATCTGCACAGTACATCACCAGAATTATTTCTAATTTCTCCACAGTTAATTTTTGCTCTTTGTCAGTGAGAATCATTTTGAAAGCAGAAAAACTTCTTTCTACTGAAACATATGTGAGAGGAGGAAATTTTAAATTAACCACAATAGAAACATCAATACCTACTGGAACATTTACATTTCCCCCCAATATCACTCTTGATAATTTTCCCAACAATGAAAATCCTACATTCTTATTTAGTACACTGTCCCACTTTACGTTTAATGTTTCACTCATAGCACAATATACAGGGCGATATATCCGTAACAGTAATTTATTTCGGAAACAAGTGCATTAAAATTTTCTAGACAAAAATATTTGTAACTAAAGCACTTGTGAACTTCCACTTGACCTTGATTTCATCAATCAGCCCTAACAGGAAGTCGGGTCAGTGGCGTATCACTTTAAAATTTCAAATGGGAGTCGGGGTCAAATAGGGTGCCATTTGATAGAGCTCTTCAAAACAAACAACTTTAATAGGAAACGTTTTTATTAATTTATACTCTTTCAATGAGAAAACGTACGAAAAGACAATGGGTAATTCAGACCACCCGTAAAAGTAATTCATTTCGGAAATTAGTGCATTAAAATTTTTGAGACAAAAGTATTTGTAGCTAAATCATAGGTGAACTTTCACTTGAGTTTGATTTCATCAATCAGCCCTAACAGGAAGTAGGATCAGTGGCGTATCACTTTAAAATTTCAAATGGGAGTCGGAGTCAAATAGGGTACCAATTGATAGAGCTCTTCAAAACAAATAACTTTCATAGGAAACGTTTTTATCAATTCCTACTCTTTCAATGAGAAAACGTACGAAAAAACAATGACATCAATATTGAGAAATGTTACAAGACGAAAATGTAAACAAAACAATTAATGTTGACATGCTACTGAAAGATTGGACAATGCCATTAATTTTTACAAATGTTCAAACTGTCTGCCGTTCTGAGCAGCGCACCCACCCATATTCTTCTTCTAACACTTTCAGTGACTCCTAAGACTTCGGCGTGGTCAAGTGATTGGCAGGTTTCTTGTTGTGGGACGATCTTGATAGACAGTGTTTTATAACCGTCCCCAAAGATAGAAATCTGAAGGATTCAAGTCAGGAGATCGTGCTGGCCATGCCACAAAACCGCATCTTCCAATCCATTGCCCAGAGAAGGCATGATTTGCTAAGTCACGTGCCACCAAAGAGAAATGAGCTGGGCAACCATCCTGCTGCAGCCACATTACTGCTCGTGTTACCAGTGGCACATTTTCCAAAAGCTGGTTGATGTTCTTCAGGAAGTCAGCATACATAACACCATTCAGAGCACCTTCAAAGAAATAAGATCCAGTGATTCGGTGTCCGAAAATGCCACACCAGACTTGACACTCTACCTATGCTGGTTGTCCACTTGTTTCAGTCAGGGACGATTGATTGACTTGAAACCAGTAATGAGCATGATAGATATTGACATTCCCATTGCTCTTGAATGTCGCTTCATCTGTTCAGAGAATACTGCGATGAAACCGGCGGTTTTGGCTGACAATCAGTTGCATAAATCCACACGACTCTAAAAATCTTCTTCAAGCTGATGGTGCATGTTGATATGGTAAGGATGGTATTTTCTGCCATTCAGAACCCTCCACAACGTCTAATATCCCAGATTCCCTAGGAATTCTCCTTGTCGAGTCATGAGGATTGACAAGAATGGCAGTGACAGCTGATCTCTCATCTTCAGGCTTCGAGACTTTGGACCCGATACAATAAGTTTACTGTGCATGTACTATAGGTTGTTGACTCGCTGCAGGTAGTGAAAGGTAGAGATGTGTTGAGGTTACAACGTTGCTGTTCATTCATTCATTCATTCATTCATTCATTCATTCATTCATTCATTCATTCATTCATTCATTCATTCATTCATTCATTCATTCATTCATTTTATTCCATAGATCTTACATGAGCAATGAAGCTTTAAGATGTGGAACATGTCAACATTTTACAATATTACAATTACAATTTTTACAAATTTTTATAGTTTTACAATTTAGTAATTTTCTACAATTTTTACAATTTTCTACAATTTTTTTTACATTTTGGCGATATGTAGTGAGATGAGATGAGGTCCGAGGATTCGCCAAAATATTACCCGGCATTTGCCTTTTCGTTGGGGGAAACCTCGGAAAAACCCAACCAGGTAATCAAATCAAAGGGGGTAATCAAATCAAAGGGGTTGATGCCAAGGACTCGCCATAGACCATCCGGCTTCAGTCCCACGGCTGGGGAAAACCTCCAAAGAAACCAAAGTCCAAAGGGGGATCCAACCCAAGCCCGAACGCAGCTCCGGATCAGCAGCCCAGCGAGTCTGCTGACTGAGCTACATCGATGGCTCTACTAAAAGTATACAATACTTAGCCAATCAGATTATTAAATTTACAAACGCAAACGATCATTCATAAGTTGAGCTATATTATAATACAAAACAATTTAATTAAATTTAAGGCATAAACAATTCAACCAGTTGTGATATACAGAAATTGATAATACATATCATGCAAACTACTTAAAATTACAAACACAAACAATTTATCAGTACAGCTATATAGATTACTATTCAATTTAAAGCATATACAATTCATCGGCCAAAACTATACAAATATTTACAATACAAAGTAGCATACTTTCATTAAGCTATACAAATTTGTGCAATTAATATCAAGTAGATTAATTCAATTTATAATCATAAACAATTCATCAGTTGAGCTATACATATTACCATTCAATTTACAGTAGGTCTATATACAATTCATCAGTAGAGCTACACAGACTAGTAATCATTTTAAGAACATATACAATTCATCAGCCAAACTATACAAACATATACAATCAAATTAGTTCAATTTACAAACTTATTTTCGTTAAGCTATACAATTCATATGAAGTAGATTAATTCAATTTATAAGCTTAAACAATTCATCAGTTGACCTATACAGTATACTATTCAATTTACAGTACATACAATTCATCAGTTATGCTAAACAAAAAATACAATACATAGTAAACAGATTAAGTCAATATAAAAACATATTTTAGTTGAGCTATATAAAATTGTGCATGTCATTTAAGTAGAATAATTCAATTCACAAGCATAAACAATTCATCAATTGTGTAGAAGGTATGAGTATGTAGAAATTTGGTTAATTCTTTTCTGAACCTTTTCTCGTTGTTCTTCAAATCTTTAAGATAATTAGGCAGTGCATTGAAGACTGTTATACATGAATAGCGAACTCCTTTTTTAAAACAGCTTAGACTAACAGAGGGTAGATGAAGATCTGATTTATGTCTTGTATTAAAATGATGAATGTCTTGATTAGTACTGAATTTATCTTGGTTCTTAATATAGTGAGGATCACGTAAGTTCAGTTCCCAAACAGCAAATATTTCCGCCTTGTCAGTGTTGCCAACTGTTACCAGATATCACCACATGTAGTAAAATCACGATCCTATGTACTGAATGACTTCTTTACTCACCGTACTTTACCTTAATGTTGGAAGGTTATTCTAAATAGTTTCAATAATAATGAGAAATGTATTGCTATGTTCTATTCTTTTATTCCTTTACATTATTATTAGTATTAGCATTAATAGGGGTTACTAGACGTAAATATACAACAAAGTATAGTATATAATATTCAAGAATCAAATCTGTTCCAAGACCAATTAAATTATTGTCACTTCACTTCAAAGATTCCAGCGTACATATACTGTACTTCCTAAAGGTAGATAAATTAATAACCAACTGACGTTTGGTTGGAATTCGAATGAACTTCTGATTATCTTTTGAAATTAGTAAGGAAATGGATAATACAACTAGGCTAAAACTGAAATAATAATAAATCAACTTACAAAAATAATTTTGGTCCTTAAAAGCCATAAGTAATTTCACTTCTAGATACCTTTTTAAAGATTTCATTTGTTTGTAAATTGCTTAATAATGTTACACTTACACTTATTATTTCTGGAACTCCACGTCTGTCATTGAAAAAATGTATGATACATAACTGTGAAGTCTCTTTTTGGCTCTTGTGTCCTAAATTTAAATAAGAAAAAACAAATGATTCAAGAAATGTGAGCTGGTGAAAATTAAATACTCAATTAATAAAATAATTACTACCAAAAGAGTATTTTATTAATTCTATACAAAAGATGGATTACACAGAACAGATGGCCAGAAATCATAGATTTATACACAACATACAGCATGAAACGATCATCAAAAAATGCTTTTTGTACACAATAACATCTTTCAAACGAAGTGAAATAGCCAATAAGTTCAATAAATATTATGCTAATAAGTAATAACTATAATTAATAATTATCTACAAGCTGTAAAAGGGAATAAAATAGTATATTGTTGAAATTAGGGGGTATGGTTTATTACGTGTATTTATAATTTTAATTACTTTTTCTACATTTAATTATATTTTAATTTCTATTAGATTAGTTGGTGGTGTGGGTGTTAGTTTTATCTGTGTACGTCAGACTATTAAGGAAAAACTGAAAGAAATATTAAATCTACAATCTACTTTATATAACAATATTTAATCAAGAACTGAATATTACTATTCATTTAATAACATAAGACCCAAAACATCTCCAAGTCCAGACAATACACATGCTGATTTTCTTAAATATGTTGGCAAACAAGCAAACTCACTACTTTTATTTTGTAATCTCAACTACAATACAATATCTGTCTGGAGAAAATCTATCATAACATCAATTTTGAAAAGCAATTATTCAACTAATATCTTTTCGAGTTATCGACAGATACCACTTACCAGTATGATAGCCAAAATTATGGAAGAGATGATTTCATAGATTGAATTGGTTCCTGGAATCTAGTAACTAACTTTCATCTTATTGAGTTGACTTTAGAAAATTACATTCAAC
This sequence comes from Periplaneta americana, assembly GCF_040183065.1. Taxonomy (NCBI): domain Eukaryota; kingdom Metazoa; phylum Arthropoda; class Insecta; order Blattodea; family Blattidae; genus Periplaneta; species Periplaneta americana. Next base: position 79,359,012 of record NC_091119.1, read on the forward strand.
AAATGGACAGATTTTAAATTTTAGTGAAGATATTAAAGATATTTTAAACAGAAAACAAAACACCTTAGCAATTTTAATTTATTTTCAAGGATCATATGGCTCTGTAAATATAAATCACTTAAGAAATTGCAAACTTAGGGTGTCCATGATAAAGTGTTACATTGGGTCAGTGACTTGATTATTTGATTCATTGTCACAAATATGTAAATAGAGACAGATTCATCTGGGCTTCCCACATTGTTGTTTTCAGGAATACATTTTCCAATATTAATGTCGATGGTCTAACTAAAGAAATAGGTCTTATGATAATCTCATCATTTGCAGATAATATGGTTGTCTAGAACAAAAAATCACAGTCCACAAATATTAATAAACTGAGCCAAAATCCCAACAGACTTTTTGACTCTACTTGGAGAACTCAAACTTGCTCAATCAAGGGAAACTTTACTAATAAAACACAATCCCAAGTTATTTCAAAATGAATAGTATATAAGTTAACTTTAACAGATGATGTTAAGAAATGTGATACTTCTCCAGACATTTTAAAAATCATTAGAAACGATAAATGATCTGGTCAGTGAGTGACTACATACAGTATTTTTTATAGATGGATCCTGTTTACCAAGCCATAGATGTAGTGGTGTTGTAGTACAATACCAGTATATTCCCTTTTACAGGGAATTATATTCAAACACTTGTTTGCCCCATTTTAACCGTGACAATGCTTTTTAGTTTTTTAAACTTTCTGGTTATTGTATTGTGTTTGTGTTTAGTGAAAGATTTTAGATAAGGGTGCAAATAGCCATAGTAGCTGACGCTCCCTTTTTAAACGCCACTAACTAACTAACTAACTAACTTCAAACACTGACTAATTTTGATAGTGAAAATTTAGATACACTTTTAAGCTTACAAAATCTCCAGTATCAACTTCATAAATCTGAGAAGGCTGTCATACTATCAGACTCAAAATCAGATATTCTTGCTGCAGTATTGGACGTAACAGCATGAAATCTCAATATTTTACAGTGTTTTAATATTTTAAGCAAAATGGTCTAATTACATCGACGACTGGTACTTCTGTGGATCCATGAACTTTATGGAGTGGGAGGTAATGAGGTAATTGAAAGGTAGCAAAATTACTGTAAGGTTATCTATACCTGCATCTTACCACACTGTTAAAAGAATAACAAGATCAGAACATGACAATGTGGTAACAAAAATCGGAATGATTCTAAAGCAAATGAAAAAATTGCAATAGGCCATCCGGCATCCGCTCCACGATGGAGGAAAATTCTCAGAAGAAACCAACTAATCAGACCAAATGGGGGATCCAAACTACCCTCGAGTGCAGCTCTGAATTTTCAGGCCAACGAGTCTACCGACTAAGCTACATTGGTGGCTCCACTAAAAATATGAAGTACATGGCACTCAGATTATTAAATTGACAAACCTAAACAATTATTCATCAGTTAAGCTATAAAATATAATACATAGCAAGCAAGTTAATTCAATTTAAAAGTATAAACAATTCAATCAGTTGAAATATACAGAAATTGATAATAAATATCATGCAAATTACTTCACATTACAAGCATAAACAATTCATCACTTGTGGTATGCAGCCTACTATTTAATTTATAGCACATACAATTCATCAGTTAAGCTATAGGCCTACAGTCTACTATTGAATTTACAGCATATATAATTCATCAATTAAGCGAAACAAAAATATAGTACAATACATAGTAAAAAATAATACACCTAATTTAATAACTGAACTTCTATGAAAATCTACAGTGGCAGTACTCATATTATCACAGGCCATGATTGTCTCAAATATTTACAAAGAACTGATATTTCAGAATCTCCCCATGCCATTTCTGAAATCTCAATGAAGATATGGATCATTGTCTTGACTGTTTAACTTTACACAGCTTTCAATCATCTGGTTAAATATTGGAGTGCAAGATAACAAATGACATCAACTGCTGAACACTTGGTATCAATCAACCAACAACTTCATTAGATTAAAGGGGAAAAAAAAACTGAAAGAATTAATTGTATATAGACACAACACATAAGACAAGGCCGCTTCAGAACAGTAATTGGCAAGGCTCTGTTGTTTTAGGATTCTTATGTAGATTCAATTTCACCTGAAAGAAAAAAGTAGCATCTATAAGTATGCCTAATTATGAGAAATAAGAGAAACGGTTGCAATAGTAGTAGTAGTAGTAGTAGTAGTAATGATAATAATAATAATAATAATAATAATAATAATAATAATAACTGCAAAGTATGGAAATTAATATTGAAATATAATATCAAAAGGTGATTTCACACCATCAACTCTTATCATTTAGTACAACAAATCTATTATATTCAGTTGCAATCACCAGTAGCTGTTCTTTCCTCCATTTTGTTGTTGGCTGATTTTTCACAAGTCTGCTATGATATGCAGCACTATCCATGACAATAACGCATTGCCCTAATGTTCTCAGGTCAACAACTGTGTTTGCACCCACTTCTCAACTACAGGGCTATTCATAGCACTATGGTAGTCCTGACTTTTCTTTCAATTGCATGAAAAAATTAAATCAGCACCTGCAATAAAAATTATACAGCATTTAAATAAAGAAAATAAAACATAACATAACATAACATGACATGAGATCCTCTTTGGTGAAAGGCTTTCCCACGTTTTTATTTAGTCACCAATTTTTATATTTTTGTATCCTGATTTAAAAAATTACTCTTGCCAAATTTATGTAAAATATAAATCAATATAACTTACCGAGTATAAATCCACCTTTCGTTCCGGCATCTAATCTTCCACCCTCATTTGTTGGTCTATGAATAACACCATTCATGTCACTGGAAACTTCACCTGGTTTATTTCATGAATAAGTGGGTGATCCTACTTAAAAAAAACAGAGAGAGACGAGCAATTCACATTGACACTCTAAGAGACACAAAAATTTTAAAGACAGGAAAACCGTTCAAGAATTTTATAACTAACCTCTAGTTATAATATGAAACTATTAATTGCAAAACATGTTGTTCCCACTTGAATTCATTACTAGTAGCCTATATTAATTGCAATTTCATATTCCACATAAGTGTTAACCTATTTGTTAGTAAAAAATTCAATCACTCAATGTCTCACAATACATTGAAATTTACCATTCATAAAAATCCAAGTCTCATCCAAGAATAATACGGGTTTAGGGTTCTCACGCTCCACATTTCTTATATATTCTCTTAAAAACGAATAACATCACTTTCTCGTACATGTGTATAAGGATCCCCTTTGCTCCATAGAAATTTCATCTCTTTCAAAATTTTTTTCACTGATGATAAGGATACTCTAAATAAATATGTTTCATAATCATCATTCATATTTTCCAGAACTTTTGCTGCTGTTAGTACTTCCCCTGTAACAGTAAATGAAAATTATGCCATATTTTTATACATATGACTAATATCAGAATTACATTGCATAAATCAACACAATAATTCCTGTAACTTCCCTACCTTTATGTAACTTGTCATAAATAAATCTCGCAATTGCATCTTTCGTAAAATCATCAGCATCAGTCACTGGATGTTTACGTAGTCTATGTTTTCCTGGTGTCACAAGTGGGGTCCCCTTCTGTGAATTTCTCACATTCGTGGCTGTAGTAAAGCCAAGCTGTAATAACAAACAATAACATAACACTTCTAAAAATTGTTATATCATAAAATTCATGCATGATACCAACATTTGCAGCTATATGAATAGAAAATGATCAATATGTCAGGTTGGGTCTACGATAGGTTTAAGTAGGCTAATATTTAGGTAATTCTCCAGAAAAGCTACATCAAAGAAGGCATAATTTTATTTTGTTTAATTGATTTCTGTGATATTTACATAGTGATGAACACGTGGTTTTAGTGCACAGCCACAAATACTTTCAGCACAAAAATCCTTTGACACTTACCTGTATATTCTAATGCATTGTTGTAGTCCCTCCCTCAAACTTGTTACTAATTACCAATATAACATGCGAGAGGTCCATGACGAAGAGAAATGGTTAGTTTCCCAGTAGTGCGTCCTCTTCCTCTCGAGTGTTATATCTTAACAAGTACTTTGGGTGGGGTAGCTTTTCTGAAGAAACACCATATTTAATATTACTTAGACCAGTCATGAATAAATTATTCAGCCAGAGTCAACGTTCCTATACTTTATAGAGTATGTTATATAGTTATTATATAAAACTGAATTATTTTTAAGCACCATAACAGGCCAACATTCATGTAATATTTGCTGCAATATCAAGTTAATAATTACAATATGACTTGTATTTTCTTCGGCCGATGTGGCATGTAAATTGTGATCTGAACGGTTAATTTAATACTAAAAGAGAAAACTGGAAATTTACTTTCGTGCTGTTTGATTATTTGTTCGTCTAATTTGTAAATGTATTTAAGCTATCACCTACTGCAGTATTACAGTATCTTAAATGTATTTAGTTTGGCAATATGAAAATCACTGACTTGATTAAACATCTAGGCCTAACTTAAAAATTTGTTTTGTTTGACCACAATCATGAAATTATTAGTGCAAACTCCTAAAACTGAATACCACTTTGAAATGTATGCTTAAGAATACTTACTCCTAATAATTTTCCTATTCTGGTTGTAATTGCTGTCTCCGTTAGCATAATTCCTTCTTCATTATCTTCTTTCTTCAACTCATTATACACGTGAACTACAGATTTCTGAAGCGTACTCTGAATGCCACACATTTTCTTCCTTGGAGGAGTCACTGCAACACTATTTCATTTTTTTGACATAGTAATAAAAATCTAAACACGAAAGAAATTCATTAAAATTTGAAATAATATTTCTATCCATTACCCACGTGCATTATCACGCCCAAGTATATTATATTTATTCGTACTTATCTGACTATTCTTGAATTATAACCACAACGCAACACATAAAATAACTATTATGTATTAATATTAATACTAATATTAATTAATTATTAATAAGTTCGAATTTCACTATCTTCCAGTAACCGGCTGAGAAATCTAGTACAATTTTAATTTCATGGAACTCCAGTACCGGCAAATATTGTCGATATTTGCCTCAGCTGCCAACATACCAGTTACAAAATCACTACCATTTATAGTATTTGTCAGTATCGAAATTCGAAACGAAGTTGGCAAAAGAAAATTCAACCTTCAAACTAGAAAATCACCATAATCCACTAGCATTTGTAGTAATGGGGGAAAAATGGTTAGGTTTCACCCTTAGGGTATCAAGTTACCTGGTCTTCCCTATATACAGCATCATTAGGGAAAGAATGTATTCACAAGGTAAAGTCAAGATTTCTAAGTTTCGGAAAATATTTTTACATGAGGTCCTTTTATGCACACCGGCCATTATTCTTATAGCTTTCTTTTGTAAAACAAAAACGTGTTTAGCTTCAGACGAGTTACCCCAGAATATTAATCCATATTTCATTACAGAGTGAAAATATGCAAAGTATGACATTTTAAGTAAGTTTATATCACCAATAGTAGATAAGGATCTTAATGCATAACAGGCAGAGCTCAATTTACGAGTAATACATTCCATATGCGTTTTCCAGTTCAAGTGATTATCCAATTCTAAACCAAGAAACTTTGTGCTTATAGATTCTTTGAGATGAGTTCCATTTAATCGAATACTGTAGGAAACCTGAGCACTATTGTGTGTACTAAATTTGACTGCACTGGTTTTATCAACATTAAGTGCTAGTTTATTTGCATGGAACCATTCATTCATTAGATTCAGCACTGTATTAGAAGTGTTTATAAAATGATCGTATTGTTTGCTTGAAATAATTACACTTGTATCATCTGCAAATAAAATTACATGGGATGAATTGTTTATGGTCAAGGCTAAATCATTAATATAAACTAGAAACAACAATGGACCTAAAATTGACCCCTGCGGAACACCATGTTTAATATTTCTAAATTCTGAATAAGTAACTTTATGACTATTTGGTACATTTATTTCTACTTTTTGTTTTCTATTTGATAAGTACGATGTAAACCAACCCAACATCTCATCTTTAATACCATAAAACTTCAATTTTTTTACTAATATACTATGGTCTACACAATCAAATGCTTTAGCCAAGTCACAAAAAATCCCACCTACATGTAGTTTCGAATTTAATGAATTTAGTATTTCATCCACCAAACTAAAATCAGCATTCTCTGTCGATTTTTGTTTTCTAAATCCAAACTGTTCTAAAACTAATATATTGCTGGACTCCAGGTAATGATATAATCTATTATACATAACTTTCTCAAACACTTTTGAAAATGTTGTTAATAATGATATGGGTCTGTAATTAGCAATAGTACATTTATCTCCCTTTTTGTATATTGGTTTTACTATTGAATATTTGAGTCTTTCTGGAAAAATACCACATTGCATTGACAAATTGCATAGATAGCATAGATAATATTTCAGAACAAGCTTTCAGAACTTTACTTGGAATTTCATCATATCCAGAGGAATATTTTGTTTTTAGTTGTTTTATCACATGCATGATTTCTGCTGCGGTAGTGGGAATAAATTTGAGACCTAAAAACTCAGTGTTAAATGCATCAGTTAGGTAACCAAGTGCAGCATCTTCTGCACAATCTTGAATGTTTAAGTTCTGAATAATATTTATATAGAAGTCGTTAAAATGATTTGCAATTGATTTTGGGTTATCTATTTTACTATCATTGATTTTAATGCAAGTAATATTTTCACTCTTTGAATATCGATTAGTTTCATTTTTAATAATATCCGAAATAGTTTTAATCTTATTATCTGAATTTTGTATTTTTTCATTCAGATACATTTTCTTTGCATCTTTTATAACTTTTGTCAAAGTTTTACAGTAATTCTTGTAGTAATTAAGAACATGAGGATCATCACTATTCCTACTCATTAAATATAGATTCCTTTTTCTAGCACATGATATTTTAATTCCCTGAGTTATCCACATGTTTTTACTTTTACATTTTTTCACCACCTTGACTGGAAAACATTCATTGAAATAATTCGTAAATGTAGTGAAAAATGCATTAAATTTAGTATTAATATCAATGGTATCGGTACTATATACATTTTCCCAAGATTAGAGTAGAGTACGGTAGTATGGGAAAACACACACATATGTACATTCTGAAAGTAAATATACATTATAGAATGACAATGTCAAAAGAATGTGAAAAGCATTTACAGTATTTTCCTGTCTTTTATAAGCATTTGTGTTTAATTATATACAGTGTTAATGGTGGAAATAAACATGTAGCAGTTTTAATTTCTTCATTTATCCTATTGGTCGCCTTTAGGAAGTGCAGTTACAGAACCGAATTGCAATGTACTACAAGATATATTTTCAGTGTCTCAAACATAAATCTTTTTCGGTTATCTGCCAAACACAGTTTGTATTGTGAAAAGCTGCGCTCTACATCGCATGACGTGATAGGAGCAAAACAAAAAAGCCTAACATCATTGCAGTTTCTAAGAGACAGTCCTTTATTCTCAGGTGACTCTATGTCCACTAATTTGCTGTTTATATTACACAATCATGGGATGATGAAATTAAGGAGATCATAAAAAATAAAAACATAGCTTATAGAAAATACCTTCAAACAAAATCCGTCAATGATGAAATAGATTATAAACATAAAAGGGCGATAGCTAACAGAGAAATTAGAAAACGACACAGGCAATCATGGAAAGAGTTTATATCTTTTTTAGAAACTGACATTTATAAAATGAAACCCAATACATATAAAATTTTAAAATACATGAACAGAGACATAAAGGAATCCGCCAAGATAAACCCTTGCCCCAAAATAGAAACATTCCTAGACTTTTATAAAAACTTATGGAACAACCCTACTTTTGATTCAAAATTCTGGGACACAAAAAACCCAGATGAACAATGCATTACAAAAGAAGAACTACAAGAAGCATTAAAGAAGACGAAAAATAGTAAATCACCTGGAGAAGATAACCTAAATTCAGAATTGTATAAATATGCAGGAGATCTATTTCAAGAAAGATTACTAAGATTTCTAAACAGAATATATCTAACTACCACTTTACTCCCATATATAAAACAGGAGATAAACAGAATGTTGAAAACTATAGAGGAATTAGTATCCTCAACACATGTTATAAGATATTTAGTAGGATTTTAAATGAAAAATTAAAAAAAACATGCTGAAACTTTCCTTCTGGAGTGTCAAAATGGCTTTAGAAAAGGAAGATCATGTGTAGATCCATTATTTAGTATCAAACTGTCGTACGCCGGACTCTTGGTCGTTTCGCTCTCCGACGTGTTGTCGAGGTGGGGAGGGGAAACGGGAGTGACGTGACAAGATGGCTGTGGTTTGTGGGTGGGGTGATACGAAACTGTGGTGAAGTTTAAAGGAAAGACTGTTTTTAAAGTAACATTGTTTATTAGAGAAATAACAGTGAAAGTAACTATGGTTCCCTCCTAGTTCTGTGGTAGGGGTAACGGGGGAGTCGTGATAGAAATTGATGGTTTAGAAATTCGTCCTGAGGCTTCGATGCGGGGAGAGTTATGATGGGTGATAGTAAAGTGCGACTTGAGTGAGAGGAAGGTAGGGGTAACGGGAGTGCCTGGGGAAAATCGGCTTGCTCTCAGGTGTGTTGTGGGGGGTAGGATAACGAGAGAGATGGAATGAGGTAGAAGGTTAGTTCTCTAGTTCGAAGGATCAACACAGCGTGCTGTGCGACTTACCGACTTCGAGAACAAGCTCCTGGCATCGGAGGATCAACACAGCGTACTGTGCGACTTACCGACTTCAGGAGCGGGGAAGGGTGACCTCTATCATCGACGGATCAACAGAGCGCACTCGCGACTTACCGACTCTAGAGGGGGGGGCTGAGGAGATGGTTGTGTTTAATCGAACAAGCCGGGATAAGAGCTGGGAGTCGAAGTCAGGATGGTGAGAGAAGTGTGCGGGTTGGAGGTGGTGATGAGGCTTGTAGCGAGACTAGAATAAAATAAGTTTAGATTACGTAAGAAGTGAGGCTAGTGTAGGAAAGAATACAGGAGACAGGGGCGCAGCTTGGCTCCCTGTTCCCGGAGTGGTGGCCGTGTGCAGACACGTCCGAACAAAAGACAACCATAGCGTAGGCCTGGTTGGGAGACTGCTGTCAATGACGGAGGTCGCGCTAGAGCTACCTCTTTGCCATCTGACGAACGAGTGGCTGAAGTCGCGGGGATGCGTTATATTTATACCCCTCGGAACAATGGTGGTTGAGGACGCCATTGACGTCACAGTGCCTGGGGGTATTTCTATTGCCAACGTGACTCGTCGCCGCGCGATCTTTGCTTTGACCCTCACAAGAGGGGAAAAAAAAAGCGAGCCAACCTGCTTTCTGAGAGAGAGAAAGCAGCGACTCTAGTTTGCGCGGGTAGGTTTGAACCGTTTAAAGTAGGACGCACGGGCATCGAGAATTGATATACACAACAATCGCCCCTCCTGTTTTTGCCCGTGCGGTACTACTAGTAAGTTATGTAATATAACCCTTACAACAAGACAATTAAATACAATGAACAGAAGTGGAGTATCACAAAACAAAAGAATACACTGAACATGAGAAAATACAATGAATGAATACAATAAATTGAAAGGCTAAGGTTGCCTAGTCCGAGAGTCCGTGTCTCTTAAGCTATGGAGGTCTCGGCCCCAATCTGTGCTTATCATATTTGGTCTGTATGTTTGGATCATGGTTTGTGAAGGCCGATCGCGTGTCAACAATCTTGTTTCGTTTGCCTTGCGGCACCACTACACTCGCATCAATAGCTCGTTCGGTTTGATCACACATCGCGAGCGCGCACACGGCGATCTGATCAGGTTGGCCACTGCGTTTTCTTCTTTGTGGAGGCAACACCGGCAATGGTGCTGCAGCGTCGCTCCTAGCAGCCTCCGGCGTCGTCTGGGATGGTGTTGGTGTGTCCGCAGGTCGGTCTGGATTAGGCGGGGAAGGTTTCGCCTCCTTGCAGGTGGTCACAGCGCGCCAACATCCTGGACCGCTGAGCTCGTTGGTCGTCCCTGTGGTCTCGGGAGACCGGATGTACCGAGGGATGTCGGTGTTGCTTGTGACCTCGGAATATGGGCCATCTGATGTCGAGTTGCCGCCTCGGAGTGGATCCGGCATCCCTTCTGTAGCAGTAGGAGGAGTAACTTTGTGCCTGGTGTCAGCGACGTCTTGGACAACTGTCTGGGACCCGCCAGGATCTCCCTTTTCAAGTGGGTCCTCCACCTGTGGTACCTCCTCAGAGCAACAGATCCTCTCAGCTGCAGTGGGGGCGTGGCTGTCGCTCGTGACTCCTATCTCCAACATGTGGAGCTCTAGTGGCCTAGACGCTAAAGGATCCTCCTTGCGTCCGCTCTGTGAGGGAGGGCCACTGACATGGCCGGAGAGATGCTGGTACCGTTCCTCCTTAGCGGGATCTCCGGGTACAGGCTTGACAGGTGGCGGTGGCTGTTGCCTTCCGCCAGGAGCGGCGTCCCTTTGTGGTTCTGGCTTGGTACCCTCTCCGGTTCTGGGATTGTTGATCAACGGTACTACTGCACCGTTTCCCAACCTCAGCTGTCCTTGTCGATAGTCTAGTTGCGCTGACATGTCTCGCAACCATGTATTCCCTAAAATCGCATCAGCACGCAGCTCTGGTGCGACGAGGAAGTTGATGGGCTTCGTTGTTCCCGCAAGTGTGACGGGTATCTCTGCTTCGCCCTGGATTGCCATTGTCTGCTCGCGTTGGGCAAGATGAATGACATCCTGTCGGGCTCGTATGGTGCTGCCATTTGGAATTTTCGCAGCATTGATGATGTTTCTGGAGGCGGCACTATCGACGACCGCTGTGGCTGCGAGGGTTCCCATTCGGATGTCAATCCTCGGGACCGTTTCCTCTTCATCGGGAGCTAGAGCCATCTGCGCGACGGGGCTGGAGATCGGGATGTGGCGAGCAGGATCGGTGCGTCTCTGCTGTCGGACCGGACAGTCCCGATTGTAGTGGTACCCCGGGCAGTAGTGGCACCGTGGAGCGTTTGATGATGAAGTGGAATGATGCTTGGCAGCGGTGTGCTCGATGTCGCCCTCCAGAGGAACAGCACGATGTATCAGTTCCATTGTAGTTGTCGGAACCGGATGTCTGAGAAACGGCCGAATTTGTGGCCGCAGAAGCTCGATGATCACTGGAATGATCGTGTTGGGATCGGCATTAGGAAAAAGTCGCCGATAAAGGAAAATTTTTCCCGTGATGAACTGATCAGCAGCCTCGTTTTCTCGCTGGTGCTTCCCGTAGAGAGAAGCTTGGAGAGTAGCCCTTACAGCCGGGCTGTCGAAGCGGTGAGTCAGTCCTTGTTGCAGTTCCTCCCAGGAGAAAGGAATGCCACTGAAGAGCAGTAGCCAGTCCCTGGCTGGTCCCTTCAGCTGCTGTTGAACGAGGCGTGACCACTGGGAGGGGTCTATGTGCGCCTCGGTAAGTAGGTCGCGGCATCTGGAGATGAAGCCGGCCGGATCCTCGTGCTCAAATCCATGGAACTCGGGGAGCACAAGTGGTTGTGGAACCTCGGCGGGGCGAAGACTGCGCATGAGTCTCCGCAGCATCTCGAGTTCCATCTTATCTTCGTCCTTCTTCTTGTGACACCAGTCGCAAATGTACGGGTTGCTTTCTCGGAGCTGGGGCTCGTCCTCGAGCCCGAGGCACACTGCGTGGTAGAAGGTGGGGCAGGTGCCGCAGTCCACGTAGTATTGCCCGCGTCCGGGGCAACCCCGTTGGCAGCACTGGTCTCTCGTGCGTGTAAACATGGTTGGGCGCCACCGAGAAAATTACTCCTCTCGGAAGAGTGAAGAGCTATGGGGTGTATGTGGATTCGTCTCAGTACCAACTGAGAAAATGGCCCCACGTTGGGCGCCAATTGTCGTACGCCGGACTCTTGGTCGTTTCGCTCTCCGACGTGTTGTCGAGGTGGGGAGGGGAAACGGGAGTGACGTGACAAGATGGCTGTGGTTTGTGGGTGGGGTGATACGAAACTGTGGTGAAGTTTAAAGGAAAGACTGTTTTTAAAGTAACATTGTTTATTACAGAAATAACAGTGAAAGTAACTATGGTTCCCTCCTAGTTCTGTGGTAGGGGTAACGGGGGAGTCGTGATAGAAATTGATGGTTTAGAAATTCGTCCTGAGGCTTCGATGCGGGGAGAGTTATGATGGGTGATAGTAAAGTGCGACTTGAGTGAGAGGAAGGTAGGGGTAACGGGAGTGCCTGGGGAAAATCGGCTTGCTCTCAGGTGTGTTGTGGGGGGTAGGATAACGAGAGAGATGGAATGAGGTAGAAGGTTAGTTCTCTAGTTCGAAGGATCAACACAGCGTGCTGTGCGACTTACCGACTTCGAGAACAAGCTCCTGGCATCGGAGGATCAACACAGCGTACTGTGCGACTTACCGACTTCAGGAGCGGGGAAGGGTGACCTCTATCATCGACGGATCAACAGAGCGCACTCGCGACTTACCGACTCTAGAGGGGGGGGCTGAGGAGATGGTTGTGTTTAATCGAACAAGCCGGGATAAGAGCTGGGAGTCGAAGTCAGGATGGTGAGAGAAGTGTGCGGGTTGGAGGTGGTGATGAGGCTTGTAGCGAGACTAGAATAAAATAAGTTTAGATTACGTAAGAAGTGAGGCTAGTGTAGGAAAGAATACAGGAGACAGGGGCGCAGCTTGGCTCCCTGTTCCCGGAGTGGTGGCCGTGTGCAGACACGTCCGAACAAAAGACAACCATAGCGTAGGCCTGGTTGGGAGACTGCTGTCAGTGACGGAGGTCGCGCTAGAGCTACCTCTTTGCCATCTGACGAACGAGTGGCTGAAGTCGCGGGGATGCGTTATATTTATACCCCTCGGAACAATGGTGGTTGAGGACGCCATTGACGTCACAGTGCCTGGGGGTATTTCTATTGCCAACGTGACTCGTCGCCGCGCGATCTTTGCTTTGACCCTCACAAGAGGGGAAAAAAAAAGCGAGCCAACCTGCTTTCTGAGAGAGAGAAAGCAGCGACTCTAGTTTGCGCGGGTAGGTTTGAACCGTTTAAAGTAGGACGCACGGGCATCGAGAATTGATATACACAACAAAACTATTCTTAGAAAAAAGAAGAGAATTTAATTTAGAAACCCATATAGCTTTTATTGATTTTGTGAAAGCTTTTGATAAAGTCCGAAGAGACCTTTTATTCGACATATTACAAAATAAAAATATTCCAAATTTGCTATTACAAAATATAATAGAAATCTACACAGACAGCAAAATAAGTGTCAAAATAAATAATTGTATATCCGAAAGAAAATTAGTTAATAATGGAGTTCGACAAGGTTGTCCACTATCACCAACTTTATTTAATATCTATATAAATGAAATTATTTTAAAATGGAACCAAATCTACACATCAGGAATCAAAATAACCAGTGCTCTAACATTAAATACCTTACTCTATGCCGGTGATCAAGTCATAATTTCCAATTCAGAGGATAATTTACAAAGAGGATTGTATACATTAAATAAAATATTAAAAGATTTTGGGATGGAAATTTCAGCACAAAAATCAAAAGTAATGGCATTCTTAAGACAAGACCCAGTCAGAAGTAAGATAATACACAATAACCAATGCCTCGAACAAGTGCAAAATTTCAATTATCTGGGTTGTGAAATATCTTATCAAAATGAAAAAGATGTGAACAAGAAAATTACCAAATTTACACAAATTCTAGGAATAATAAACAATACATTAAAAGCTAAATTAGTACAAAAATCTACAAGAATAAAAATATATAATACACTAGCATTACCCTCCCTTTTATACGGAAGCGAGATTTGGACATTAAAGAAAAAAAACATGAACAGAATCAAAGCAACGGAAATGAAATTTTTGAGGAGGACAGCAGGATATACTCTTTTAGACCGAAAAAGGAATGAAGAAATTTTAGAACAATTAGAAGTAGAGTCAGTAGAAGAAAAAATCAGCAGATACAAATTCAATTGGCTAGATCATGTAAGAGGAATGGAAAATTCAAGAATCCCAAAAATTATGATGCAGTATAAACCTAGAAGACATCGTCGACCAGGAAGATCTTTAAGAAGACTGCTAGATGGGGCCGAAACAGGTCTACAGAGGCCTAATTCGTGAAGGATGATGATGATGATTACACAATGTTCCATATCCGTTATTTTTACGTAAAATTAATTTCCACTCCTGTTTTACACGTTCAGTAACCAGTGTACTTGGTGTCTCATTAATTCTCTGTGTCATTTCCTCAACTAATTTGAGGGCTTCCGGCATCTCGTGTAATAGTTTCAGACACAGTTTGAAAATAGGTTTGTATGAAAACCAAATTATTCGTCAGAACGTTCAAATCCGGAGCGTTTTCCTTTGCGTATTTGTTGGCATTCATTCTACAGTACCCCACCCACTGTACGCTTTACCACTATACTCAGTACGCCTTATGCGGATTTCCCACTGAACTACTCTATCGGGTCCGAAGTCTCGAAGCCTGCTCATCTTGCACAGGTCGTCTGATACGTCTATTTTGATTATGGTTAGGATGCAGCTGTCCAGTTGCTTATACACGAGCAGCAAGCAAGACGTTTGAAAACATTGCAAGATTGACAAGCACGTTGCGGGTATCTCTCTGTGTACAGATGCTCGGCAGCCCGGAAGTTTCTTCGAGATTCGCCTAATACCATCAACATATCAAAACTGATTTGTGTAAACCACCACTTAGGCACTTATTTTATGTCACAAAAGTAATTGCAAAACTTGAAAAATGTACATATGTAGGTACAGAGAAAACAAAACACTTCCTTCTTATAGTACATTGTTGGGCAAGGCCACCTGAGCTTATTACCTAAGTGCAGTGTACATATAGACGTGGCCGTGCGTACTGTGAGTAGTGCAGTGACTAAGGAAACACTGCTGAGCGAGCAAAGGGGAAGGGGTAGTTTAATTGTATTCACCCCTCGACTGTGCTGCTGGCCACCAGATCTACACTCAGCCAGTTAATTGTGCGTGTATACTATATCAACATTAAATGGACTTAACTTCTAACATTTCTCAATATTAATGGTATTGTCTTTTCGTACATTTTCTCATTGAAGAGTAGAAATTTGACTAAAACGTTTCCTATAAAAGTTGTTTGTTTTGAAGAACTCTATCAAATAGTACCTATTTGACCCGATTCCCATTCGAAAATTTTAAGTGATACTGCACTGACCCCACTTCCTGTTAGGGATGATTGATGAAATCAAACTCAAGTGAAAGTTCATGCGTGTTTTAGTTACAAATATTTTTGTCTTGAAAATTTTAATGCACTAGTTTTCAAATAAATGACTGTTACGGATGATCTGAATCACTCTGTATGTTAAGGGCATCCTTTACTATTACTCTTTGGCTACAAAGAGATTGTTTTTTATTTTCTAATTGTTCAGTGCTTGCAGGTATAAATGAAAAGTTTGATGTTATATAGGCAATATCTTTTTCCACTTACGGGTCATACATCCTTTCAATGCTTTGACACGGTCATCTGGGAATTTCTCTTGAAATAATAATAATAATGATTTATTTAACCTGGCAGAGTTAAGGCCATACGGCCTTCTCTAACACTCAACCAGGAGTAAAAACTGCGTTATAGAAACACTACAAAGATCTGACAGTAAGAGCGGTTTCTGTACAGACATACGAATCTTAAATAAACCATCAATAAACACCTAATGTGGAATAGAATTAGGGCTATTATTTGTCATTTATTCTTAGCAGACTGTACATGTGTAGTTAGTTGCAGTACCTGGCCACATTATTATAATCACTCACATTTTTACTATACTTTACATATTACTTCCTCATTTTAACTCTGGTTTCCTTTCTTAAGCAGAATTCACATTACATATTTAATTTTTAAACAATATTAAGTAAAATTACAATTATAACAATGTTAATTCAAGAAATATTGATAAATAACCAACCAGACCTCATTTTTACAGAAATTTCAGTATTTCGTACGACCTCCTTTGGCTTTAATTACAGTTTCATTTCTCTTTGGCATGCTTACAATACACGTCTGTATTATTTCCTGGATCCTCTTATAGTGATTCCAAACATGTATCAGCCTTTCAATAATTCGAACTCTGGTAGTAATAAATTCTTTTGCCATCTCTCTTTTTACGAGTGCCCAGACGTTCTCAATGGGATTCAAGTCCGGTGAGTTTCCTGGCCATAGCAAAAGTGGAATGTTTTTGGAAGCCAGAAACGTTTTGATTCTCCTAGCAGTGTGGCAAGGTGCACCATCTTGCATAAAAATATATTTCTCCCCATTTCGGAACCATTTGTTCAGCTGAGGGATAAGCTTGTTTTCCAATACCTGGATATAGACTATTGAGCTTGTTTCATTGTTCCCTGAACAATGTAAAGTCGTCCTGAACCTTTGCCTGATATCACAGACCATATCATGACTGATATTGGGTGTTTAACTGTGTTAACCAGGCATCTAGGAGCAAACTTTTCTCCCTTTCGTCGACGAACAAACATTGCTTTGTCCATCAAACACTGAAAGGTTGATTCATCGGAGAAGCAAACCTGTATGCAATTTCTTAATATTAACCAGTATTAATGAACTATTTCATACTTAAAGAAAAAATTTAGAGTTTTTATCAGTTTCTTTGACAATTTTCAGGTTTGCTTCTTCGATTAATCAACCTTTCAGCGTTCAATGGACAAAGCAATGTTTTTTCGTCGACGAAAGGGAGAAAATTTTGCTCCTGGATGCCTGGTTAACACAGTTAAACACCCAATATCAGTCATGATATGGTCTGTGATATCAGGCAAAGGTTCAGGACGACTCTACATTGCTCAGGGAACAATGAAACAAGATCAGTAGTCTATATCCAGGTATTGGAAAACAAGCTTATCCCTCAGCTGAACAAATGGTTCCAAAATGGGGAGAAATATATTTTTATGCAAGATGGTGCACCTTGCCACATTGCTAGGAGAGTCAAAACGTTTCTGGCTTCCAAAAACATGCCACTTTTGCCATGGCCAGGAAACTCACCGGACTTGAATCCCATTGAGAACGTCTGGGCACTCGTAAAAAGAGAGATGGCAAAATAATTTATTACTACCAGAGTTCGAATTATTGAAAGGCTGATACAAGTTTGGAATCACTATGAGAGGATCCAGGAAAAATAATACAGAAGTGTATTGTAAGCATGCCAAAGAGAATTGAAGCTGTAATTAAAGCCAAAGGAGGTCGTACGAAATACTGAAATTTCTGTAAAAATGAGGTCTGGTTGGTTATTTATCAATATTTCTTGAATTAACATTGTTATAATTGTAATTTTACTTAATATTGTTTAAAAATTAAATATGTAATGTGAATTCTGCTTAAGAAAGGAAACCAGAGTTAAAATGAGGAAGTAATATGTAAAGTATAGTAAAAATGTGAGTGATTATAATAATGTGGCCAGGTATTTGTCATTTATTCTTAGCAGACTGTACATGTGTAGTTAGTTGCTTGCACTGTTCAAACAACACTGTGTCGCGTGAGGTCAAAACCAGTTAACCGCGCCCGTCCACTTCCCTGCTCCGCCGTAGGCGTTGCCTTATCGACTGAGGCAGTTCCCGCCGCAGCTCTGGTCAGAAGATAATTGGATGACCCAGTAGGAAGGGCTCGGGGCTCCGGACCCCTGGGGCTTATCAGGCTACTCGTATTCGCACGGGACCTGACTCTATGAGGGTCTAAGGCAGGATGGCCCATCTGACTGCGTCGGATGATCAGGAAAGGCTTGGGGCTCCGGGCCCCTGGGGATTATCAGGCTACTCGTACACGAAACGACCTGGTTCTATCAGGGGATGAGGCAGGATTGACCACCTGTCAGCGTCGTAGTCACGAATGCTACACAGGCCACCTGTCGGACTTGAACAATCATCGCATAGCCTATATAGAGCGCGCGGACCCTCCTTAAGCTTAATAATAAAAATAATCCGTGGAGCTACAACCCACGAAAAGCCAAGACCGACCAGCCGGCTGCTGGCCTCACGGCTACATGCCGAAGCAGAGGTGGACGATCATCCAACCAGAATGGAGGTATCGTGTGGTTAGCACGATGAGCCCCCAAGCCGTTATAGCTGGTTTGCGTAACCGGATTTCGCTACCTATCGTAGCTCTCCTAGTGCATCACGATGCTGGGTGGGCACCGGTCCCATACACTGGCCGAAATTTCCTGAGAAAATTTCTTCCCCTATGAGGACTCGAATCATCGCGCATTCCGTAACGCGAGTCCTAGGCAAGATGCCTTAGACCACGACGCCACGGCGCGGGACCTCCTTAAGCTTAGTTTCATTTAATTCATAGAACATAGTTTCATTGAGAACTAGATCGATTTCGTATGCTAAAATTACCATATATTTAATTTGCGAATAACGGAGTAACAGCTAAATTGATGGAATAGTCTTCCGCTAGCTTGCCGAACATCCGCTGTAAAACTTAACAGTCAAGTAGGGGTGGTACAGTTGAGACTAAGACTCCACACTGTTAAAACACGTACAATGTCTGCGCTTATTTGAAGAAGTACACAACATTTAACTGTCAACAAAACAACATAGGCATTAGGTATGTATCTTAGGTTCTTGTTTGATTATAGTGTGAAGTTAATAACGGAAAAAATGTGCTGTACATAATCCTAAATTTGTATTATAAGCACTTTTTAACATTTTTAATAACGTAAAAATTGTGCTGCACATAATCTTAATTTTATATTATAAGCGCTCCGTAACATTTAATAACGGAAAACGTGTGCTGCAAATAATGTTAAATTTGTATTATAAGCGCTTCTTAACATTTAATAACAGTAAAGGTGTGCTGCACATAGTCTTAAGTCTGTAATATAAGCACTTCTTAACTCAATAAAATAACAGTTTTATTATTAATATTATTACTATAACAATAATAATAATAATAATAATAATTATTATTATTATTATTACTATTATTATTACTATTATTATCATTATCATTAAGATTCCAATATTTGGGTTGTACTATAAGCAGTAACATGAGCTGCTGTCAAGAAGTCAAAAGGAGAATAGCAATGGCAAAGGAGGCTTTTAATAGAAAAAGGACGTCTGGAGAAAGAACTAAGAAAGAGACTAGTGAAGTACCTTGTGTGGAGTGTAGCATTGTATTTTTTTTATTATTTTATTGGATTATTTTACGACGCTGTATCAACATCTAGGTTATTTGGCGTCTGAATGATATGAAGGTGATAATGCCGGTGAAATGAGTCCGGGGTCCAGCACCGAAAGTTACCCAGCATTTGCTCGTATTGGGTTGAGGGAAAACCCCGGAAAAAACCTCAAACAGGTAACTTGCCCCGACCGGGATTCGAACCCGGGCCACCTGGTTTCGCGGCCAGACGCGCTGACCGTTACTCCACAGGTGTGGACTGTAGCTTTTTTATGGACAGAAACATGGTCATTATGAGGAAGTAAAGAGAAGCGAATAGAAGCATTTGAAATGTGGATATGGAGAAGGATGGAGGGTGTGAAATGGACAGACAGAGTAAGAAACGAAGCTGTGTTGGAAAAAGTGAATGAAGAAAGAATAACTCTGAAACTGATCAGAAGATGAAAAGAAATTGGCTGGGTCATTGGTTTAGAAGAAAGTGACTTCTGAAGGATGCAGTGGAAGGAATGGTGAACGGAGAAGAGTTCGGGGCAGAAGAAAATGTCAGATGATAGACGATATTAAGATATATGGATCATATGCGGAGACAAAGAGGAAGGCAGAAAATAGGAAAGATTTGCAGTGAATTACTTGCCCTTGGGAGAACACTATGAATGAATTATTATTATTATTATTATTATTATTATTATTATTATTATTATTAGTAGTAGTAGTAGTAGTAGTAGTAGTAGTATTTGTAATTGCAGTAACGTTTTAGGTCCCTAAAACTGTATTTTAATGCCTACTTTCGATTATTATGGAGCCTAGTTGAGGTGTCTATAAAAGTTGGTTAATGGCCTAAATATACGAAGTCTAGTTATAATGTATGTTTTTGCAGGCTTCATTATGGTATTAATGTTTTTTTTTTTATAATTTCAACGGATTCAATGTAACTATTTTGTGCGATAAACTTGCTAGAACGCTGTACGTATTAGGAAGAGAGTGAGATAGAGATACTATACCTCACTCGTTATACTAACGGAGGCATCTTGTGGCAACATGTACTAGCCGAGACCCGTATGACCAATGCTTTTTTCTTAAGGTAGAATATTCTATAGGCGCTAGCACCTTGATATTCTGTTTTTATTCAAGGTACCTTAAGATAACATTAACCATGAATATGTAATTACGAATGTTTCCTTTCCTGTTCCAATGAAATGCATAAATCGCAATCTTATGTACAACAGAAATTCAAAAATTCTTTCCTCAGTCTCCAGATGCATAAAATTGTGAACTTGTATAGCTGTAATAATCATGTTCCAGTTTCATTTAAAATTTAAAATTTGGGTATTGATGAAGTGTCATCACTATGTTATTATTTAATATGCTCGAAAATATACAACATGTATAATAATAATAATAATAATAATAATAATAATAATAATAATAATAATAGTAGTGATTGAACCACGGAACTTTACAGACTAAAAATCCTGAAAATATGCATGCAGTAAATATGCGCTAAAAATGGAAACACATGCAGTAAAAAATACACTTTAGAGGTTTATTTGGTTTAATAACGTTACAGTAATAATTGCCATGAACCCATAATCATTTTTATTAAATCTATTTTTCTATCAGTGTATTAATTACTTATTATTTGAAATGGGTCTTCTCTAACTTTCTAATTTTTGCTTTTCACGTAATTATTATAGCAGTAAACAACCAACGATTTCTCCAGGTTCTCTACTGTGAAACTTCTCGTTTTGTCTGTCGAATTAGTTTAAATGCTGAGAACTATCTCGACATCACATAATGTGACGGGTGCAAACTTGTACGCAGAAATGTTCCAAATTTGAGTAACTTTCACATTTTTCACTGTGAATGTCAGCAATTTGGAGCATTTCTTATAGACAGGATTATTCTCTAACACAGTGGTTCCCAAACTTTTTGAAGGCGCGACTCACTTTTGGGCAAGACTTTCTTATGCGACCTCCCCCTCCCCCTCGACTCCTCTTCCCCCTTCCCCCTCCCCCTCCCCCACTATCGCACCTGTACTTAACCATTCAAAAAAATTAAATTCCTGTTAAAATCGAAAATAATGATAATTTTACTCAAAACCATTGAATACTACCTAAAGAACGACCAAAATAGAAGTAAATGGTGCAACAATGACATTAAATATTAAGTAAAATTATTTATATTACTTCAAACTATTACCACCGTAACATTGCCGCAATAGTTTGATACAAAGTGATAAAATCCATCAAAGAAGAGAGTTGCAAACTCGTATTTTCATCAAAATAATTTGTGAAGACATGGATTCGTTATATAAAAATTTTCTCTACCGCGCGGAAGTAAGATGACTTTCGCGGGATACAGTTAAGAGCAGAACTTTTAATGTGCCTATATCTGCAAGACGAGATATGTAAATCTATTTCCCATTTCTCTTGCTGATATTTTGGAACACTTAAACACTTTGAATAGTAACTGGCAAGACTAAGATGTTAACATAATAAGAGTCAGAGATAAAATCAACGGATTTGGAAATAAACTTCATTTCTAGTCATTGTTACTTAATAAAATGAAATTTAATTCATTTCAGTGTATTAAAGTAAATAACTCATGGAACATTTAGGTACGTAGAATAGATAGCTACTGAGTTTGTTCTTGCGGACATGCAATCGCCAGTTTTAAACAACTTTTTGAGTATTTTCCGGAATCAATTCAAAACAATTACGACAGCCTCAGATGGATATTGAATCCATGTTTAGACAGTTGCGTTCAACTGACTAAAATTCCAATAAATATTATGGAAAAACTCATTGAAATATGTACCTGCTGATGAAATGTTTAAATTACGGTGCGTCTACACGGTTCAACTTTTCTTTCAACTTCACACATTCAAGCAGTGCATGCAAGATTGAACGAAAAGCATTCAATTGTGCATGCCTTTTTTTACTAAAAATGAGAACGCATTTAGCAATTGAAAGCTACCCATCGCCTTTATGTTTCTTGTGCGTTTTTCATTTAAAAGTAGCATGTAGCGAGCAGAGCAGCTGATTATTCTAGGAGGCCGCGAATAAACTGAAAATTAAATTATTTTGTTTGGTGATGGCCGATGGTGGATCTTTTAAGCTGAAAATGGCGGCAAGTACGATTAGCTTTAATAAAAAATTGTCGCAAATACGAGTGCCTATGGAGTGTTCAACCACAATAATTTTCAGAATGGAGTAGGTCTTTGTAAATATTGGATTGATATTTAATATTAAGTAATTAATATAATATATACGTAGTGAAGATACTGCCGCACGCACTCAAATCTTCCTGCGACAGTTCCACTAGGAAGTGTTTCATCACACGCCCTATAGTCCTGACTTGGATCTTAGCGACTACCATCTGTTCCCAAATTTGAAGAAATGGCTTGGATCCGAGCGGTTTCAAGTGGGTGGGGATCTCGAGTAGAGTGTCAGTGGGTGGCTACAATCACAGGCGGCTGATTTTTACGCAGAGGGAATTTCGAAGCTTGTGAAGCGGTACGACAAATGTGTGAATGGAAATGGATATTATGTGTAATAATTGAAAGGTGCACTTCCACTTGCGTGTAATAAAAGTTCCCCGAATAAAGTGCTTTCTGAAAGGAAAAAAATGATGGAACTAACTTTCCGAATCACCCTCGTAAATATGGAAAATAAAAATATATATGCATTTAAAAGGGAAAACCCTCGAAATATGCATTTAATGCAAAATAAAGTTGACTTCAAACGTTAAAACTATGATCGGCAAAGATCCACTTTTACTTTTTCAATATGCCAAATCAATACAAATATGCAATTGCATGAAGTTCCGCGGTCTAATATTGATAATATAGACATAACAATACAATCAAGTCCATAACAATAACATTTCTTACTTTTATATTGTTGTTAATGTTTATAACATAGTCTACCAAAAAAAACTAAACTAATTAATAGATGCAACATTGTAATATAAAAACATTACAACAATTAGAATAGCAAAGGTATGACAGACATGTAAGAACTCAAAATAAAATGTGAATAAACACTAAATGAAATGTAAATTAACTAAGAAAACTATTTACACAAAATAAAAAAAATTTCTTCGAAGTCTTTTGATGGAGGAAAAGTTCCCATCACACTGATAGCGTTTCGTCTTTGGATGATATTGGTGATTATTTGCCTTAGATATGTATTGACCGCTGAAAACGCTGTTGATACTGCGATTTTAGATTTTGTTGCAAAAGAGATGGTGCTAGAGCAGGCCTGGGCGTAAATAACTCGATTGAGTCACTCCAGATCACCCCTTAGCTCCCCACTCCACTTTCCCTGGCTGAGACAGTAATGTTTTTGTGCGGTATGAGCAGGCAGGAAGGTCAGCGACGGGTTGTATCAGGCGGGCATCATAGCTTTTACGAACTTTCGGCTCTCGCTGATCAACTAAAATCCACCACTGATGCACAGAGCCTCACTGCGCGTTTGTTTAGAAGGCGGTGTAAGCAAAAAGTATATGGGCGGAGGTTTCTCCGTCCCTTTCGCTTTCCTTATTATAATGCCCAGAGCTGCGCTAGAATGTCTACACAGGTGGCATCCCATAATAAAGATTTTTCTCTTAACCATTGTATTAAGGTTAATCCACCTGGTCTTTTTCCATCAGAACGCCTGATACCAACGGGCCCTAGAGTATTGTAGGAGAACCCGCCGAGATCAATGCACGCTTTAATAATATTATGTCATTAATCTGGAAGTGTCTCGAAAATCTGCCAGAGTTATTAGGGCAACTTAAGTCACGGTGGCCAAAGATATCAACTTCAGTTCCACAAATAGGCTACATTTGTGAGGGAAACAGATCTTACATCTAAGTCTTAAGCTGTGGCTATTTTGAATGACATTGTCCATCGAAGTTCCAATATTGGAAGATGGTATTGCTTGAAACTGGATGGTAAACCAGGAGGAAGAAGATGTAGAGGAAGCCCGTATGTAAGCTGGATTGATGGGATGGGAATAATGAGATGGAGAAGACAAGCAGAGGACAGAAATACCTAGGACATATGTAGGGCGGCCAAGGTTATACATGAATAGCACCGCTGTGAATGTGTGCGGGAGTGCATGCGTGTGTGTGTGGTTCTTGAAGCCATGACATAAAATAGAAGGGTGTTGAACATGTGAGCGTATTTGCTAGTGTAGCAGAACTATTATCAGCTTATGCGTTTGTATTCTTATAAGTGTGGAAATATGCTTATTAAACCTTACTTTCCCTGCGAATAGTATTTTTTAACGTTTGATTTGGAATTGAAAGTGTTTATATAGAGGACTTGAGAAGAATGACAACGGGATGATTATAATATGTGGATAATTTTGACGTTAAATATATATATTCTAGCTATAGGAGAGAAAAATTGTAGCGTTTTGACATGGAAAGTTAGCCCTGACGTCTCTCGTGATACCATGGATTCAGAAATGCAAGATGAACTTCCTGCCTAATGGTTTTTCACTCGGTCCGTGTCTTTTTAATGTGTCTTGCACCATTGTCTAATTATTGGACAGGTGTACTCATTCTGCCTGTGGTATTATTTATTTAATCCTTAACTAACCTAAAAATTGCATACCAATAATAAAAACGTTTCACATAATCCAAAGGATTTCATAAAAATCCTGGCACTTTTTATCGCGCTGAGTTCGAAAGTGAATAATATGATAGGAACGGAAGGAAATCAATTTTAAGTGCCAACAACTACACATAATATTTAGATTATTTAGTCATCACTTCATCAGGAGCAGCATTTTTTTTTTTTGCGAAAGTGTGTAAAACACACAATGGTTTTCGTAACAATGTGCAACATTAAAGGGGCTCGACCGTATTTCTTCAGCCATTCCAGAGTGATATAACCCAGCATAACCCTTATACTAAATCAAACCGTTACGGAGGTAATATGTGTCACATTGTAAATAAACTGTATAAATATAGGAGATTTACACGTTATTTTTTATTGTTATGTAAAATTGTTCAATTATCCAATTGAATTTGTCTCTCTTTATTTTCTATCCCTACAAAAATGTTCATGAAAAATAAAATATAGCATAAATATCGGTTCTTTTGTGTGCAGTTTTGTATTGTCCGACTATAATTTTCCCTGATGTCGTATAATTAATCTTAATACATAGCATTGTATATTATCTTGTTACATTAAGAGACCTGATCCATTCGTTACAATAAACAAAGATTTATATTTTGTTACCTACCAAACGCATAGATGAACAGTTCTTAATCTCTCTGTTAACGTTTCCGATATGACCTGCTAATATATAATATTTCCGGGAAAAGGCACACTGCGACAAATGCTGTCAACGATATGTTAGAAATAGGCCCAACCCTCCCAGTTCGCTTCGTCGCAGTACACACAGTGCAGGCAATAGCGCAATCTATGGAGAGCCTGCAGTGCCTCTCTATGCGGATTAACCTGCATGGTTAGCCCACGGTGAATCTGTCCATCCTATGATTTTACGGGATGTTGTTTCCCATTTGGAATAACGTAAATATTTCACTCTGTATGGTCGTTATCTGAGCACAAGAAGGGTTTGCGTTTCTTGGGATTTTTTTTTACAAAACTTGTATCAGTGCATATGGTTTCGACAGTAGATCCCAAAACTACATAGACTACATAGTTGTATTACCAAAAGGTACTTGTTTATGAAGGTGCTGTTACTAAATTTCACGAAAGTGCATCAATTGAAGATTGTCCTTCAACAATACGCGTATGGACTTCATTAAACTCCGCATCTGGGTCGCGACCTTCCCTTCTAACAGAGGAGATCGTGTAATATCAGTTGCTCACGCGATGCTAAGTGCGAATATTTTTTCCCCACTTTACTTCATTATACGAAGTATAGATAAAGCATTATGTACTAGAAAATCGATTTCCATATTGTCATGGGTAATATTACAAGGGGTTTTCATTTTGTCGATCAATTTTTGCAAAGGAATTGAAAATCTCGCATAATATTTAATAAAACTATTTCGCTAACATAATAATAAACAAATACTTCATAAAACAGTGATAATGACATATACCATTTGCTTATATTGTTGTGTCATATTTCATTCACATTCGGAAAGAAATAATTTAAATATTTACAAGTACGACTAGAGCCATGTAGTGTTTATTATTCTAACTACACTTGAATGTCAGAAAAACAACTAAATAATGGAAGTGTTTATTTTATTACATAATAATAAAACTTAAAAAGATGAAAATGTAATTAAGTGTAGTACAATTATACTGTAGAAATGACATTCCGTAAAACTAATTATCGGACGTACTTGATGCTGAGGAAAGTGATGTTGGTTTAAGGACACTTTAAATAACAAAGGTGCATAGGCGGAAATAGAACTATTTCCTCGGGGGGGGGGGGCAAAGCAAAACCATAGAA
This sequence comes from Periplaneta americana, assembly GCF_040183065.1. NCBI lineage: Eukaryota > Metazoa > Arthropoda > Insecta > Blattodea > Blattidae > Periplaneta > Periplaneta americana. The sequence goes on from NC_091119.1 coordinate 79,385,743, forward strand.
TCCCCATATAACGGGGTTATATGAGACATCATTTACCTCCTCTCCCGTTATAGCTTGACCGTGATACAGTATGTCGAAATATGATCATTTAATAAAGGTATTTTCGGGGGGCATGTTTCTTACAGTGTTACATCCATATCCGCGATGTTTCGAACCGAGTTGTATAGGGCTTGAACTGTAGGTCTACTACAAATTATAATAGGGCATAACTTAAAACAATCTCCCTCTTTTTATCTCTCGTATAGAAACGCATGGCGTCGTGGTCTAAGGCGTCCTGCCTAGGACTCGCGTTACGGAATGCGCGTTGGTTCGAGTCCTCATGGGGGAAGAAATTTTCTCATGAAATTTTGGCCAGTGTATGGGACCGGTGCCCACCCAACATCGTACTACGATAGGTAACGAAATCCGGTTACGCAAACCAGCTATAACGTCTGGGAGGCTCATCGTGCTAACCACACGATACCTCCATTCTGGTTGGATGATCGTCCACCTCTGCTTCGGCATGTGGCCGTGACGCCAGCAGCCGGCTGGTAGATCTTGGCCCTTCATGGGCTGTAGCGCCACGGATTATCATTATTATAGAAACACATGCATACATCAATAAAACTACGTAACAGTGCTAACAGAAACTTTCTTATATGAAGATTGCCTTCCGAAGATATCCTATGAAATGTAAATTCTAATTATTTTATTTTATCTCATCTTTAAGTTTACACATTATACTCGGATCACTTTTCTTTTTTCTGCATTGTTGTGCAGTATGTTATTCATACATCTCCAAGTGGCGGCCTGAACACCTACAGACTTCTAACACATTAGTTCAGGCTGTTACAAAAGAAAAATTACAGTGCTTCCATTCCTCAAGTGAGGTATAGGGATTCTTATACATTCAGAAATTTAAAATAAATACAGTATTATAGTTCAGACACATGATCTGAAGACATTAATTCATCAATTTAAGCACAGAAACTTAATCATAAACAAAAGCAAAAAAATATCTTTTGAATTCAATAGAATAGAAAAAAAAAAAGAGATTAGACAAGTTTGGGGGGGCAGTGTCCCCCATGCCCCCCATAACTCCTATGGAAAGGTGCTATGTGCCAAAATAATGAAACTTAAATACATTAGAAACACCGTTTATTAGATAATGTTTGTACAGTATATACTAAAACATTAGGTCCACCGCTGTAACGGTTAATATGTCTAATCGTGAAACGAGTGGGCCCGGGTTCAAATCCTGGTAGGGACAAGTTACCTGGTTGGGGTTTTCTGCAAGGTTTTCCCTTAACCTATTAAGAGCAAATTGAGGGTAACTTTCGGTATTGGACCTTGGACTCATTTCGTTTGCATTATCATCTTCATTCCACTCAGACGCTAGGTAACCATCGCAGTTGATAAAACGTCATAAAATAAACCATTAAAAAATTAACTAAAGGTTTCCTTGGATCATTATGTTTGTAATGATTACCTGTAACAAAATAATAACCGCACACAATCATGATATAACACCTTTCTTATAAAATATCTTCTTCAATGCGTTTTCTTGCTTCGGATTCATTAGAGTTTATTTTATTACATATTAATATTTAAAGTAAGATATAATTATGATGTACTAATTATAGCCACAGTAATGGTTAACTACTGTTCTTGCTTCGGATGCAAAGAAAAATCCCTGAAATGAGGAAACATAATTTCATTCGTAAGTTCGTAGGTACAAGCACACACATAACTTCTGTTGTAAATGTCATGTTGATGGTTACCTATTCAATAAAGGTTCCGCACGTGTTACAATGGTATGTTCACAGCACTGCTTACGTAATATATACAAGCTGGCGCATTCACAGAGCACCACTGAGACACGGAGCGTCATTACAATTTCTGCCTCTAGGTTCGCCTTACAGTTCTATAAAATGATTAATTCCATTACTAAGCAATGTCTAACGTGAAAATTGTTCGATCAATTTTGCATTACTGATTGAATACAGAGATTATAAATGTACCAAGCATATTACAGCGTTATTTGAGATTTGTCGATATGTTAAATAACAATACCGCTATAAATGTACCAAGCATATTACAGCGTTATTTGAGATTTGTCGATATGTTAAATAACAATACCGCTATTTAGATTTTCATAGTGACTTAATGGAATTTACAGTTTTATTTATTTCCTGAAAGCCTGGATTTGTTCAATTGAGTTTACTTTGAAACTGCATTCTTCAGCTGGTTCACTTACTTTGAGAAGTTGATTGTTTTTCAGTTTCGAATTTTTCCTTCACGTTTTTTCCCCCTCTAATTCGTTCTAATTGCTGCAAGTGAACTATGTTTTCCGCTTTCAGACATTATTATTATTATTATTATTATTATTATTATTATTATTATTATTATTATTATTATTATTATTATATCTATTAAACTAGTATAATTCTTAGTTCAGGATAGAATAAATGTCAGAAAGTGAAATTGAGAGAGGAGTACGTAAGGATGTCCTTTATCACCTACTCTCTTCAACATCTACTTGGAGGACTAGTAAAATACTCTTTTCAGTACATGGGAGGAGTGATAGTAGGAGGAAGAAGAATAAAGTGCATAAGATTTGCTGATAATTTTTTTTATTTTAGTAGGTTATTTTACGACGCTTATCAACATCTTAGGTTATTTAGCGTCTGAATGAGATGAAAGTGATAATACCGGTGAAATGAGTCCGGGGTCCAGCACCGAAAGTTACCCAGCATTTGCTCATATTGGGTTGAGGGAAAACCCCGGAAAAACCTCAACCAGGTAACTTGCCCCGACCGGGCAAGACGCGCTAATCGTTACTCCACAGGTGTGGACGATTTGCTGATAATATGGAGTTGTTGGCAGAAGAGGAAATGATACTAAAGGATATGCTACTGGAGCTAAATGACAGCTGTGAGCAGTATGGGATGAAGATAAATGCAAATAAGACGAAGAGCATGGTCATAGAAAGAAAAATACAGAAAATTAACTTGCGAATTCTGAATGAGACAGTAGAGCAAGTAGACAGCTTCAAATACATGGGACGTACTATAAGCAGTAATATGAGCTGCTGCCAGGAAGTCAGGAGGAGGATAACAATGGCCAAGGAAGCTTTTAATAGAAATAGGAGCATCTTCTGTGGACCTCTGGAAAAATAACTAAGGAAGAGACTAGTGAAGTGCTTTGTATGGAGTGTGCAATTGTATGGGGCAGAAACATGGACATTACGACGAAGTGATGAGAAGCGAATAGAAGCATTTGAAATGTGGATATGGAGAAGAATGTAATGTGTGAAGTGGACAGACAGAAAAAGAAATGAAGCTGTGTTGGAAAGAGTGGATGAAGAAAGAATGATGCTGAAACTGATCAGGAAGAGCAAAAGGAATTGGTTGGGTCACTGGCTGAGAAGAAACTGCCTACTGAAGGATGCACTGGAAGGAATGGTGAACGGGGAAAGAGTTCGGGGTAGAAGAAGATATCAGATGATAGATGACATTAAGATATAAAGACCATATGAGGAAACAAAGAGGAAAGCAGAAAATAGGAAAGATTGAAGAAAGTTGGGTTTGCAGTGAAAGACCTGCCCTTGGGGAGAACACTAAATGAATGAGTTTTTAATATGTCTTAAGTCAATCAGTAGCGTTATTCAGTACTTTCGGGATATATATGATCAAAAATTGTCTCTAATGGCGAAATATTCTATGACATTGGTTAACTATTACTGTTGAATATTGACACATACTCGATTTGCTTTATTTAGGGATACATCATACGCAGCGAAGCGATTTTAGTGTTGCACGTGCCGAGTTTGGTGTAATTTGCTCCCCTCATCCTCAAGTTAAACATTATTACGAAATTACGAGAAATTAATTAATAATAATTATTGCAGTATATTCACTATGTGGTGTACCAAGGGTTTTTTTTTTTTTTTTTTTTTTTTTTTTTTTTTACTTTAATTAAATTTACAGTGACGACAGATAATACCTCAGGGGAGCGAGATACAGACATTAACAAAAGATAAATGGGGATCAGTGAGAGCAGATGTGCATGTGCCTATGAGCAACATAATTCTAGAAGAACGTCCCTGAGAATCGTGAGGTATTTGTTTATGTTTTGGGAAATCTGGTATCACATTAGGAAGGAAACGTTCTCTTCTTGTGCTGCTAATGGTAAAATCAGCTTTTGCTAATGGTAAAATCAGCTTCTATGAATTATTTGCTGCAGACACGTGATGCTTTGCTTGGCGACAAATGGCTAAACATCTCCTCTTCCTTAGTCCACCATCTTGTGGATGATAATGAAACAACAAATCATTCACTGACTTACTGTGGTTCGATTTGCAGAATGGCACACAACAGTAAACCATGTCTAATCACATATTACATTGTAGACTAACTTCTTAATTTAATTTAATTCTAATTTCTAATTTAAAATATGTTTACACACAATAGCATTTACTATTACTGTATGCTACAGATTAATCAGCAGGCATATTAGACATTTCTTTTACCACTGCAAGGCCTACAAGAAAAAAACACGCAATTGTACTTCTCATGCATTGTGACTGCAGTTTCCTATCAGTTAAAAAAATTATAACACTTCAACGCCTATATCTGTTTAAAAAGAGAGAAGAAAGTTAGATGTACTTACAAAATGGCATCCATTATCCATAAAGTACTGTACGAAGCATTTAACAAGTAACGGTGAGTCCTTTAAATGATCCAAAATAAATGTCAATGTCATTTAAATACTGTAAGTGTTCTGCTACGAATCTCCAGCGGTGTCCAACCGCTCGTAGCGGCGAAATTGGCGTTACGCGGGGACCACTTCAGAACTTATTTCAAATCAGCACTTACAGTTTGTTTCCGAGGAAATATCTTGATACAGCGTTCGAATAAGCTCTAATGATCGAGATATTTTTCTTTTATTTGATTAGAGTCTAATCAAATAAAAGAATACTGGCAAGTTTTCTACAACAAAGAGCGGTTACCAATAAAATTATTCATCCGTGGAAAAGTGCGCGGTGACGTTCTCATTGTCATAGCAACAATAAACGTGTTCGTTGAAACAAATCAGTGATAAATTTTTATGATATCACGCTACACAATTAGCAACAATAGTGACATTTAATATTCTAAGAAAATAGCGGAAAGGGTTTGACAGCTTAACAGTTACTGGCCGTGCACTTAAGGTTTAATTTAGCATACCCGATCAAACTGTGAACCAAAACGTCCTTACTAATGATGGGCGAAGTTGTTCTTTCCCGGAACAGTTCCGAATGTGTCTGAATCGTTCACTGATGCGAGATATCTCTTTGACTCTCGTTCAATTTGAGGAGTCGTTCAAAAGAGTGGTACAGTATCCTCCCTCTTCCCCAAGCAGCTCGCACATACGTTGGAGCACTCATCGCTCGGACTTCTCTTAAAATATATTATCGGCATGACATCATAACACAAATGCTTCTCAATAGATAATAGATGACATTCCAATGCACATTCGAATCGGTTTGGAAACTTGCTGTGTATGTGGACAGAGGCTTCAAGCTTCATGTTTATTAAATAAACATCTGTTGAATGCAAGGTCAGAATGCAACACTAATTGATACATAAGGTGACGAAGATACGGTAACCAACTTAAAAATTTAACATGTCATTTAAAACGTGTAGTATGTAATTTTTGTTCACCGTGTTACGTAATAAAAAAAAAACAAATTCATTAAATTTTATTTTTACTTTTCTTAATGCTTAGTTATAATAATAATAATTACATTACAATTTCATAAATGAAAATATATAACGACTGTATATATTTATATATTAGCAGCAGTGAAACCTGAAACCCCCACCACTGGCTTAGTAAAATGTTAGAAACGCATCTATATACCAGTGTAATAATTTAAACTTCGCATCGCACCTCGCTGTGTCATTACTGTCATTACTTATGATCACACTACAAGGATTTCAATTTCCACGCTTCCTCATCCATCCACGTGTGAGTTCCAAGTTCCAACTTGTTCCAAGTACAACATAAATAACGAGAACAGTGTAGCCGGAGCTGTCATGGTTCAACGGAACTAGTTCCGACTGTTCTCTGTTGTCTCGGAGTCGGAACATGCCTTGCGCAACGCAATACTGCGGGCCCGCCACAACTGGACAAGTGAGCATCTCGGAGTCGGAACAGTGTTATTTCGGAACAGCAGGTTCCGACCTACTGTTCATTTTTGCAATAGTTCCGAGAACGGAACAGTTCCAAAATAACTTGTGTTATTTTTTACCCATCTCTAGTTCTTACTCATTTTTCAAACTGTTAGAGGAACTGCAGTTCCAACTGTTCCAGTTCCTTGAAAATAATAGATTCCAAATAACAGTACCATATATAATTGAGAGGTTTGCCGGAAAAAGGGCGTATACGTTAATATGGCGAATTGAGATACATGCAATCTAAGATTTTAAAACGCACCTGAATAAAATGTTACACACGCACGCAGCCCTGTCGTGCAGGTATGTACAGTACAATCAAAACAAAATTTCGCTACTATAATTATTCACTACATTTTAAACCGTTTTCCCGAAGAAGGGCGTATAGGTCTATCCGCCTTTCTTCCGGCAAAGCCCTCAATTACACAGGTGCACAGTGGTATCTTGGAACCACACGGTTGACTAGTATTTGATGGAACAGTAGTATTTTGGAATAGGTACGTACTTCTAGTATGTAATGTAACAGTGGTATTTTGGAACATTCACGTATGACTGGTGTGTAATATAACAGTGGTATTTAGGACGCTAAATGATCACATACTTCCCTGTATGTCATGTGATGCAGTATGATGTCATAGTGAGTCGAGATGTGAATTCGTGGAAAAGAAATATTTTCTAATGCCAAATTGAATTCGTAGATCAGGTTTGTTCGAAGCAGGAAATGTAATGCAATTTTAAATTATTTGTAAATTTTATTGGTCACGAAATCGAAGTGGATCCCAATTGTAAATAAAACCTAACCTTTCTCTTCTGCTCAGCTCAGCTCAGTTCAAGTTTACAGTAGTGTTCAATTTCTCCAAAAATTAGTAAATATAAGCTATAATCATTTCGGCCGTGCTAAAATTCATATTAATACTGTCATGAAGAGTAATAATCTCATTGTAATGAAATATGAAAATTTACCATTGTATTTTTGTAAATAAAAAACTTCGACAGTAGTCATGTTTCAACAGAATTTAGTTCACTTTCAAGAATTGGTAATGAAACTAAAAATTTAAACTATTTGTAAATAAAACATAACCTATATATTTTTATCTCCCTTGATAAAATTCACAATGTAGTTACTATACTCTAATACAGGCATTATGTTAATAATAATTGTTTGATAGAATTCTATACTCTATAACATTAGTTTCAAGATAATGTACACATTTCCTAAAGAGGCTCTTGATATCTTTACTATTTATCTTTCACTTTAGATTCCATCATTTCTTTCAGTGCGACGAAAGGATTCAACCGTTACTTACGAGATTTGGCGCCAACTTATAGGCTATGGGCTCGTAGGATCCGAGCCCACCCAATAATTGATCGTGTTATCATTATACTTATGGCACTTATACCTCAAATGTTTGAGCCCACCCAGTGTTTTCTAAAAGTTGGCGCCACTGCTTTCAACAGTGCCAAACATGTTCCGTTCTGTGGAACAGGCATTGTCATAATGTGGTTCCAAAGTGAAACGAGTATTTTGTTACAGCAATTATTTCCTACTAGCGTTATTTTGGAACGTAGTATTCCAAGGTGCTGTTACGTTTTGGAACAGTTCCAAACAAGGAAGGTTATAGGAAGAAATATATATATATATATATATATATATATATATACATATATATAATATATATAATAAAATAGGTATTAAACTTGTTATTTTAGAAGCAATAAATAGCTAAATTAAGAGATGGCTTAAAATTTACGAATTAAATACATTATTTAGTAACAACAATTGGCAATAATCAGGTATTACAAGAAATGGCTCAAAATTAGAAATCAATTGCCTAATTAAAATAGAAATTAAAACCAATAGTACAATTATAGTATGCGAAATTGAAGACTTACAGTTTCATTATACTTGATTAGAACTAATACGATTTTTTTTCCCCGGAATAATTTAACATTTTACAGTTTCACGAATATTCTATTCAAGAAGGACATGAAATACTTTGTTTATATTTGAAGATGGTCTAATAGGAATGTAATTATTATTAAGTTTGTTTACATAAATTTAGGACACATAACTAATATTAGTATAATATAATTATTAGTAATTTGTGCAAGACATTGAAAAAACAATAGATCATAACATACTGTAACTCCGAAAGACTCTATAACATTTTTAAACTAATTTAAAATTATTGTAAAAGATAAAGTTCCATTTTATCATATTTTCTATATAACCATCACATTCAAATGTAGTAATCACATTAAAAATGTCAGTCTGGTTGCATACGTTGCTGTAAAACTGGATTTCCTTTTTTCTCCAGACTCTCTACATGTATCTGATCGTAGGCCTGGCAAACTGAACGGTCACAACTAACACAGTACTGGTTTGTCTTCTTCTCTTTTGAACGAGGACATAGTGTGCAACGTTTTCTTTTCGATTTCTCGTGTGTTCCTTCTTTGGCAGAGGTTCCTTCAAAATCCTGGAAACGATCGTTCTGGGTTCCTTTGGGAGTCGGTCATTTGCAAGTCTTTCATGTAGGTATGGCTCTGTAAGTTGTCTTCCTAACGTTTTCAGGAAATCAAAGCGGGAAATGTTTATAGTCCTTGAATGCTGTATTTATTATATAAGAGTTGACACCTGTTATATTCAGAATTGCATAGATAATAGCCAGAGGCCATCTCCGGGTTCGTCTGCTGCTACTATATGTAATACACTTTTGGTCAAGGCTATCTACTCCCCCTTTTGTACTATTATAGAAGGAAATAATTTCAGGCTTGCCTGTCTCAGGATCTGTGTCTACCGAATGCTAGAGAACAAAATAACAGACTTTCCTTTCTTAGGCACATGATAAATTAGCGTGCGGTCATTTTTGAAACCATATTCAGTTGAGCCTACTTTACGTTTCCTGTTTGCCTGAAATTCTTGTGGAATGTCTTTCTTGTTTTTTCGCATCGTCCCTACATAAGTTAGTTTACGTTCTTTGAGTGCAGAAACTATCTCCATGGAAGTGAAGTAATTGTCAGCTGTAATATTTCTGTTACTTCCACAAATAGGCTTCACTAATCTCAATACTAATTGTGTTGGTTTCTGCAGCGTTTTTTCTTGTGCAGTCAGATCTATCCCATCACTGTCTTTGTCAGCATATAATCAAGAGATAATTTTATTAGTGTTAGCATCAGACAAAATCATAATTTTCAGCCCTATTTCTCCGGCTTACTAGCCATGTAAACCCTAAATTTGCAGCGGCCACGGAAACCTACTAGCATCTCATCTACACAGACATAAGAATTAGAGCAAGCCTAAGAGTTTTCAACCATTTTGTGAAAAATATACGACACTGCTGCATATGGATCAGTTTCCTTCCTTGTTGCTCATGTTGCAAAATCATCAAAACGCAAGCAATATATCAAAATGTATGTTTGCCTGACAGAAAGAATGGCACTGAAAATATCCCTTCCAGTACCATCAGTTGCAAACATGGACTCGAGACTTCCATGGTTTGATTTGAAAACTGCTGTGTAATATAGGAACCCGAAAAGTGCCCTCAGCTCTACCTCATTAGTGTCTCTCAATTCTGTACGAGTTGTATCAGGAAAATTTGGTCTGTAGGGACTAATTTTCTCATTTGTGTGTTTAAGAATGCAACTGCAAACAAACGTAACGTATTTCTATATGCGAAGTGGTGGTAGCATGGTAGGTTGGTGATCAATTAATTGTTAAGAATGCCTTTAGTAAGTCTGCAGGTAAAGCATACCAGTCCCTAATAGTACGATTGAGAAAAGAAAACTTTCCAGTGTCCGTCCTCTGTCTTCTTTCCCTCAATTTATGTGAGTGGTCGTTCCTTGAAGAGTAATTTGGCTGCTGCAACCTATTTTTTTATTTCTTTACAGGTAGACTCACCTCTGTATTTTTTTAACATTGCACATAATCGAATTCGCGTTTGTTTATGAATGTTGTACCTATTAAAAACTCATTTTTCAAAATTATTAACTCTAGCACGAATAATTCTAGTTCGGCTTGGTAAACTCACTTGCATATAATATATAATCCCTATCTTCTATTTCATCAAGAATTTCATTAAATTCTACCTTTTCCTAATGTCACGAATACAGTGCGCGGCTTAATAGAAACTACCGTCATTATAAGCGGTATTAGCGAGCGTGTTAGTGGGAAGATGCAAAACTACTCTCTCGCATGGGAAAAAAACGAATCGGAGTGAATGGTGGTGATTTACGCCTACAGTCCCGTGCGAATAATGCGCCGCCGGTACAAAATAATAAGAAAATGTTACGTTGATCTCGCCTTTTATCAAAGCATATGTTGAAAATGTTGCCCACCTTAGTGAATGCAAGAATCACGTAACCGTAGAAAATTCTGAACCAGATTCTGCAACACTCTATTTGTAATTTCACTCAGTACTCGCCTGATTTCATTCTCCAGCTATTGAAGAATGCGTGGATTGTTCACAAACTTTATGTTTTAAATTCCTCCACAGATAAAAGCACAAGAATTTAATTTCGGGGATCGAACTGGCGTACGTCCGAGATTTATTACGTGATCATCAAACATTTTTTAATGCTTTTAATGATGTGGCGGCTGTATGTGCAGTGGAGTTATCCTTTTGGAAGTAAATATACTGTTTTCATCTTTAGTTAATACTACAAACAAAAAAAGCCGCAGTATATTTCGCACATAACCCTGTCAGTTGACAACGTAAAAAGGGGCCAATTGCTCTGCGTGCAGTAATACCACACCACACACTTTTTCTGATCGTGAAGAGGACCTTCCGGTGTCCCAGTGGAGTGGGCATAACCGCTTAATTTAAATGGAACCAACCTTATTCCGTCATTATTGAGATGACTCAACAGTAACTTACCACCATGAACAGATTGCAGCATATACTCACAAAAATTCACTCGAGTGACTGGATTCCCTTGCTGTAATCGATGAACCACTATCACACTGTAAAGGTATGATTCGCAAGAAGCGATTAGAGCCATGCAATTCATCCGCGCGACTCAAAGTCGCACCGGCTGTAACGACTGCACCATTCCTATAAAAGTGCAGGATTTTCAGTCCTCTTAATGCTCATCTTTATGACAGTCGCATTCTTGCGCTAATCAGCGTTAAGATTTTTTGTCTGAATTTGTGTAAGATTCTCCGATTAGAGATGGGCGATAGTCACGATAGTATCAATAGTACTATCGACTGTTGTTCCTACTATAGATAGTCCTATCGATAGTTATAACCAAAACTGAATTTATGTCTAAAGGTGTACTGAACTATTAATTTAATAATATATACTGAATTTAATCTAAATTACATAATAATAATAATAATAATAATAATAATAATAATAATAATATAGTCTGACGTTAAAGTCCCAACATTAGACATAATTATAATGTTTTTTTAGCATGTGACCATAGTTTAAGTTTTCCATTAAAATAAGCATTTCCATTTTGTTGGAATGCAGACGGTTTTGCCTTTCATTGATGAAGTTTTCAGTTTTGGATAACAGTCTTCCCGAGGGTGAAGATCCCGTGAATACAGATACTTTCTGACCAATTACTTAGTTGTGGGTGAATAGTGTATGATAAAAGGTACGGATAAGTAGAAACAAAGTACTGGATTTGCTTATTATAGCGGTGTACCGAAGTACATAATTATGATATTTCCATGCAGGAATTCTGCGTTATCATATGATGAAGGATCTGTGGAGCGGAGAAAAATTCTCTCCGGCACCGGGATTCGAACCCGGGCTTTCAGCTCTATGTACTGACGCTCTATCCACTAAGCCACACCGGATTCCAATTCCGATGCCGGATTGAATTCTAAGAAAAATTCTCTCCGGCACCGGGATTCGAACCCAGGTTTTCAGCTCTACGTGCTGACGCTCTATCCACTAAGCTACCGCTACACCGATCCTTCATCATATGATAACGCGGAATTCCTGCATGGAAATATCATATATACTTCGGTACATCGCTACAATACATGCGTATATAATCACTTAGGGTGCTATGCATAGACATTTCGCTAGCTCGCGCTACGAGCGTGCTAAACTAGCCCTGGCTGTCGACTGATTACTTGTCCAGAATTCATATCATATCATATCATATCGCTAACACTGGTTTATGAATACGAAAAACGTTAGTTCGCTGATCATCCACCGGAAGCCCGCGCTAAGAATGTCTATGAATATGGCCCTTAGTGATTTAAGACGGCGCTCATTCTGTCGGATCCCGCTCACTTTGTCACTCGTAATGAGTGCACCTCTGCACATTAGTGTGTTGGACATTGTGCCCCTGACACACATTGCATTAGGATTGGCCACTAAAGGGAAACTAAGAGGTGGAGCTTAAACTGAGAGGATTCAATCGTGCATCGAAATTGGAATCCGGTGTGGCTTAGTGGATAGAACTCGGGTTCGAATCCCGGTGCCGGAGGTAATTTTTCTCCGCTCCACCGATCCATCATCATGGATTTGCTTAAATATGAAAAACAATGGGCGCGTGCTTGAATTTTGCGTAGTAGTTAAATAGGGATTAAATGTAAAAATTGTACTCGGTAGTAAGGTTAAGTTTATAAATTATAATTAAGGAACACTATCTTCCATAAGTGGTTCTTGGCAATCAGAAAGAGACCATACAATGTCTCAACTCTCATTATGAAGGGACTGAATCCTTCCCCAGTGTATATTAGAGAGTACCGCGTTCTCGACGGCGGCGGCCATATTTACTCCTTGCTCGGCACAGAAGCGTAAGCAGTAATGCTAGAACGATGGTGATTAAAGGCGATATCATACATGTTGTTGTGGTTTATTGAACACAGGAGGCAAGAATTATTAAACATTATTGTCATAGTGAGATGACTCATTAGAGATAACACTTTATTATTTTATTGTTATGTCCATTTCAATAGGGAAAACATCAGCAATTTTCTACTGCAATTTTCATGCCAACACTTCGACTGCTACATTTAGCAGATTGTTGTAGTGCATTTGCTATAACAGACAATTTTCTTAACAATAAATACATTCTAGTCCTAAAATATAGTGATAAGACATTTTCAAAAATAATATATCAGGTTGGGAACGTATGAGTTGAAGTGTTAATGAATAAAGACTTCAAATCCTTTACTGTTAACTCATTTTCTACCATCGTTTCACATTTTCCTGCATTTAGAATTATACCAAACACGAATTTACAAGGGTATACAAGTGACATTTCCTTGTACGACTTGAGAGTCACTAATGTGCTAATAAAATTTATAAATTCATCCCTGTTATCAATTATTAGAGATGAAAAACAGTTTTCACAAATACTGTATAAGTTATTTTGTTTTATTTTGAACAAAACTAATCCCAACAAATAGTAAAGAGCTTATTGTTCACTCAAGTCAGTATCTCTATTTTCAGTTAAATTACAATTTAGCCTATATAAATTTCTTTTGCGCACATTCATCTTCACTAGACCTTTTTCTTCCGGGTTTACTTGCATCTGTACGTAGAAACTCAACTAATTGTTCAAGGGCGCAAACTGCGTAATTTACATGCTTCGTTTTTTTTAATAGATAAAAACTGATAAATCGTAATGCAGTGTTTGAATTCTATTGCATCCGGGGTTGGATTTAAGGAACGGACACATCCTGAGTCCATCTATCTAGCATAAGATATTTGAAGTTCCCTATATTCTTTCTTGAAAATCAAGAACTGTTTTTATTACCAGTATTATACCAGTTTGGAATAGTTTCCAACGTCCGCTTTTGCACACCTTGATATTTTCAATTATAAATATTATATCATTACACTTAAGGCTTTTAAGGAACCCGGAGGTTCATTGCCGCCCTCACATAAGCTCGCCATCGGTCCCTATCTTGAGCAAGATTAATCCAGTCTCTACCATTATATCCCACCTACCTCAAATCCATTTTAATATTATCCTCCAGTCTACGTCTCGGCTTTCCCGAAAGGTCTTTTTCCCGCCGGCTTCCCAACAACACACTATATGCATTTCTGGATTCGTCCATACGTGCTACATGCCCTCCCCATCTCAAACGTCTGGATTTAATGTTCCTAATTATGTCAAGTGAAGAATATAATGCGTGGAGTTCTGCGTTGTGTTACTTTCTCCATTCTCCTGTAACTTCAGCCCTCTTAACCCCAAATATTATAATTACCTTATTCTCAAACACTCTTAACCTCTGTTCCTCTCTCAAAGTGAGAGTCCAAGTTTCATAACCATACAGAACAACCGGTAATATAACTGTTTTATAAATTCTAATTTTCAGATTTTTTGATATGGCTACCAGATGACAAAAGCTTCTCAACCGAATAATAACAAGCATTTCCCATATTTTTTCTGCGTTTAATTTCCTCTCGAGTGTCATTTATATTTGTCACTGTTCCTCCAAGATATATTAATTTTTCTACCTCTTTGAAGGATAAATTTCTAATTTTTATATTTCCATTTCATATAATATTCTGGTCACGAGACATAATCATATACTTTGTCTTTTCGGGATTTACTTCCAAACTTATCGCTTTACTTGCTTCAAGTAAAGTTCCCGTGTTTTCCCTAATAGTTTGTGTATTTTCTCCTAATATATTCATATCATCCGCATAGACAATAAGTTGTAATCCGTTCAATTCCAAACCCTCTCTGTTATCCTGAACGTTCCTAATGGGATATTCTAGAGCAAAGTTAATAAGTAAAGGTAATAGTGCATCTCCTTGCTTTAGCCCTCAGTGAAAATATTGTCGTTGAGAAAATTAATCATTGAAGTATATTCCTCCTCTTGTTTGTGAGTTAATGCTAATTTTGTACAACGGCAATTGATTACACATTGATTAACTGCACAACAACATGGCATTATTCAAGATAACGATGGAATATCACACTAGAAACCTGTGTTCCTACGCAAGTCTTGCGGTCTATTGAGTCTCCGCAGGAGTAAATATGGCCGCCGCGTCGGCATTTATCGGATCAAAAGAATGCAGTACTTTCCTATATACACTGCTCTGTCCTTCCCGGGCCTACTCTGCCATCTATGTAAGATATGTAGAAGGCTTTTATTCTACCGATGATTGCAAAGTAAAGAATCGTGCGAGTCGTTCGTTTACGATTCAAAGGAATGTTTGGAATCATAGGCTGGAATGAGTTCAGAACAAACCGTGAATGAATGTCTAATTGAATCGCTGAAAAAGAATCGTGTTGTCTAGCTCCAGTTTGAAACTCTTATATTATGAATGATCTTCTCACTTTTCAATACTATCGATAGTCGCCAGAACTATCGATAATATTGGAAAGAAATTGACTATCGATAGTTTCGATTGTTGAAGTCATAACTATCGATAGTACTATCGACTATCGCCCATCACTATCTCCGATGTGATTCTTACATCCACAAAGGTGGACATCATTTTCAACAGCTTTGATAAAAGACAATTTCAACATAACATTTTCTTCTTACCTCCTACCGATGTAGTATTTGTATAGGACTAAGGTGAAAATCACAGTCATTCACCGCCGATTCGTTTTTATCCTGTGCGAGAGAGCGGTCGGATCTCACCACTCATAGTACAAACGCTTATAATGCTGGTAACTTATATATGCCGCCGCACTGTAGGCCTACTTTCTAATTTCATTTTATACTGAAGTATAATATTGGTAGTCAAAACCTTTTTACTAGAAAAATCACAGATTTATTCGTACAGTGTCAAGGAGATCTAACATAAATAACGATTTCAACATACACTATATCCAGACCGTTGTAACCAACGAGCACAGAGTCTTCTCTGCTCTTTGGTTGTAACCTTGCTCTTGACAGTTATTATTTGCGTTGGCAACACTTCCTATGAAAAAGTTGAACGCTGTGTGGTAGCCTTCTGAACCAATCAGAACGTAGTATTTTGTATTAGATGCTACACAGAGCTCTTCTATGTTCCCAGTTTGCTGCATGCTGTGTTACTACCACGTGCTTAGTTTGTTTTAGTGTTATAAAGTTATAAATAAATTTGTAGTGCTGCTATGAAATTTTGCAAAAGAAACTGATAATTCACGTAGTGACAATCCTTTGCGTGGACGTCGGAATTGGTGCAAAGAAGAGGAAGAGAAGAAATTTGTCCGTATATTATGTGGGCGTCCCTCCATTCCTGCTGGTACCCGGTAGTGCAATATAATGGATATCAAAAACTTTAGGCGCCCATAAGAGAACAGTAATAAAGAACGGAGTTGCACAATAATTTATTACCATTTGAATTAACGGTGCAGAATTGTAAGTTAAATTAAATCAACTGTTGTGCAATGATCATTGTGACATAATCTCATCTCTCGCTACCAACATTACACAAAGATCTCAGGTGTAAGGTTACATCGATCTCTGTGTATAGAAGGTTGAAGTTTGAACTCAGACTTAAACCGGTATCAAATAAATCTAAGTTTAAATTCATTTGGAGAAAATGGCTCTAAGTAACTTTAAACGGACTGTTATTTATCGTTCCATTATCCATTTAACTCTGTACTTCGGGCGAACCGACGTCGTCTGTGAGAGTCACAACTTCCACCAGAGATGGCGATACCATACTATACATGTTCAGTGGAATGCAAATTGTCCATATCCGTATATTTCCTTAGCTTAAATCCTAAATCATATATACTCAGAGTGCTCGGCCTTAAAGGGTTTGACGGTAACAACTTTTGTCAGGTTTATTATGCTGTCATCTAGTTGTTACATATGGAATCACGTCATAACTCCCATTTGAATTGCATTAGCGACTGTACTGCCATCTCGTGTTCGTTTACGGCGGACGGATGGCGATCCTGGCGGTTGTTCTCTTCAAAGTGCTACCGATTTTAACATAGGGATGGCCAATCTGTTATGATCTAGGCATAAACTCATACAGTGAATCAATATTGTGATATGTTTCCATTGCATTTTATCTGGTTAGTCCTGTATTTAGCTCTGAAAAATGACTGACTCTCTTGGAGAACGTAGTTACGTGTTTCACCACTTTGTAACTGTTCGTCTGCCCTTAGTTGACAGTATATACCAGCCATATCAGAAATCAAATTAAGTCCAATTGTGCGTGGGAAATGCCGGTTTTTACTCGTTACGTCATGCACTGAGTATATTCGTATGCCTTTAGTTGACAGTCTATATCAGAAATCGGGTCTTGCGTGCGGGAAACTCCAGTTTTTACTGGTTACGTCATATACTGAATAGCTTAATCATAGCTAGCGCCAGGGGTGTACCAGGTGATTGATATTCCATGAAACCGTTCCTTTTGCGGTTGGATGAGTCCTTTTCTTGAATGGTGTGGTAGGAATCATTGTCGAAAACCACAGAGGCGTCTTCTAGAACAGTGATGTCAAAGAAAGAGCGCATGAACGACGTTCGATTCCTTCGCGTGCTTACGTGCTGGAGTGGAATTCCGTAAACACAGAAACGAGAAAGACACAGGGGCGGACAAAGTGAAAATGCTGTGGTGTCGAGATGTAATAATTCGTTACACATTTGTTTATACATTTTTATTAAATGCAATTATCTGATAGCTGAATAATTTATACGAGTATATGCTTTACAATAGTCAGCCAAGGTTAGTTTTGTAGATTATTATAGCCTATTACTGCTTTAGTAACTTAAAAATAACATAACAGATAGAATGATTTCTGAATATTCTTGGTTATTACAATTACTATCTTCAGTAATAACGAACATAGGGAAAATGAACATTGGAAAATGAAGTTCAACCAGAATAGTCACCCAAGGTTAGTTTTGTAGACTATTATAGCCGAATACTGCTATACTAATAACTTAACATATGATGATTTCTGAATATTCTTGGTTATTAGAATTACTATCTTTTGTAATGGCGAAAATAGGGAAAATTAACATTTCAAAATGAAGTTTCGCCAGAATCGTTCCTACGATTTCTGTTTGATATCAATCTTGTAATGTCTGATACTATGTTATTTGAAGTAGGAAGTCGAAGCGTAGCACGCATATTGTTATCAGGTAATTTGGCCTTGGCTTTGTTAGGTTCATCAATGAAAGAAATTGTTCACATACATATGTGCTACCGAAAATTTTCATAATTTGAGCTGCAATCTTACGGACCATAGGATACAGTTCAGGGCTCAAATATTTGTAAAAGGTAAGGAGGTCCTGATCATTGTATGCATGTTTTAATAATGTTGTATTCTCAATATCAATTATTTTTAGCTGCAATTCTTGTGGTACAGTTTCTATGTTTTCAGCAAGAGTTCGATAGAAAAGTTCTAGTTTAGTGCGCTGGGTGCATGATTAATGCCAACTGTACATTGTACAACCCTCCCTAAAGCACGTATTCGTAGCTGCGCGCTCTACATGCTTCAGTGGCGCATATACGCTCTGATTGACATCCCTGTTCTAGAAGATTTGGAATCGAACTTTCCCCCAACTATTTGTTGTAATTGTTATTGTGATAATTCGGAAATTTTGTATTTGAATGATAAATTAGTTCTGCACCTTCAACAGAGCTCATACTGTCCTTTGCATGCACTATTATTAGCCTCTCTCCTGCGCTAGAATGTTGAAAAACACCAGGAAAAAACTCATGCTGCCAACATTTGTTGACAGTATAGTGTGTATGGATCCATGTGTCGCCTGAAGGCCTTTAGATAATAGGTTTTCGGGGTCCGTTTTCATTCTTATTTATTGCTTTCAAGTAAGACACATGGCGTGCTACAATATCGTGGCGTTGTGTGCACTAAGCGTTTGTTTTTGCATTTGGTGAATTTGAACCCATATCGTGTATGATTTTCCTAAACATACTGTACTCCTCGAAATTTAGTTCTTGTTCTGCAAACTCGAGAAGTTTTCGAAGAGTTGGAATTTCCTTCTTCATCTCATACTGTATATTTTCCGGAGTTTCCTTCTAAACCTTACACTTATCGAAGTGTAGACCAGGGATGTCAAGCGCAGGCATATTTTATCTTCTGACAAGGAGTCTAGAGACCTTCCACTTAAAGAATCGCATGCAGGCATACGCTTAAGAGGTTCTACGCAACTGTTACATCTCGTTTAAAGACTAGAAATGCCCGCGCTTGATGGCATGCCTGGTCTAGACTAATTTTACATCGATCCTTTTGCGTGTGCTTTCTCAACATCATTACAAATGTTATATAGAGTATTCCACCTTAAGAAAAAAGCATTGGTCTTACAGGTCTTGGCTAGTACACTGTTGCCGCAAGATGCCTCCGTTAGTAGAACCAGTGAGGTATAGTATCTCTATCTCACTCTTTTCCTAATATGTACAGCAGCCGTGGCGAAAATGCGACTCACGAGCACATTGTGGCTCGCAATGATAGCTGTGCATTTCCGTTGCTTCCATCCCCATCCCCCACCCTCTCACTCACTGGAGTCAAACTCCGTTCCATTTGTATTTGTCTCTGACCTGCGAGTAGCGTATCGTCGCAATGTCTCTCTCGAAGCCATGTACCTCTATAAAAACGAAAGTTTTAATAGGATGGAAGGATGCATTTTTTGCTGCCAATATGATGAGAATATTAAATGTATGATTTGTTCACAAGTTATTACGAGGAAAACGGTTGTATAACATAAAACGGCATTATAAGTTACTACATGTTACTGATGAAACATTAAAAGGTTAAGTGTTGTTGTTGTTATCATCATCATCATCATCATCATCATCATCATCATCATCATCTCTGTACGTCGATCCTTTTTCAGCAGATGTACGAATAATGTGGTTAGATCTTCAATTTAAACTCATAGATTTACAATATGATGTTAAATGAAAGCTAGATGTAAGGACTTGACAAATGTTGAACTTTTAAAATCCTTGCCAAAAAATAAATATCCGAACCTTCGTTCTTTCGCTTGCTCTTTTGAAGCCACGTTCGCTACAACTTACGTTTGTGAAACATTATTTTCAACAATGAAAATAGTAAAAACCATATTTAGATCACGACTGACAGACCTTTGTGATCAACTACGACTGGCAGTAAGTGACATAATTTCTGATTTTGAAACTCTGTCGCAGAGACATTCTGAAGACAATTAATTTTAGGTTGTGATAATGTGTCCTATGTATGTTTTCTTCATTTCTTTCTTCGTTACACGTACTAAACATTAGTTTGTAGCCTTGTACTGTATACAATTTTATTTAAGTGCTTGACGTAAGGAAAATGAAAAACCGTTAATAAGTCAGACAGTTGCTTCACTTCCCCTTCGGGTGTCCGCCTCCCTCCATAGGTACTATGCACGTTGCAGGTTACACAGTGGTTCGGCGCACGATCGCATTTTCGCCACGGCTGACGTACAGCGTTCTAGCAAAGTTTGTTACCAAAGCTCGGATCTTGGGGACTTGTGTGTCGTGTGCTTGAGTAAGGTTACGGGCATAACGTACACAAAGCTCACGCTGCAAGTGCTCAGGGACAGTCGTTTGTACTAAGAAAGTGGTCACATCGAATGGCAAGAAGACGAACGAATAAACTGTGTCACGTCGAAGCCAATGACATTAAGAGAATTACAGGTAAACGGTCTGTTTGAGGAATTAGAAAATACGTGTTATTCGAATGGGTGTTATGGAAGTTTGAAAATGCATTTCTTAAATTTTAGGTACAGAATTTCGTGGAGGAATTCTGAGGAGATACATTATTTTCTTCTAATGCAGAGTTTATATCTTGTAAGTTGTACCACACATAAACTAGAGCTGGAAACGGGCATTCACTGAAAGACATTGCAGTCCTTTAAATTGATGGAGAATTTGTCCATAGGCATGGATCAAGTCGTAGAGGGACCTTCCCTAGTAGTGATACACTAATTGAAAACTATTTGCGAGAAAAATTTAGGATATACTTATCTTTCTCAGATACGAGATCTGCTGAAAATCGAACAGGAAACAGTGACAGTGAAATATTCAGTATTTTATTTAGGCCCAAGACTTTATAATAAAATTTCAAACCATTTTCCAAATTTGAAATTTTTTAAAATTGAAACTTTTAAAAAAGAATTTTGTAAAATTATCCATTATATATAATAGTAACAAATGCACTTTTTTTACCTTTTATTTCTATCGACTATATTCATGTTTTTATTGAATATCACTGGCTTCTGTCGGATTGTCAATTTATATTAAATGTGTATTTTTCTCTCGTTTTCCCTTTCTTCTTTCTTCTTGCTCTTGTGTTGTACTTATTGGTTTGAATTAAGTTAATTACTGTATTTAGTAAACTGTCCTTGTAAATTTTATGTTATATTATTCACTAAGACCACACCGTACACGAGCCTGACTCTTACGGTAGTGGCTAGAAACATTTTTATTTTATAAATGCAATTTGTACTCACTAGGTAGCTAGTTAAAATAAATAAAATAAAAAAATTAAAGTTTGCTCCCGTCACTTCATGTGACGTGGAAATAAGTTTCCTTCGTTTCAAATCATGTTTAACTAACAGACGAAGAATTTATGGGTTCGAAAATCTTCGAATGCATGTAGTCATACACTGTAATGAAATGTACAGAGCAGAACTGTAAATTTGATGTATTTTGCATGTTTATTTATATATATGCTATAAAATTAGATGTTTCAACCTATCATAATATTATCATTATGTTGTTCCAGCCAGGAACCACTTTTATAGCAGACCTGACAGTACCTCCGTGCTGGAAGCGGGAGTTTGTTGACATTGAAGTCCGGTCGCTTAGCCACGTTCAAAGACACAAGTCCCCAACTTCCGAGCTTTGTTTATTACACAAGATAGGTACGTTGAGTTCGTTGAAATGATAAAAATCCTATTAATGCCATAATGATGCCTGCAAAAACATATTATATTTTATATACATTATAACTAGACTTCGGATATTTACATTAACCAACTTTTAGACACTTCAACTAGGCTCCATAATGATCGAAAGTAGGCATTAAAATACAGTTTTAGGGACCTAAAACGTTACTGCAATTACAAATAATAATAATAATAATAATAATAATAATAATAATAATAATAATTAGACTTCGTGGAATTGCCACGAGAATCGTAAGGTTTACTACGCACGCGGTATAGACTGTATGAGAAGGAGACGTCCAATGGGTGGAGTATGCCTCTGATGTAAACACTGAGCAGTATACTGCGGTTACAATAAAACCTGTATCCTGCATTCAAGAAATATAATGAATGATCATTGAAGTAGGAAATGTCTAACTCTTAAAATTTAATGTAATATACTCACATCATTCTTGAATATGTGCAGTGCAGTGAAGAGTTGCATGCATTTTGAGTGACTGCAAAGTGAACCTCCTCCGATGGTCACTCAAACAGTTTTTATATTGGGAAAATGTACGTTCAACATCACACGATGTAATAGGTGCATATTTGAAGAACGGAAAATCACTACTTTTTAGTACACCAACTTTAGATATCTTGTCGTGACCTGATAATACATCATTTATAATAGGGAGTTGTGAATAGGAGGGACTTTTAGCAATAATGTTTCTCAACTTACATTTCACTTTTTCTGAAATTAGTGAATTGTAATTTTGGATAACGGTTTGTGATACTTTTGTACACTATATTAAGGGCTTCTGAGAGTTGTAGTTTAGACGATTCTAACAGGGTGATGGTTTTGGACACGATTTTAAAATTATAATCAATGAAAAAATATCTTCCAAAAGCTGTTCAGAAGGCAATGATTTTACAGCTGCAACAGCGGAACTGTCTGTGCTATCCAATGCATCAATTACCTCCATTATTTTGCCGTAATATTCTGCACAATAATTAACAGCATCCAACCACGTTTTCCAACGGGTCAAGCCTGGCTGCGAGGGTAAGGGTATTCCAGGGGCAATTGTTTGGAACAGCAACACTCTCATTGTAGTGTGTATGATTGAATTCTTGTCTGCATTGAACAAATCTTAAGCTTTGACTATTCCAACCACAGTAATGCAAAAACAAGTGCTTACTTAGGTATACATTAGTTGTAGCTGCTCTATCTAGTTGGACCGGTCACATCTCTTAACATGATCTGCTTATACTACGAGACCGGCAGGTCGCTCACCTCTTCTATACTACCGTACATCGGCAACCTGATTGCATGCTGTGTGTGGCAATTCAACGAAGTCTAATAATAATAATAATAATAATAATAATAATAATAATAATTCATTCATAGTGTTCATAACTGGGAACTGCTTGTCATGCCACCCTGCATAGTCAGGAGGCCCTTGCCCTTCAAGGGATTTCGTGGCTAATTCTTAATTCATAGTGTTCTGCCCAAGGGCAAGTATTTCACTGCACATCCAGCATTCTCTAATCTTTCCTATTTTCTGCCTTCCTCTTTTTCTCCGCATATGATCCATATATCTTAATGTCGTCTATCATCTGATATCTTCTGCCCCGAACTCTTCCCCCGTTCACCATTCCTTCCAGTGCATCCTTCAGGAGGCAGTTTCTTCTCAACTAGTGACCCAACCAATTTCTTTTCCTCTTTCTGATCAGTTTCAGCATCATTCTTTCTTCATCCACTTTTTCCAACATAGCTTCGTTTATTACTTTGCCCATTTCACACGCTCCATCCTTCTCTATATCCACATTTCAAATGCTTCTATTCGCTTCTCTTCACTTCCTCATAATGTCCATGTTTCTGCCCGTACAATGCTGCACTTCGCACAAAGTACTTCACTAGTCTCTTCCTTAGTTCTTTCTCCAGAGGTCCTTTTGCTATTAAAAGCTTCCTTTGCCATTGCTATTCTCCTTTTGACTTCTTGACAGCAGCTCATGTTACTGCTTATAGTACACCCCAAGCATTTGAATAATAATAATAATAATAATAATAATAATAAAACTTATTTTATTGGGTTAATAAGTGCTTATAATACAGACTTAAGATTATGTGTAGCACACGTTTACCGTTATTAAATGCTAAGAAGCGCTTATAATACAAATTTAAGATTATTTGCCGCGCACGTTTACCGTTATAAAATGTTACGGAGCGCTTATAATACAAAATTAAGATTATGTGCAGCACACGTTTACTGTTATTAAATGTTAAGAAGGCTTACAAGTTTAATATTATTTGCAGCACACTTTTTCCGTTATTAAATGTTACGGAGCGGTTATAAATTATAATACAAAATTAAGATTATGTGCAGCTCACTTTTTCCGTTATTAAAAATGTTAAGAAGTGCTTATAATACAAATGTAGGATTATGTACAGCACATTTTTTTTCCGTTATTAACTTCACACTTTAATCAAACAAGAACCTAAGATACATACCTAATGCCTTTTGTTTTACTGACAGTTAAATTTTGTGTACTTCTTCAAATAAGTGCAGACATTGTACGTGTTTTAACAGTGTGAAATCTTAGCCTCAACTGTACCACCCCTACTTGTCTGTTAAGTTTTTCAGCTGATATGTTCGGCATGCGAG
This sequence comes from Periplaneta americana, assembly GCF_040183065.1. Taxonomy (NCBI): domain Eukaryota; kingdom Metazoa; phylum Arthropoda; class Insecta; order Blattodea; family Blattidae; genus Periplaneta; species Periplaneta americana. The sequence continues at coordinate 79,410,372 of NC_091119.1, forward strand.
CGGAAGACTATTCCATCAATTTAGTTGTTACCCCGTTATTCGTAAATTAAATATATGGTAATTTTAGAGGTGTAACACAATTTTAACGTACGAAATCGATCTAGTTCTCAATGAAACTATGTTCCATGAATTAAATGAAACTAATTAATTCCTATTTCTCAAGAAAAATACTCATAAATAGTTGATGGGACAGGCTGCATATGTTCAATGCTATTTTCTTAAAGTGGAATCCTCTGTAGGCCTACAGTTTTTATACTTTTCCCCAGGGATATTGCTGCTCGTTCAGCCGTCCTTTCTGGCGGAATGTACAGACTGTTTATCTTGTATGTATGTATGTATTTATTTACACTGCAAGCGGGCAAGCACCCGGTGGCAGTGGTATATACAATATTAACAATACACAGTTAAAATGATCAGCAATACACAATAAAATTTACAATACATAATACAATTTACAACACATATACAATTTTATACACAATACAATAAGAATACACAATACAATTTAACACAATAATAATAAAACATAAAATAAAACACCTAATTTTACAACACAACCTACATAATTATGTATAGGTCCTACATAAGTTTCAATAGTCTTTCACTTTACTCTCATCTCATTCCCTGTAGTGGCACTATGACGCATTTCACTGACACTTTAGCACATTTCACTGACACTCTGTAACACATTTCACTGACACTATAGAACACATTTCATTGACGCTATAAATTATCACTGATCGGAACTGTTCACTGCACTGTAAAACCATAACTTCACTGACTCACCTCGCTTCACTGATACAACAGTTCAAATAAGTCAAATAATTGCATTCTTATGCATACTTATAAACAGAACTACATTTAAACTAAACATTTCTAGTCTAAGGCCCTCTTACACGCTATTTTTAAATAATTTACAATTCAAACCAAGGAAGTAAACTCGTCAGGCTAGATAAATACATGTCACCTTAAAAAATTAAATGTTGAATGTCACCTTAATTTTAATTTTCACTTTATACACAACTCTTTAAATTATTCTTGAATCTCCTTAAGGAAGGACAGCCCTCAAAGACCGCTGCAGGTAGGTCATTCCAATCATTTATAGTTCTATTTAAAAATGAGAATTTACCTACATCCGTTTTCTGTTTCCTACATTTGATTTTAAAATCATGATCGTTCCTACCATAGTACGTTGGCTTTTCTAACCGAGCCGTTATGTCTACCCATGCTTTCTGACCTAGATGTGCTCTATACAGTGATGTTATTCTAGTTTTCCTACGTCTGTTTTCCAAAGTTTCCCATTTAAGTTCTTTTATCGTATCGTTCCCATCTTCTCTTTTACCTTTAACAAATTTAGCTGCCCTATACTGGATTCTTTCTAAGGAATTTATCTGATATATTCTATAGGGATCCCAACACGTAGTTCCGTATTCCATTAACGGTCGCACTAATGTTAGATATGCTATTTCCCTCGATTTGGGGCTAGCCTTTCTCAAGATTCTCATAATAAAGTGAAGTGCCCTCCATGCTTTGCCTGTAACATTATCAACATGCTCTCCCCAAGAAAGTTTGGAGTTTAAATACACTCCTAGGTATTTACAACATTGTTCTTGCGGAATTACAACACCACTGAATTCGTAATTAAGACTAGTTTCCTCTCGGGTTTTACAAAATGTTATAGATTTACTTTTAGAACCATTTATTTTCATCCTATGCTTTAACGCCCAGTTGTAAATGTTATTCAAGTCTGTTTGAATAGCATCTACATCTGAATTATTTCTAATCTTTCTATAGATAATGCAGTCGTCTGCAAATAGCCTCACATTTGATGTAATATCCTGGCATAGGTCATTTACGTATATTATAAAGAGTAATGGACCCAGAACGCTGCCCTGTGGCACCCCTGAACTTATATTTCCAATTTCCGATATTTCATGACCTACTCTAACTCTCTGGGTTCTACCTTTTAAGAATTCCTGGATCCATAGCACCACTCTTTTATCTATTCCTAGCCTACTTAACTTATCTATTAATATGTCATGTGGCACCAAATCAAATGCTTTCGAAAAGTCAATCACAACTGCATCGATTCTTCCGCCTCTATCTACCTCTTCAGCTAGATCCTGAACCAGCGACGTAATTTGACTATCACATGAGAAGCCTTCCCTAAAACCATGCTGGCGGTTGTGAAACCAGTCTTTCGCATTTAGAACATGACGAATATAATCCGATATCAAATGCTCCATGACTTTACATACGACAGATGTAAGGCTAATCGGTCTGTAGTTTCCGACATCTAATTTATTTCCACCTTTATGTATGGGTACCACTATAGCTGATTTCCAGTCACATGGAATAGCTGCATTGTTTATGGAAACATGAAATATACGCATTAAGTATGGAATTATGGCCTCGGAACCTAATTTAAGAATCTCTAAAACCTAATTTAAGAATCTCTTCTCATAGTCACAGAATCTAGTTACGTTGTACCCATATATTATCTGCTTACCATTTGAATTTGTCGTGACACGGGGGCACCAGAAGAAACCCCCCCCCCTCTATCACTGGAATTATTCACTCACACTATCGATAATGGTCTGACTTCGAGCTCCAATGCTTACTTTTGATTTAGTCGTACAGTAAAGTCATCGCTTCATCTTTCCCCACCGACGACGACTGGAATAGTTTCGAAGCCTGCCGCCTATAATAATCAAAGCATAGGTACATCATAAAGTGAGACCTAAATGGTCTAAAATGTTACTTAAATCTTCTGGAAATTCAGTAATCATTTTAATTTTTCCTTCTCCTTAACAATTTTTATATTTTGTCTTACGATGCATTACATAAAGTTTCGTAATATTGAATTTTATTGCACTCTATAATAATAATAATAATAATAATAATAATAATAATAATAATAATAATAATAATAATAATAATAATAATAATAATGTTTTATTTTCGCTGGCAGAGTTAAGGCCATAAGGCCTTCTCTTCCACTCAACCAGCCTTAATCAATACAATACATAAATTTAAATTACAAATATTTTCACTACACTTAAAAGGTTCTCCAGCAATAATCTTCACTACACATTTATTTAAATTTAGATAAATCTATAAGGTAAAGTAGTAACTTAATTTATGAGCTAATTTAATTCAATGAATTATAATTAATTTAATATTTGAGATAGCTAGTAAAATGATGAAAATTAATTTAATATAAGCTTACTAGGACTATGTTACAGGGAGAATATATATATTTCTATTTCTATAATGAGAATATTAATGTAATTGCCATTAGAGGTTTTGTAAATCTATTTAGAGAAATTAAAGATAATAATAATAAGAATGGACAGATGTTAGTTTCATTATAAGTAACAAATATTAATCAGCAATTCATCTGTTAAGTAAGAATTTATGTAATTTTGACCTAAATGAAGCTATTGTCCAACAACCCCTTATATCACTCGGAAGCGAGTTCCAATTTCTAGCAACTGAAACTGTATAGGATGAAGAATATAAAGATGTCTTGTGGTAGGGTATAATGAGTAAATTGTTATAATGAGATCTTGTACTTAGCTGATGATATGCGGATAAATTTTGAAAACGAGAAGCCAAATATATTGGGGTAGCGGTGCGCAGAATTTGAAATAAGAGAACAAGAGAATGCAGGGCTCGTCGATCGCTTAGCCTTAGCCAAGACAGAGTTTGGAAAGACGGGGAAACATGATCATACTTACGAATATTACAAATATAACGGACGCACGCATTATGCACACGTTGTAGCCTGGTGCTCAAATTTGCATTTAGGTTACTTAATATAATATCGCAGTAGTCAAAGTGTGGCATCACGAGTGTTTGTACAAGGATTAATTTTAATTTATCAGGAAGAAAGTTCTTCAGTCGCTTTAATGAGTGAATAATGGAAAATATTTTTTTGGAAGTGTGATTCACTTGTTCATTCCATTCCAGGTGACAATCCATATAAATACCAAGGTTCTTCACAGTCGTACTGTATGGAATAGTAGTATTATTTACAATTATCGGTGGCAAATTTTGTTTGTCACACTTCGATCTTTGATGTTCTATTAAGATTGCCTGCGATTTACTTGCATTTAAATTAAGTCCGTGCGTTTTCGACCATATGGATATAGAATTCAAGTCATCATTAACTTTAGTTATGGCGTCATTTATGTAGTTAGGTCGAGTATGCAGATAAGTATACTACCTATGCTACCGCAGCGTGTTCTCTACTGAGAAACATGTAGGCCCATTCAGGATTAAATCAGCAGGATGACTTATGCCTCTCTTGATTACAATACTTATTGGTAACAAAAAATGCGGATCCGCTACTCGACGCGTTCTGTACAGCCCTTTGCGTCAAGTCATATCCTCCAAGTTTGCTACGTATGTAGGAGGAAGTAAAATGCACTTCTGTCGGTGACTCAGGAAAAGACGAGCGCGGAGTGAGGAGAAAGAGTGGTGAACAGATAATATTACGACAACAGTGCAATACTTGTACTACTAGTATACGGAAATAATGTTTGCGCTTACTAGTAGTACAAGTATTGCACGTGTTGTAACGTTATCTATAGTGAGGATCACGTAAGTATAGTTCCTAAGGGCCGTATTCATAGACATTCTTAGCGCGGGCTTCCGGTGGATGATCAGCGAACTAACTTTTTTCGTATTCATAAACCAGTGTTAGCGATATATTATATGAATCCTGTACAAGTAACCAGTCGATAGCCGGGGCTAGTTTAGCATGCTCGTAACGTGGGCTAGCGAAATGTCTATGAATAGCACCCTCAAAGTCTAATTTGGCCGTCTCTTCACTGTTGCCACTGTTAAACGCGGGTACTCGTGTAAAGGGGGTTAAGTCAAATTATAAGGTATGTAAACTTCTTTCCTTTGGTACTGAACAAAACCCCTTTGTCATAAAATACGGAGTACTCTAACTGCATCATGGATGGAAGAATGATTTAACTCCTTTAACACAAGAATAAAGTAATTGTGGAGAGTTGAAATCTGTACTTATCCCAATTTAGCGAAATCATACTTAACCCCCTTTACACGAGCACCCGCGTATCAGCAAAGAGGGGAAAAATCATAATGCTGCGTACTGAAATAATAATAATAATAATGATAATAATAATATAGTAATTAACAATAACAATGTCTTACTTATTTATCACATTTCAACTCTATGTTGCGAGGTGTTTTCTAAATGGTTCAATACATTATAAAAAAAGTATATTTTTTTCTTGGACTTCTCGCATATTATGTTGGTAATTAGGTTTAGTATGATCTAATATTAAAATCGATTTTGTCTTGCAACATGAAATTCATTGCTTTAACTAAACAGTTTACGAAAGGGAACTTGCTGATACACGTTTGGAACTTAAATCTGCTTGGGAAATCATAAACATACTTCAAGAAACCAGAGTTACTTATGCTGACGCGGTTGCTAGGCCTAATCCAGAAGGTTCGAACGTTGGTCCAACATGGCGCCAGAACAAACGTTGCGTTTCACTGAAACAGCTAAACGAAATTCCTAGGAGTCTGCCAATCTCCACTTTCAACAGATTTGAGATCCTTGGTGAATCTGATGAATATAATGAAGAAAGAAGTAAGAATAATGGAAGCAGAGAAGAAAGAAACAAGAAGAATGATAGCAAAGAAGCAAGAAGAAAGAAGAATGAAAGCAGAACTTTAGTAGAGGTTAAGTCCGTCAATGAAAGTGTAAGTGTTAGGCCAAATATGCAACTAAAAACACTTAAACCACATAAAGTTTCTGTAATAGGTGACAGCCATGCAAGAGGTTGTGCCTCAGGATTATCTGTGAATCTCAGAAACACTGATTATGATGTGTACGGCATTGTTAAGCCAGGTGTGGGTCTAGAAGAAATAACTCGCTCAGCGAAAGAAGACCTAAAGTGTTTCACGAAACAAGATGTTATTGTAGTGTGGGGTGGCACAAATGATGTAGGGCGAAACAATACCGACAAGAGTCAACGACACCTGCAATCCTTTGTTGAAAACAACAAGCAGACGAACATCATCATCATAGCTGCTCCCCATAGATATGACCTTGACGTGACATCCTGCGTAAATAGTGAAGTAGTGTCATTCAACCGTAAGCTAAAGAAAAGGATGAAGATCTTTAGCCACGTCAATGTATTAGATCTCAATGTACAAAGGGAACACTTCACAAAACATGGACTCCATATGAACTACAAGGGAAAAGAAGAATCAGAAAGGGCTATATCTGCTGCCATTGAAGGAACCTTTAGGAAGGAGTCTCATGCAACACCTCTTCAATGGAAGTCCGACTCGATGGTAGATAATGAAGAAAATCGATGCCTCCAAGAAAGTCTTCAGAGCCCGGAAGCGGCAACTAGATCCTCGGCTCGACTTGTGAAGACGCCTGCCCATCTACGTAATTTTTTATACCAGGGCCACTCACGGAGACTGGAACCACAGACCTAATAGTGCATCTAAACTTAGCTCCTTCTCATTTGCTGATAAAAAGACCTCTTATAATGCTAACAAAATGGCCTCTGTCACATTAATGCATCAAAATTTTCAGTGCATTAGAAATAAGCTGTATCAATTAGAAATAATCATAAACCATGATTTAAAGAAGTTAGATATCCTATGCTGTACAGAGCACTGGCTAAACACAAAGGGAATAACATACTATCATATTCCAGATTTCAACTTTTCAAGTTACTTCTGTCGGGACACTTACAAAAATGGAGGAACAGCTATTTTTGTTAGACAACATTTAACACATATAGAAAAAAGGAATACGTATTATCTAAACCAAGACAAAGTATTCGAACATGCTGTGACTGAAATTAGCGGTCAGGATTATAATTTAACTGTAGTGTGTGTCTATAGGTCCCCAGATGGCTGTATAAAAACCTTTTTAGAAAAGTTTGAACTTCTTTTAAATCACCTAAAAAGCAAAAAGAAACAATTAATTTTGTGCGGTGACTTCAACATAGATTTTTTAAATAGTGATGCTACCATAATAGAATTCAGATCGCTAATTCGATCATATAATCTGATAGAAACAATAGACACTCCAACTAGAATAGCCTCTAATTCTAGAATATGCCTAGACCAAATAATTATTGACCATGATTCTTATCCATTCTCAGTAGGAAATATTGATATGGGTATCGCAGACCACAATGCTGTATTCTTAAATATTTATGTATTTGAAAACCCTAAACCAAATAGCATTAAGCTAATTAGGTACCGGTATAAAAGATCTTTTAATGATGAAAGCGTTGAATATTTTAAACGTTTGCTAAGCAAAGAAAATTGGATTGAAGTAACCAACTTAACAGATGTGGATGCGAAAACAAACGAATTTATAAACTCAATAACTCATTATTTTGATGTTGCTTTTCCACTAAAAAAAATGTACTCTTACAAATAAACAGTTCAACAATTCAAAAAATTGGATAACGAAGGGGATTGTAATTTCTTATAGGAGGAAAAAGGAGTTA